>NC_090931.1:409940058-410245946 GCF_040938575.1 Ambystoma mexicanum | reverse complement strand
ATGCTGACTGCCTCTGCCTGTTTTATATGGTAACCTATCTGCCTCTTTCACGGTTTTAACCTGTACAGTATTTTTTTGCTTTTTTTGCTCAACACCAGCTCGTTCCACGCATACCATGCTACCCCCCTGCTGCTATCACTCCGCCAGGTGTATTGCTGTCCACGCCGCTGATGATTTCCCCCTTCTGCAGGGCCTCCACTGAGCTGAAACCTCTTACATCTGCTATCCCCATAACGCCACCCTTGTCACCGCCTCTATTTGTTAAACTGTATTCATATAATACCAGCTTAGTATGTATATTGGTCTAAGCCCATTCGCGTTGCACAGATATCCGCATTTGAAATGCTCTGATTTCTGATCAACTTCACCGCCATTTTAAGAATCATCCATGATTTTGATTTTAGCTCTTGCTTTGTGTCCTAAAATGGTGGACTGTGTTTTCAACGACAGTCGAGCAGAACAAACTTTGAATTGTGTCAACATTTAAGCTGACCGAGAGCAGACTGTTTGTTCTATGCAAAGAAACCTTGTTACTCGTATGAACTGCAATCCAAGTGATGTCTGCGCTCACAAGCCACATCCTCATATAAACAACAAGACAATGTAGAATAAACGCAGACCGTGTGTTTTTACTGAACTGCATTGTAGCAATTCTTGAAACAAGGCTTACTGTGGATTAGAGAACCAATGTCACCATTGTATCTTCATGGACAAGCAAACTTGTTAAATCTGTTAAAGAATATATTGTCATATTTGTCATATTAACTGGGCATAAACCCTAGCATGTAAATTATTAGTTAGGAGGAGGGCTGGACAATGATTTGAAAAATGTATAAAAGAACCTGTGTTAAGATATCCAGCACTCTCACCGCTCACTGTATCTGCTGGTACACACTGTGAGGTGTTGGGAGCCAAAAAGCTATCTGTTTTGCTTTGAATTCTGTACAGACATAAAGATACTTGCATCTTTTGACTCATGATTGCCGTATTTAAATTTGTGATACTAAGCCTTGATGTTTCTTTGGTCTTTCATACTGGGGACGACATCTAAATGTTCTAATACCGTCTGTGTTTCCGTCGTCATCCATACCGGCTACCCAGACTTTTAACTTACTACATACTGAGCAGAGCATCTGGGTAATTAATGGCATTGAGTACCAAATGTGGTTACTACATCCATTCTCCTGAATTGTTCTTAGCCAATACTGTATACATGCTGCCTTAGCCATTTCGTAATTTGTTGTCCATGCTAAGTAATTCTGCACTGTGACCACTTTGTACTTGAATATGTGCCGCCTCAACCAAATGTTTAATTGCTGCCCGAAATTCACCTGACTGTTCCTAACCAACACTGTATGCATGCTGCCTCAGCCAATTCATAATTTGTTGTCCCTTCTTAGTAATCCTGTATTGTGACCACTGTGTACCTAAATATGTGCCTCATCAACCAGTTGTTAAACTATTGCCCTACCTTTACCTCACTGTCTCCCAACGCTCCTTTACATGTGCAACCCAGCCCACCTGCACATCTCTAGAACCTCACCTCTTAAGTATATTTAGGAAATTTGTACTACGTGCAACATACCATGAACCTAGCACCGATCTTTTCCCATCAGTACAAGTATCCAGTACTGCCAATCTCATACTGCTTCCTGCTCTTGGCCTTGGTTCCCACTCACTGCCGACAGTGCACATGCAACCTTCATCCACTTACCCTTGCCACCCTCCCATTTGGAATGGCCATCCTCCCTTTGTGCGCAGATTACTCAGCCCTCTACCTGCACACCTGAGCGCCCCTGTAGCCATTCTCCCTCAAAATGGGATGAACATTGCCACCACACTTCACTCCTTAGACTGCAGATACATCAGGCTTAGATCCCACACCAAACCAATGCAAGTTCTGGCCTCTCCTAGGCCAACGGATCTTAGGAACCTCATGCTGGGTGTACGCACCCCTCTCCCCTCCATCCCCCTATGCCCTTCCTCCACCTCCTCAACGATGACAACAAACCATCCCCTTCGCCCCCTGCCCTCTAAAAAGAAACCTATTGCTGGCTTCACACCTCTGATGACACATAGGAAAGATAAAAGGGCTAACCCTAAGGGGTGTGATCCGCTAGCTTCTCATCTCACATTCAAAGCTAACCTAAGCAACACCCCCAGCATCCAACCCACTTCGCTTACTTACCTGCACTCCACTAAACCTAAAATACCCCTCAGCCCTCTTCAATGTGCCCTCATTAATGGACTCTCTCTCCCTGCACACGCCACTGAGGTCTGTGATCTCCTCAACAACCTGGACTTAGACCTCCTAGCCATAACTGAGTCATGGCTCCATGAAGCCGCAGGGCCCACCATTGCCTTAGCACTGCCACCTGGGTACACCATCTACCACCCCGACTGACCACAGATGAGAGGGGGAGGAGTGGCAATCATTACCAAGAACTCCCTACCCATCAGACAAACTAAGTCCACTCTAGCAGGCAACGCCAATTCTATGGCCACTAAACTCTCCCTCTCCCCCAATTGCACCACCACGTTTCATACTGTCTACCGACCTCCGGGCCCCTCCAGAGATTTTCAAGAAAGTCTTCTTCATCTCTTAGCAGAGAAACAAAACACCACTACTAAAACTATCCTATTGGGGGATCTTAACCTGGGCCTTGATGACCCTAAGGACAAGCAATCCAAAGCCTTGACCAAAGAACTTCAAGACTTAGGTTTTGTGCAGTCACTGAACCCACACACTCCAAAGGACACACCCAAGATTGGGTTGCTGACCTCAACTGCTCTGCCGCTATCAGCTCCAACACCCCCTGCACATGGACCGACCATCACCTCATTCACTTTACTATCCCCACCACCTCCAAGGCCAAAATACCCATTCCTCCTTCACTAGCCAGAAGTGCACGCAAACTCACCAAACTCAACCTGCTACCTTTTCTAGAAGGCCTGTGCTTTTAGCCTCTCTTCTTGAAAGACCCTATTAGGCTAGTTGAAATATATAGCAGCACCCTTAAACATGCTATTGATACCATTGCACCACTCAAACAAAAAAAAGCTAAAGTCCTCAAACACGCAAATTCATGGTTCACCTCTGAGCTCCAAGAACTTTGCACTCGAAAGTGTAAAGCACTCAAGAAATGGCAAAACAATCCACAAGACCCCTCAAAGATGACTTTAAAAAATGATCAAACCAATACAAAAAATCCATTATCACAGCCAAAGCTAACTCCTACAACACCAGAATTTCCAATTCCACCTCCACCTCTGAATCTAAAGAATTGTTTGCCATATTCAAAGAATTAGCTGCGCTTACCAACTCCTCCCATAACATTGAAAATATGAAGCCTATTGTTCAGATATCCAATCAGTCATGCTGAACAAAATGCACCTCCTACAGGTTGAAATTCAAGCACACCACAAAGCTCTTAACAATTCTGTCCTCCACTCCTCTCCCACCGAAGCCATACCACACCTGGAAAAAAAGACCTTTTACTTCAGGATGTCTCAGAATCAGATGTTCTTGACCTGCTCAACCATCTTAAACCAACCAATTGTAAAGGGGATATCTGCCCAGCCATTATTGTCAAAGAATGCACTGAGACTCTTGCCCCGTTTCTGGCAGCATTCATCAACACCTCCTTTGCCTCAAGCATTGTCCCCCCCTGCCTTAAAGAAGCTTGGATTTGCCTACTCCTGAAAAAGCCAACCCTAGACCCTACCTCACCCAACAACTACCGTCCCATAACTATGGTTCCGTTTTTGCTAAAAATGCTGGACAAAGCAGCATACAGAGAAATCCAGCTCTTCCTAGAATCCAACAACATTTTAAGCAAGAGACAATCAGGCTTTTGCCCTGGTCATGGCACTTAGACTGCCCAATTGTATTTAAAAAAACAACTGGCTCAGATAATGGATGAAGGCAAAACCTTACCTTCGTCTTCTTCTTTATCTATCTGCAGCATTAGATCTTGTGGACCGCAAGATCCTCTGCAGATACCTCACTAAGTCATCTCAATTTACCCCCAAGCCAAAACCTGGGTCACATCCTTCCTTGAAGGGAGGTCCATGAATGTTTACTCAGACCAGGCTTGTGCAACCCCGTCCACCATCCAATGAGTGTCCCCCCAAGGCTCTTGCACTTCACCCACTCTCTACAATCTGTTCACTAAACCGCTTTTTGATAAACTTGACGCTTGCGGCATAGCATACACAAACTGTGCTGACATCACGCGGGTCCTCCTTCCTCTCTCTGTTTCATACAATCAAGCCGCCTTGACACTGCATCAGGTCTACACTACTATCCAAGACTGGATGCCAGCAAACAGGCTTTGTATCAATGGGGACAAAACAGAAATCCTCATTGCTGGCCCCAAAGAAACTCTCAAAAAACTGGATAAACAATACAGCACCTTCACAATTGACAACACTTCAATTGCGGTCTCACTCACAGTTAAGACCTTGGGGTCTACCTTTACGCCACACTCTCTATGACTCGCCAGGTCAGCTCCATTGCTTCCTCAGCAGCATTTAGCAGGTCAAGTGGCACAGTGAGTAGAGCACTTGCTTTGACATCCGTGCAAAGCCTGCTAATGCAGGTTCGAATCCCGGTAGAGCTAAACTCATCCTTTCGAGGTCGATAAATGAGCACCACACACCTTGGGTAATAATAAGCAGCACTCAGAAAGCACTATATAAATGTGAAATTATTATTATTATTTACCACAAAACTCATTAATTCAGTCAAGCCATACCTCTCTAAACAAAACTGTTTCTCAATAGCTACAGCCAAAAATGTGATTACTGCAAAGTACTCTTTGCTGGTACCTCTACTAATAATTTGGACTGACTCGAAGTTTTTCAAAATAATGCACTTAGGGCTGCTTTAAGCTTTCCCCCAAGAGAGCATATGTCCCAAGCCAGGCATGAAGCCCACTGGCTTCCAGTAAAAGAGAGCATCACCTTTAAAACATTATTCATAACGCATAAGTGCCTCGCTCTCACAGCCCCCACCTATCTCTCAGACAAAATTGTCCAAAATAACTCCACCTGACCCAAATAAACCAATTACACCAACCGATTATCCCCACCGTCAAAAGAGATAAAGCAGGAGGCGCCAGTTTCCCCTTCCTAGCACCTAAACTCTTGCATTCTCTCCCGATCACTCTCAGGAATCAGACCTCCCACATGGCATTCAGGAAAGCCCTAAAACCACTCTCTTCAACTAGCCCGAGTCCCCCTGTCACACGACAACCTCACACCTCCTCACTCAGCCTGTGTCTCTCTCACTCCGCCTGTATGTATGTCTGTCTTCCTTGCATTATTGTACCCCCCATATATCACTTGTGCAAAGGTTCATTGTACCCACAACCCTCCACTGCTTTTATGGTTCTCTGTAACCTCGAACCACCTGTCTGAAGTCTGATGTCTCCCACTTCAATTTCATTTCTGTGTTTCTGTAACTAAGTTAAGCTCTTAATGAAACGTGCCACAATGCCCTAGGGCTGCTTGTGAGCTTTACAAATGTAAAAAATAAATGAAATAAATAAATAAAATTAACAGTCATATGGCCACGTGTATGAAGTCCCTCCCCATTATTTAGGTGCATCTAGTATGGGTTGCTCTAGAGATCATCACTCCATTTAAACAGTAAATTCCTATATGATTCATGAAAATTCCTACTGTGAAAACACAAGGTTTAGCCATGAGAAATAGGGTGATCAGGTGTCGCGGTTTTGCTTCTTCTGTCCCAGAATTGGGCCCTCAGTCCCCTCATCCCAAGAGTATTTTACCTTAATAACCCTGTCCCAAAGTTTTGATTAAAGGGAGGGTGACAACCTTACGAGTAACAATTATCAACTAAAATAAGATCGTATCTGAATTCTGCAATCGCCTGGTGGGCTTAAACTCTCAACCGTTCGGATACGGGCCATCCGAATGAACTAAGTATCAACAAAGACCTGCATGGAAATACATAATCAGCAAGGCCTGTGAAATCATTCAGAGCGAAAGTGTTTTTTTAAATTTTTATTTAACATGCTAACATTCACGTATAACTGCACAATGTACATCACATATTGTATATATAGAGGGGCAGTGCTGAAAATAGTGTGGGATTGGGTGGGGATGTGTTGAGAGGAGATGGTGAGGGGGTGTGAGGGATTAGTGAGGGGGTAGTCCTTCTTGTATGTTGTGGTGGTCCTGGTTTTCGTATTGAACATTTGGTCTGCCTAACAATTAGAAAGTGCTCTGCAGTATTTACCTGCCTGCAACACATATGACATATGACATGATTCCAAACGTCAGAGACTCACAGTTGTGTCTGTGGATCAAACGCAAAAAAATAAATCTTCCTGCCTTGATGCACTTCCTCTCCATTCACACAGCTCGCGGCAGTAATGCCCTTTAACCCGTGAACTTTAAGCTCGTCTGTACTAATGGGAATGCCAGCAATACATGCACACAGTTTTTACCTATGCTTTTGATATACTCAAGAACACTCTTCTGGTAATTTTTCAAGGGCCGGAGAGATAAAACAAGGCATAACAGCAAGTCATGAAGCATTTTCATGCTGTTTTACAGCTCCAGGGCATTTGAAGCGGCACAAAGCAGAATTAACGTTCCCTCCTCCATCTTAACACTGTCCTTCGTTGTTTGCCTGTATGAGATTTTCATGCTGGCATACAACACATGGCTACCCAAGGAACCTGCCTTTTTGCAATTTAGCACCTGGCAGACCCCGTAGGAGTCCATTGTAATTGCCATCTGCAAAGCATAATTTGTAGGCAACATTTGCTTATTTTTTTACAAAACAGAGCATACAAGCAAAGAGTGAAAGCAATTTTGAATGTTTTCACACTTTACTTTTGCACTCATATTTGCAAAAATTTAAATTGCATGCATATGGCCCAAACTAACATCTGTGCTAATGTTGGCTGCATGCACTTCATATGTTTCCCAAAATACCTCCTGCATCTCTTTGTCACCGATCTTCACATCCTCCTCCTTTGCTATTGATTCTATACTACTCTTTCCAATGAGATCCTGCTCGGGGTCCACTTCACTCGGAAAGTCACGATGCTCGTTCCTTCACCTCCAACCCCGCAACTATTATACCAGCATCTACTGAACAGCTGGAAAGTTCAGCTCACCTCACTCTCCATGCTGTCAAAACTCCCATTAACTTTCTAGTCTTCCTCAGTCTGGATTCCTGAAACAGCCACATTGGCCACCCCTTCCTTCATGTAAACATTGCAAGAGGTGTTGTGCATAGTACCCACCCTGTGCAATTAGCATTGGACAGAACATGATCCCCTTGATGTGATGAGGGATAAAATTGACTTCTGCATTATACCCCTCCACTGATGGCCCCCGATGCTGTTGCCTAGAATTGCATTATTGTAGCGCAAAGCTTGTTTCAGTCCTGTATCACTTATGTTTAAAATAGTTATATTTTCAGAGTACCGTCAGGCCATAAGCAATTCTATTATATCGGACTGACTGAAGCAGAACCAAAATTAATGTATTCCATTCCTGACGCACATGAGAATGAGTGAAACCTTTTGCCATGTCATTATGCTAATCGAATTGGTGTTTTTATTATTGTTGTGTTTGCCAACTGGCTGCTCCCATTGGAGCTTTTCTTTCCCAGCACGCTTTC
Source organism: Ambystoma mexicanum (assembly GCF_040938575.1). Lineage (NCBI taxonomy): Eukaryota > Metazoa > Chordata > Amphibia > Caudata > Ambystomatidae > Ambystoma > Ambystoma mexicanum. The sequence continues at coordinate 410,238,283 of NC_090931.1, read as the reverse complement.
TGTGCAGTATGATGACTTTCTTGCATAAGCACTGAATTGCTCTACAAAATAGTTTGAATTTCCCACCAAATTCTAGGTGTGGTATGCTACCACCAGAAAAAACGACAGAGCAACTTGTTTGGATGAGCAGGCTTGAAAGCAAGTTATACACTGTAACGATATATAGGTAGACCACACTCAACATAGGGAGTTCCCCCCCCAAATAAGAGAGCCCGCAATAAACCTTTATGTAGGATCCAAAAATGCCCTACTTTTCACTCATACAGATCCCTGTGGATCCCTCTCCCTGTGCCAACAATGAGCCAAGAACCTGTGGATAACATTTACCACCCTTAACAGAAATTCGCTTCATCATAACACCACTTTTCAACATTTCACCCAAAAAAGGGCTTTGTTGTGTTCTCTTTGGCACATGTGTAATGAGCTTTGAACACTGTCACCCCAGAGAATGGCTGCATTTGTTTTGCTTCAAATCAAGCACAAGAAAAGTGACCTGTATTCAATATGGCATTGCAATTTGTCCTCCTTTCATTTTCAACACCACAAAGTTTTGCTCCATTAAACACATCCCTGCTGTGTATTTCATCTGATTGCCATGAAGTATGGCAATACCTTCCAGAACAACATTATGTTTACAGAGAAAGTACATGCAGAGCAAGAATTCTGGTTCAGTCGACACGGCTATGAATTCCTTTTGAAATAGACCAATGCACTCAAATTACTGCAAAGGACAGCAATAGCACAGCTCTCTTGTCACATGTTAGTTTCTGAGAAATGCTAGGCAGTATATCTCTCTGTGTCCAGAAACTGAATGTAGCTGTAAAAGCCCTGCAGAAGGTTAATTATCAAGAAACTGTGTGCAGCAGAAACCACATTTGTAAACTTGACATAAAAGAAAAATGAACCCATGTGTAAAACAGTGCTTTTACAAATCAGGAGAATGCCGTTTAAAAGTGAAATACAATTACAGTCTGTGCCCACACAGAAATGGGATTGAATATGTGGGGATGGGGGGTTTGCTCTAAAATGTACATTATATTTATTCCCAAAAAGACTTGGTTTCTGTTGAAAGAAAGAAAAAAATAAACTTTGAAACCAGCAGAACAGGTTTGGCCCAGGCACTTACTTCAAAGGTGCCCTGCCTCCCATGGGAACATAATAACCTCCACAAGTGAACCAGCCCCTATGGGCATATGGAAGGCCCAAAGTGTGGAAGTGTGCTGCCTCATCAGACTGCTGGCATCCCTACAGAAAGGAACAAAGGACCCAATAGGAACTAGCATTTTCACCAAGAGGTGTGATTTTCTTTGACATCCCTCCCCAGCCCCAACTGCATGGCTTCAAAGGGTGTCATGGAAACCCTTTGTTCAGACTGACCTAGGGGAAGACAATTTGGCTGTGACTAATCCAGCCCATTGACATTAAGAACTTTTTATATTAAGACGTTTCTCCCAATGCCCTGAATAAGCAGTAATGTTATATTATGCCAGCATTTTATGTGAGTTATGGACAAACCCAAAGAGACTAAGCACTAGCACCTGGGGAACTGGAATGACAGGAACAATGCATGATACAGTGAAGTATAAATGATACAGACATACAACTTGGTGAAAATATTTGAAATAGTTGTGGGCATATGTGTAGCCATTTTCAGAATTTTAAATATTATGTTTCTCCTCAAAATGGCGAAATTGTGCTCAAAAGCAATGCTACCTCGCACAGAGTTGGTGATTGGACTGTCCGCTTCCCTCTGAAATATGGAATCTATTTCTTATGATGGTGACTAGTATAGATTTGAAGCTTTGCTCCATAACTTATTTTTGTAAAAAGTAACTTTGGGGAAACAAAAGAAGTCATAAAGGGACACACATAAAATGATGTCATTTCTTCTGAACCAATCAGCCCGGAGGGAAGAGGGAACACTAATAGCCTGGCCTATCCCAGTAGATGGGTAAGCCCAGAGTACTTCCCCCCAGATTGTAAAATTCTATGATGTCACTCTGGCTATATAAACAGGAGACAGAGAAACACAAGGGATATTCAAATTATTCAAAAACTCAAAAACCAGATCCAGAGGCAGCTAACTCCATCCAGGTAGGACCATCCAGATCACACAGAGCCACCCCTGTAGATCCAGCCTTACCCCATAATACAGAGAGAAAGAAGGAAAGACAGCTGATATCATCTAGGAGAGCTCAGTGACCAAACCTTGCCCAGCTGATCACATCCAGGAGAGCCCAGTTGTCCCAGTGATCACATCTCTTGACCCCGCTGTCCTAGTGACCAGATCCTTGGCTCACGGCCCAGAGAACTTGCTGGCTGTCCAAATTACCAAATTCAAGCTTATCTTGTAAGTATCACATCACCCAGTACCCAAAAACGGAATAACCCGCTGTTTTACCCTTGCATCCTATTCAAATCCTATTAAAATCCCATACAAAATCCCAAATTGCCAGTATCATCTATTCACCTTTCCTTAGAAGAATCTGTGTTAGTCCATATCTGTTAGCGTATTCTTTTTATGATTATTTCAGTTATCTGTGTAAGTCCTTAGTACCGTTTTGCAATACATTAATTAATTCCCTCATAAGGAGGTACGTAGAGTGAGGTGGTTATAATTTGATATTAACCCCCTTGCGCGCAGTGCCTTTCTTTAATAATATATGGCCTCATTACACGGTAGTCGGTGGACCAAGGTGCACCTTGGTCCATGCCGGTAAAATACCGGCACCGCCTTGGAGGAAAGGGGAATTACCGCCCTATTCCAAGGTTGGCGGGGCGGTAATTCCCCCTTCCCCCATTGCCCTTCCCCATTCCCATTTTTGCCCCATAGGGCATAATGGGAATGGGGAAGGTGCTAATTACGGTACAGCAAATTGCGGTACCGTGATTAGCACCCTGGTCCCTTTGCGGGTTGGTTTTTAATGCCTGCTAAAAAGCAGGCATTAAAGTACCAACCCGCAAAGGGACCTTGTAATCAGGCGGTAAGGGTTAACGGTCATCGGTACCATTACCGGTGACCGTTAACCCTTACCGCCTTCTGTGTAATGAGGCCCATAGTCATTAAAATATAGCCTCAGTAGAACCTGACATTTTGCAACAGAATCCGAATTTGCCCATGTATTGTGCTTTTCTCTAAATTCCGATTTGCCTTTTTCCCATAAAAAAACCCAAACATAATCTCATTAAGAATATTCCCTTTCCCTCAGAATCCTGTCTGTTATGTGCCTTTGTTTCTTATCCAAAAAACGGTTTGGATACTGGTAGAGTGGAGTTTTTCAGAAGTGGCTGTGTGTTCGTAGCAGTGCGGCTTGACTCTCTAACGTACAACGTTGCTGTGTGGAGGTGTGCCTGTGCCCGTGTGATCACGTCCTAAATCCTAGGTGCTTTTCAATAATCTTTCAGTGCTTGTCTGTGCTCTCCTTTAGTGAGTGTGCCGGAGCAGAACATGGTCTGGAGCAGGCCACGGGTGCCCTGTGGGCTACGGGCTACGGCTGGGGGCAACGGCCATGGCCGACAGAAATTTCTGTGGGACAGGGAGCGGGTTGTAGGGTGTCCCGACCCCCAACTCCCCAGAGGTGAGTCACGCTGAGCTGGGCTAAGCTTCTTGCCCGATTTGGCCGTTATAGCGACGGGAGCTGCAGGTTAAAACTCTCCAATAATTACGACGAGAGCTGAACATAAAAGCAGGTGGGATCGGGTATTGCCAGGTCCCTGCTTATATGTATTGGTGAAGCCACTGGACCGCAGGTTCTGCAAATCCAAGCCTTTGAATATTTCAACTAGTTATACACTTACTGCATATATTAAATATACAGCACTGGTGCAGTGGCTGGCAGGCGGATTGGCGTGCTGACTTTCTGACACCTTAAGTATGACAGAGAACTGTTTGGTATATTGATCCATCAGCGCTGATTATAGCTGGTTTTATAGTAACGTCAGCTCTATTGCTTGGGGGTTTGCAGACCTGAGGAAAGGTGGCTATATGGCCTTTCGAATACCGGACCCAGAAAAGGCATTCACAGCGGAAAGTTAATATCAGGGAGGCACGAGTTTGCCTGAACCACAAAATCAAATATGACGCATAAGGGGACAAGCATAATTTAAATGTACAACACAGACGCCGCAACCTGCGTAGTGCTAACAAATATAATCCACTAAAAAGCTCCAAATTAAACCTGTCAGCAAAAGCAGAAATTACGGCCTTCTTTGTTGCCAACGACAAACAGATTAGACATTCCTCCGTAACATCGGCTGAGGACAAAGAAAAGCAAATGGAGGATGCAATTGACAACAACAACTTTTTACTGAATCTTGTTACTAACTTAAAAAGAGCCTCATTGGGGGGAGAAAATACGCTGCCCAAAACAAGACATGCACAAAACAATGATGCTATATTGAAGGTCATATTCTCCTGACCTCACGGTATTTGCCTCTCATTCAGACTCTGCTGATACAACAGACTCTGAGGCGGACACTGTTTCAATCCTTGCTGGGGACACAAGTCTGGCTGCTGATGCTACAGTGAGAGATTTTCTAATGACACTTATCTGTAAGATAGATGCTCAAGCAGTATTAATGGTATACATAATGGAAGAACTAAGTGATAGCAAAAACTCTTGGACATCATATCTGCGCTGTTCAAGAAAGTGGATAAGATTGCCAAAGACAGAGCCAAGTTAGTCAAAAATGCATTGAAGAAACCAGAGCAGACTTTATCTGTCAAAATGGTGACCAACAAGCAAGGAACGCGTGATGCTGAACAGGGTCTGACTCTGGGTGGGCTAAATGTCTCAGCTAAACCTAACTGGGACTTCGAGGAAGTGTAAATCTCATCTCCAATGGAATTAAAAAAGGCACTTAAAAACAAGCGCTCCCCTGAGCACAGATACGTATTGCCGAAATTACTGCCTCCAGCATTACAAAAATGCACAATGAAGTGTGATTGTAATGGCACGGACGCCAAGCAAGGTGAAGTAAAAGGACCTACGCAAAAGTTAGCATTGTTGGGCGATAAACCTAGAGATCCAAGCAACAAGGTTGTAAAACCACACAACAGTCCAGAAAAAGGTGAGGTCGAGAAGAATAAAGCAGCATATAAACCGTTAGCTCTACAGCAATCAGCCAACATGAACAAAAAACTACAAGATCTGGAGGCGGATCAATCTAAAAACGTGCCCTCAGTGGAAGAAAACACCAGTCTGTCAATTATACATACTAGTTCACTAAAATATGGGGAAACTTGGGTGATATTGGAGAATTAAACCCTACAATATACAGTCCGTTCCTTAATAGAGCAGTACTCCTGCCAATATTTAAACAATTGATTTACCTGGAGATTATTCAAAGTAGAGATATTCTGAAAATCGAACTACCAGAATTGAATTGCAGCACAAACTGGGCACTAATAGAGTTTGCATCGCCCCTAATGGTTGCTTTTTTGAAAGCACACGCTGATACCCTACTGAGGGCAGGCTTCACGTTAATTGCGTGTCAGAAAACTGCAGGCCACAAATCAGAAGTGGAGAGAAACGATAAGAAAACTGCACCGACATTAACACAGCCGATGGAGAGAGAAGCGTTAATAGCAATGCAGGATTACAGTTCGCAAGCAGGGATGAAAACAGCGACTACTTCGCTTTTGATGCCAATATGCTCACATAATGGAGCGAACTGACAACGGAAGCCCACTAAGTTATCTTGGACTTCTTGGAACTCACGTGGACATCGCTCTTTCTTGCTACACCCTAAAGAGCAAGTATTGTTGAAAGAGGCGGACATATTTTTGTTGCAAGAAACTTGGCGCCACAAGAAATTCCATATCGACGGGTATCAGGTCTTGTTCAAGAAAGCCATGAAGCCCAAGATGGGCAGGCCGAGTGGGGGCCTTGCCATTGGCGCCAACGCACACTTGAATCTCTTACCATGGCACAAGGAAAATCAGTTACTGAACGTGTTATTGGGAGTGTGGCATTTCCCTTCTTCTCCCACAATGGAAACATTATTATTAATATTTGCGATCCCCCAGAAGGCTCCATGACTAAAATACTTCAATCAATAATAACGTAATCCATACTACACTGGGCCGAAATTACGCTGGCTACCAGTGTCCTATTGGCAGGGGACTTTAATAGACAGCTGCTACATGCATCCTACTCCAAGGATTTGGGGTTGAATTATTTCTGGCAGTCACTAATCAAATTCTTTGACTTGGAACCTTAGGAGATACAACCAAGCAAAGACATTGTCCCGCCATATACATGGTCCAATGGGATTGCAACATCATTAATCGACTATGTGATAACAGACAAGGAAATTAGACATTCATCTAGCTCAATCGTGATATCTCACAATAAGGCAAGTGACCACGGAGCATTATGTTGGACAACAACTCTAAAAACTGAACTGGAGACGCAGCAGAAAAGCACTGAAGTAACAGTAAACCCTGCTGGCAACAGAATACGCTGGACCCAAAGAGACATCAAAAGGGTAAATGACACACTAAGCCAAAATATAGGGAACCTAATTGTGACCCTCAATACAGCCAATTGGAATCTACAAGATCTGATCAAGGAGACGATATCCCTACACTTCAATTAGGTCAAAGCAAAAAATAAAAATGTTCAAGATTGCCCAAATAAGTCCTTTGATATAGTGTTACTGGAAAGAAAGAAACATTACAGCAGAAACAAGGCAGTACTTAAAAGAAACAAGGAGCTAACCCGGATACCATCAGGAAGAGAATGATAAATTTAGCTACAAAGTACAGAAACTGGGTTAAAAATCATAAAGCATCTATTAGATCTGTAAATTGCAGAAACCTGTTCCTATGGCTGAGAATGGACAACAAGGCACAATTCTGGCGGCATTTCACAGTTTTAAAAACGCAACTCCTCAGATTGACCTTAACTCAATCTGGCAGGAAACTTGGATTAAACACATCCAAGATCTTTACTCCCCTTAGGAACAAATGGACCGGGAGACAGAACAGTCGGCGCAAATTGAGTGGAGTCAGGTTGACTGGATAGCAAGAGTAAAACTGGAGGAAGAGATCACTGAAGGGAACAACGAAAGAATAATAATAAAATCCAAAGCCTCACTTGTGCCGGGCCCTGATGGCATCCCTAACCTGGTCTTCAAGGTGGACCTAGGGCTTTGGACGAGAATCCTGGAACCTTAGTTTAGGGAAGTACTTAAGACTGGACAAACTCCTGAGAGTTGGCACCAGTCCATTCTGGTCCCTAGCCTTAAGAAGGACCAAAGAACTATTGGCTATTGGCGATGATGGACGCCAGCTAGAAAATGTTTGCAAACGTGCTTTTGGAGCAACTAAATTCCTGGATGGAAACAGAGAACATACTGAGTATATTCCAAACAGGACTTAGGAGATCCCACAACACTACAACCAACTTAGCAACACTACAATATCTACAGGCACTACGACCAAAAGGAGAGAACAAGCTATATTGTTGCTATGTTGATTTTTCGAATACCTTTGATCTGGTCTAAAGAAGCAGACTGTGGGGGAAATTAAAAGGCTGGGGCATCGATCAGGCCCTACTTTACCATATACAAACACATTATATTAACACTACAGTATCGGTTCACCTCAATCAGGAGGGGCATTGACAAACTATACCTCCACCTTATTGGGGCTCAAACAGGGCTGTGCATTGGGTACTATACTTTATAACCTTTACACAGCCAACATGGAACATGCATTAAGGGCATCTAGAAATGTTCCCCCCTACCATAAATGGCGTAAAAATCATTGTAATGGCATATGCTGAAGATATTATAATTTTTGACCAGACGGAGCTAGGTCTTCAGCCTTCTTTAGATGCCCTAAATCAGTACGCAAAAGGAAATCACATGCTGAGAAATAAAATCAAAACAAAAATAATGTGTCTGAAGGACTTCCAAAACAACTCAACAAACTCTCAGTGGCTTCTGGATGGCTCAACAATGGATACGGTTAAGGAAGTTATCTACCTGGGCTTCCCAATATGGTCCACCCCATTGGCCTCCAAATATGAAGATCATATTTGCACAAACATTTGGAGAAGATAAGCAGCTATAAAATCATACGTGGAACACAGGGGTGGCAGTAAGGTCGAAGGGTTCATACAAACTTATAAGACAAGCATAAGTCCAGCCATTTTGTACACACTTGAGATCTTGTCAACTCTGGAAATTGGCTGGCTCAAGAAATTGGAGGCTAACCTTCTTCGCTCCATAATGAACATGCCGAGAGGCATTCCAGTGGAGGCCCTGTGTCTTGAGTATGACCTGCAGCCTTTATCTACAAGCTACACATTCAAAAGGATATCCCTTTATCTCAAAATGGACACGATGGCACTGGGTACAAATCACCTACTTCAACTGCTGGGCAAAGATCTGACTAAAAGCCGCCATAATAACTTTGTTAAAGACCTTCATACCTTTACGGAAGACCTGTTGTTGAAACTTGGCCTTACCATGGACATTGCACGTGAGCGACCAGACTTTTTATCATTAATAAAAAGCAAAATGACTGAGTCAGACATGGTTAAGGCAATAGACAAACTGAGCAGCCTCAGTAGATAGAGAATATTCTCAGCAGGCTTTCAAGAAGGCTCAACCTCAAAGTTATTTATTGAAACTGTCCAACCCTGTCCTCAGAAAATTTACAAGGCAACTCATGTTCAACATACTCGAGACAAAGGAATATAAGAACAAGTGGGCCAAAACTGAACAAGGTGACATGTGCAGGCATTGTGCTAGGGAAGTGGAGACCAGCAGAAATTTACTGACATCTTGCCCAGCATTGAACGTACTGTACAGCAAAGGATATGGGGGATTTGTCTGCTTAATAGATAATATAAGCAAGAACCAATAAGGGCAGCCTTAATAAGCAGTGACTCTATTTGTAGTCAACGCAACAGCCTATAACATATGGACACTGGCAGCTCTTGATAACAAAACTGAATGATTGTACATTTTGAACATAAGAACATTTTATTGATATGCTTGTTATTGTGATGTTTGATGATCTATTTTAATTATCTAGATTGATAAACGTGATTTTGTATTTTTTGTATATTAATTGTGAAAAAGTTTGTTCTTAACAGAATATAAACTAAAAGCACAATAAATGAAAAAAAATCAAAAACAATTTCCTTTTTGACAGCTAAGCCCCTTTTCTTAGCTGCTTGTCATTTGAAGCCTGTGTAAAATAAGAGTTCCAATTCTGCCGAGTGTATTTCCTTCTGCATTGATTTCCTCCCAAAATCGATTTCCTTACCTGTGTCACTTTGCTTTGGTGCCCTGTTCAGTAGTCCTAGCTATCATACCGCAATTGTAAACTGATATATAAGTAACTAGTAAAATCCGAGTATACCATGTTGCTCCTTTTGAAGGTTTTCATTTTCATTTCTGGCCTTCCCTCTTGGGGTGGTGGGCTGGAGTTTCTATCTGATTTTTCCATCCGCGTTCTTACGCCTTGCCACTCACTGCTTTCCATTCACAAATAATTTAGTCAGCAGGTGTTTGGGGAAAGTGTTGCAGGGGGAGTGCTTAACCTGTGGGCTATCTATATTTTGAAGAAAAGTAATTGTGTTTCTGTTTCTATTGAATGTTATGTATCTTATGTTAGGAGTGTGAAGTAACTGTATTGGGGGATGTTTGCATGTATACTGCCACACAGTGGTGGCTGTTGCCCTAATTTTGATTTGCTTGATTTTCTTTCAATTCTATAAATTAATAAATATTTCATTGTTACACACCGGCCTGGTTCATAGTCCATTGCGACACAGGGTATTTGGTAAGGGGGGTGTGAGACAGGTTTGGTGCTTCCTCAAACCAAGAACCCACGGTTCAAATAAATAAAAATAAAACCGCTTTTATTGTACGCCACATTCATTGTCAGTGGAAGAAGCCCTGGCTGAAGTGTGCTGTGTCATAAAATCTGTTACAGACCTAGCCAGTGTACAGAAATAAGGTATATTTATTTAATATATAGGATCAATTATGATTTCTTTTCGTTTTTATGTAACACACTCCACCTTCTTTGTGGCACAAAACAAAGCTTTGCACACAATGACTATGATTTATAAATATTTAGATTGCAAACAAGCACATGGTTGATTTTAAAACAAATTACACATTATACAATGCAATGCTGGAGACATGAGGTTTCCCTTTTGCAAACCACGTCTCTCCCCACTAGCAAAAACCCAAGCCTCAGTGATATGCATTGCCCTCTGTTGAAAGGCCAACTCTAGGTAGTGGAAACAGTTTGGGAATTTTGTTTGTTTAAATACAATGTTTAAGGAGTGGTGAGAATTGGGATTTTTGGATAAGTATACCATTTATTTAAAAGCAAGGTTTGGGAATGAATATCAATTGGGATTTTTGTTTTAGGATGAGTATACCTTTTATTTAAAAGCAAGGTTCTGGGAATGATGACAATTATCAATTTTGTTTCTGTGGCAAGGGCACCTTTCATTGAAAGGCAGGGTTTTGGGAAGTGGTATCAGTTGGGAATTTCTTTTTAGGGGTGAGGACTTTTTTGTTTTAAGGGCAATATTTGGGAATGGTACAACACATTTTTGTTTTAAAGGCAAGGTTTGTGAATGGTGACAATACACATTTTCATTTTTGTGGCCAGGACACCCCAAATACCTTATGTGACTATTGAAAGCAAGAACTTGATCACCCACACCTGTAAGAGGATTCAATTCAACACTACAGCTAAGTCAACGCCTAGTCTATAATACTGAATGAAAAACCCTTATTGATATATCTTTATGTCCAGTTCATGCGTTCTGGATGACTACCCCTATATAACACCCCTCTCTTGGAATCCCCCTGACCCCACTGAGCCAAGAAGTAGTTCTGTTTTGCAAGTTTAAAAGGTTTATTTGATAATTTAAAATATATATATATAGATCACACTTTATAATAAATTAATAATTGAATATCACACTTAATCTGATATGATAAAGATCAACAACGGAGAATCTGGCACTAGCACACTTCTTATAATCACTAATGAGTTGACATGAAATGGATAAGGTAGCACACTGGTAAATAGGAACAAAAGTATAATGTGGTAGAGGATGCTTTATGTAAGCTCAGGTGGATGCAATATTCAATGAATGCAGTACAGAAAATACTGAATATGATTTCAACCAAACAATGTAATCACTTTTCTCTGGAAATCCCCTCCCCCCCTTGATGCAAGGCAAGGAAATGGAAGGAAAACACACAGTTCTCAGAAATGCAATCAATGTAAATCAGTTCACCCCAGCAAGCTTACACTACAGAAAACAGATAGGAGTTTTGAAAACACAGGCAAAATGCTTTGATCTGTGCTAGCAATGGATGAGAAATATGCTGGAAATGCTTTTAATTCCCTTTCAGAGGTTCAGGGTGAGTGGTATCTAGTTAATATTAGTCCAGGCTCACACTAGCAATGATGCAGGGATAGTTAGCAGGTTAAACGAATTTCTGGCAAATGGAAGGCAAGCAGCAGCAGTTTTTACATGTGAGAAAATTTGCAAATCGCGGTAAAATTCGCGAATGCGTGTTCCGCGATTGCGGTAAAACTATAAGGGGTAGGAATGCGGTTCTAGGTTCGTAGGAAAGCCACGATTCTAACCTTTCAGATGAAAGTTATTGCAAGTCTCTAGCACAAACGGTTTGCGGAGATATGAGCGATTTTGTGAAGGTCGTTTTTCAGATTTGAAATTTTAAAGTTCAAAAAGACAAGTGCAGCTTGCAACTAGGAAATGACAAGTGACAGCTTTACAAATGACAGGTGACAGTTAGGAGGCAGTTCTACTTAGATTAAATAGATTGAATTATATTATTTTAACTAGGAGATTGGTTCTGCACAGTTTTCTAGGTACTCACACTATATTCTTGAGTGAAATGGGCCACGCCACGGATCTGGTCAGATTTTAGACTCGCCTCTGGTCTCTGCACTTCACAGTGATCTGGGTCAGCTCTCTCTGGTTCTGCTAACAGGTCAGCTCTACTCTGCTTCTGGTCTGGCCTGATGGATTTGAAGTCTCTATGTTGCTCTCTGAAGGTTGATGGAGGTAAAGTATGGATTTTTCCGGCAGAGCTTCCAGCGGCAGATGGATTTGAAAGTCCCTATCTGTCCTGTCTGTCTGCTTTTATGTGTTTAGAATGTGGGTGTGTTCTAGCATCACTGACCCTACCTCTCTCTCAGATTCTAATTGGTCAAACTTCCATTCATCATTTGATTGGGGAATGAACTGTGAGTCAGAGGGATGTCATTTTATGGCTTGCAGATAGGACACTCCTCTGTCAGATTGCACACATTCTATATTTGATAATAAAAGACATATTTCACAGTTACACAGTTGCTTGAAATTACATATACATGGTGTGGCTGAATTTAGCCATGTCTCTGTCCAAATCTGCTGTTTCTAAGAGCTTGCATTCAGAAATGGCACATAATTGACTTTTTAACTGATTTTTCACTTTCTGACATTGACCCAACTTTACATACATGTGTGCAGGGAGTATGGACATTAACTGATGAAGTTTCAGATTTTTAACATGCATACATTTAGAGTAATATCCACTTTTCCGCTAAAACCCCCCTGAACACGCCACCGGGTCGAAAAACCTCTTAAAATGTGGGCAGAAAAATCACAAGAATTATGGTATCATTTATAAAATTTTCACATGTCCGCTCTATGAATGATCCATCTTTTTAAAGTTATGTTCTGGCTCCAAAGGGGTGTGGTTTCCTCTCAGCACAAGGTAGAAATACTGGTTTATCCAGTTCTGCCAAGCCAGCTTGCTCTCACAGGCAGTGCCCCTCCCCTTTCCTCAGGAGGAAGCCACTTTTTACGACCATTTACGACTCCTGCCAATAAAACCTTTGCCTGAGCCAGGACAGGGCTTTGTTCAGAGCTCCTGTAGAGCACAGGTAATTCAATTATCAGATAGATGGCATATCCTTAGTGTGAGCAGCAAAAGGGCAGCTAGGCCTGGGAACACAGCTCTGACTCAAGTTTCACTCCTGATGGGGGTAGTTGCCAGGCAAATTGGAATCTCTTTAAGCTGTCATTTCTGTTCCCCAGTTTCTGCATTCAAATAAAACTAAACATTTTCACATATGCAGCTAGAAGGCTGATTCTAAGTTTAAAACTATGACATTTAAACAGTTACAAAGGCATGTGACACCAAACATAGGTCACTCATTGAATCTAAACATTTTCGATTTTAGTGTCTTTAAATCCAGTGCAACTTAAACTGCTGACTCCATAGCAGTTTTGTTATAAGTATTGTTTTGGGCTCTTCATTTCCCAGATTTTGTAGGCACACAACACTCCATTCTACCAAATGTCTGCTGGTGTCCAGTGAGTTTTTAGATGTGTTGCAATGTTTAAAATAGACAGTTTGAGCCTGCCTTCAGAGAAACACAGGGTGGTTTTAAACTGCCGGCTTTTGGATAGTGGTGAGTACTGGTACTGCACCCATTTTTGGGATTTAAGAAAATGAATTCCCAACAATTCTAGGTTGCATTTGGCAATCAGCATTGCCATTCCCAATGGTTTCAGACTACTGTGCGGGTAGTCCAATGGTGGTTTTAAAGCGCTTTGAAGCTAACCGGCGCTACTGTTTTTCCTTTGGCAACCCATTTCCCTCATGGCAACCCGGCCTTTCATTCTCGCACTGGTGGGTGGCAAGTGAGGCAACCATTTTGGTGTGCGCACAAACTGCGCAGCTTTCCTGGATTTCGGCGCACATGTGGGTTTTCCGCCATCTTGAATTTTCTAAGCCCACAGCACCAAATGTTGTGGCATGATAGCTTAAACGTGGGTCAGGACACCCAACAAGCCCCCCCACGCGACTGCACTTTGAATTTGAGTCGATGGGGAGTCGCGTGCCCAAGGGTTTTGACCCACGCACCGGTCTGTCCGCATAATCTTCTTCCGGTAGATGGCACAGTTCAGCATCTTTTCCTCCATCCGGTCGGATCGATCGGTTCTCCTCGCCAGTCCTGATGGGAGTATTGGGCGGTCCACTGGGCCCATTGGATCTTCGTTCCCGGTCTCCGGATCGTCCTCCTTGGCCAGTCTCAAGGTCTTCTTTCTCCTAGGACGACAAAGGAAGAGCGGCAATACCTACTCATAGACTTTTTCCACCACTGTTGAGATAGTGGGGCAGCATATGCATTTCATCATCACGAAACATTACATTCTTATTTTGAAAAAATAAAAACAGTATAACTAAGAGACAGTTTCATGCAAATCACAATATTTTAGAGACTAGATGTGGTATGTTTTGTGATCTTGTCGATGATCTCAAAGGGTCCCTTCCATGTAGGCAAAAATTTGCGCTGCTTGGCCTGGTTTCTTTGGAAGTTGTATAGATAGACCCGGTCTCCCACCTGATATTCCTTCCTGGAAGTTTTCAGGTCATAGTGGGTCTTCATGCTATCAGCTGATCTTTCTAGATTTCGCTGAGCATAAGCAAAAGCATGTTGGAGGTGTTTCCTTAAATTCTCTACATACTCATGAGTAGTGGAGGCATTTATCAGTGTCTGCTCTTGGGTCCGATAGAGCAAATGCTGAGGAAGCACCATCTTGCGCCCAGTCATCAACTCAAATGGTGACATTTTGGTTGCAGATGAAGGGGTAGATCTGATAGCCATTAGGACCAGAGGTAATCGGATATCCCAACTTGGCCCAGAATCTGCCACAAACTTCTTTAACATGCTCACAATGGTTCGGTTATATCTCTCTACTGCCCCAGAAGAAGCTGGTCTATAAGCAATATGCAGCTTTCTCTTGACCCCCAGTATCTCCCACATCTTTGTCATTACTTCACTGGTGAAGTGGCTACCTCTGTCTGACTCAATCCTTTGAGGTAGACCAAAACGGGAAAAGATGTGGTTAATCATCAAGGCAGCTGCAGTTTCTGCCTTGCAATTTGGGGCTGGGAGACATTCCACCCACTTGGTAAACAAGCATGTCACAGTCAACATGTACTTATTCCCCCTAGCCGAGCGAATCACAGGGCCTACAAAGTCGATTTGTAAATCTGACCATGGCAGTGTCATCCCCCGCTTTTGGAGAGGCGCGCGGTGCGTGAGGGATGATGGCTGAAATTGTGCACACACAAGACACCCCTTCAAATATTGGTCGAGGTCCTGCCCCATGTGTGGCCAGTATGCAACCTCTCTTAATATTTCCAATGTTGTGTGAAACCCCGTATGACCGGCGGTGGCCGCATCATGGGCGTGACTTAACATCAGGCTTCGGAATGAGGTAGGAACCACCCACTGATCGTGGCCAGCTTTGGATTTCCTTACCAGCAAACCGTCTTGGATTCGGAACATTTTTGGACATTTCATCAACACTCTTAGGTCCTCTTTCCCAATGTAATCGGTATCCGTCAGGGGAAAGTTCTCAGGGTCCTCAAGGTGCTGGTAAAATTGACCAATTATTGGATCCCCCTTCTGAGCGGTAATCAAATCAGCATCAGGGGTCTCCTTACTCCATTGTGCAATTGAAAGGTCGTTGTGAGCATTTGTCTGGGACCTAGTGATGGCAGTGACCTGGATTTCCCCCAACAGGGACTCAATCTCAATTAGATCCCCTTGGATGGCCCCGGTTTTGGCCAGCTGATCAGCTAAGTCATTTCCAGTTTTGTCTGGTCCCTCTACTTTGGAATGACCCTTGATCTTTTTCCAGTAGATGGTCATCTCATTCGAGGTGACCAGATCATCAATGTTTTGGATCAACTTCCCATGTTTCAAGGGTTTGTTGTTAGCACATAACATGCCTCTGGTTTTCCAATTAATCAGGTGCTCCACGAACCCGTTCCGTACATAATCCGAATCTGTGATTATGACCAGTTCGTGGAGTTGATGCTGGACAGCAGTGAGGATGGCCTGATGCACAGCCATCAATTCTGCCACCTGACTACTTCGGGGACCAATTTTGTATCCAGCGGAGGGTTCTGGGGACTCATTCACCCATGCATTCCCTACGCCAGCCACCAGTTCTTTCTCCCCGTCGTTGTCAACATGGTAAGAGCATCCATCCACATAGACAGTGGGCATTCCCTCACACTTGTCTTCTTCAAAGACTTTGTGTGGGGAATTAAGGTATGCCTCCATGTTGTCCTTGATTTTTAGACTTTCGTCCTCGAGACAGTTTTCTCTGGCACAATCATGCAAGTCAGCCAGACCTTGCGCGAGGGGACTCTTCTTGTTTTGGCCATATCTGACCTCCACAGGAAAGCCTTGCATTGACAGAATCCAGGAAGTAATTCGGGAATTACTCACATTTCCGGCCCGGATTCTGTCACTTTGGAGATATTGCAGAGGCTGGTGTGGAGTCTCCACTATGATGTGTTCCCCCTGGATAAACGGGCGGTAATTCTTCAATGCCCACACCGTTGCCAGGAGTGCCTTCTCACAATCGTTGAATTTCACCTCCACAGAGGATAAAGTTTTGCTCGCATAGGAGATTACTTTATTGACCTTGTCATGCTTTTGGTATAATACTGCCGTCAAGCACGTATTAGAGAACCCTGTCTCCAGGAAGAACTCCTTGTTTCTGACAGGGTAAGCTAGGCAAGGCGCTTGTGAGAGGCTTCTTTTGAGTTGTTTTACCGCCTCGGCTTGTTCTGGACCCCATTCCCACTTGACCCCCCCCTTCAGGAGATGAATCAGGGGTCTGGTGATCTCTGCGTAGCCCTCAATGAACTTTCTGCTGTAATTAGTCAGTCCAAGGAGGCTCCTTAGTTCCCGCAGAGTTGTGGGGTCTTTCAGTTTCTGAAGTGCTTCCACTTTCTTTTCCTGGGGACAGAGACCCTGAGGAGTAATCTCATGCCCCAAGAATTTAACACGGGTTCTACACCACTGTGCTTTCTGAAAGGAAAGTTTTGCTCCGGCGGCCCTCAACTGTGTCAGAACATAACGGATCTCCGCTATGTGTTCCTCCACAGATGAACTTTTGATGAGGACATCATCTACATAAGCCAAGTTACCCCTCGCACCCAGGTCGGGCATGGCCTTATGTAGGAAAATGTTGAATTCATTGCCGGAGTTGAGGTATCCGAAGGGAGTCCGGGTCCATGTATACTGCTGGCCCCCAAAGGTAAAAGCCAGTTTGTATTGGTCCTCCCTACTGACAGGCACGGTCCAGTATCCATTGGTCAGGTCTATTGCAGTGAATACCTGTACCCCTGGATCTGGGCCAGCCCTTGGTCAATGTAGGGGAGAGGCCATCGGGAAGTATGGACCCGTTTGTTGAGCTCCCTGAGGTCAGCACAGAGTCTCCACTGGCCGTTTGGCTTCAATATTCCCAGCACCGGATTATTGAAGGTGCTGTGGACTGGACGGATTATTCCCCTGGACTCAAGGTTCTTAATTATTTCTGTAAGGGACTCCATTGATGCGAGAGGCAAACGATATTGCTTCACAAACACAGGAGTCATGCCAGGGTCCGTGGGGATTGTTGTGGTGTGGGTGTCGGTGCGACCACAGTCATATGAGTCTACCGCAAAGAGATCTTGGAAATCCACGAAAACTTGTTTCAACTTTTGCTTTTGTTCCAGAGTCACACAGGCATCAGCTAGGTTGACTCTCTCTTCCACCATCTGCCTGAAGCCTGGAAAGACTTCTGGTTTGGCTATCTCCGCGGCCTCCTCCAGCTGGGTGGAGAAGTCCCTGGTCAGAGTGCTGATTTGGACTGGAGGCTTCAGGTGGGAAAGGCAGCCCTCATGGACCTGGAAAATCACCTCATCCCTCCTGAAGTCACACGTCACATCTTCCTTACCATAAGGGCAGGAAGTGTACACCAGGAAGTTCCCCCCATGCCGGGTAAAAATCCTGTCTGGTGTTGTATTGTCCTCACTATCACTGTCAACACAGTCCTTGGGGATTGGTCCTAACAGTTCATTTACAAGATCAATGGAGAAATGTCGGTCATCAACCGCCATTCCAATAATGGTGCCTGCGGCTAGAGTAATACTCTTTAAGTCGCTGTTATCCACCTCTATTAGAATGGTGTCATGTTCTATGTTGACTAATGGTGTTGGGTTTACCCCCAACCCTTGCTGTTGGAGAGAAGCATTTAGATGTATGTAAGCATCAGGGTTTTTCAACTCTTGTCCCCTTTTAACTTTCACTTCCAGGGAGAATTGTCGGGTCCTTTCTGGGATGGTGACTTCCTCTTTAACCTGAATTTCAACTGCATAAGGTAGCAATTGAGCTGACCTAAATGCTTTTTCTGGATCATCAAAGCCCATGGGATTATCCGCTAATCGGGACCAAGCTTTGAAGTTTATTAGGTCCAAACTAATGGCAAAGCGATTGAGAATGTCACTGCCTAAGTAAAAGGCGGCAGGGACGTCTCGCACGACCCAACAATTGTGGACTATGCTCTTGTTGCCAATGGAGATTTTGAGCATACACCTGCTTGGCAGGAGATGTTTGGAATTAGGTGCTTCCAGGTCCATTTCCCACTTGTCTATCAGTTTGAAGGTGGGAATGGCTGGATCTTTTGGGAGTTGGCGAAACATGGCTTCGCTGATGAAGCTCTTACCGTTGTTCACACACACTCGAGCGAGAACAGAGTCCTTCCCATCATTTAACTGAACCGGGATGAACAACTGCTCTCCAATTTGCTGAATATCAGCCAGGCTCTGAGCTGATTTCACATCTTTCTGGACTATAGGAGTGGGAGTTTCAGATTGTGGATTGGTATAGAATTTCAGAGTGTTTCCTTCCAGCGTGGAGTACCACTTTAGACTGGAAGGAAGGTTGATTTTCAGAAATAGAGAGGACCCTGCATCACCAGTCTGTTGTCCTACTGCTATTACTGTCACGTCTGGAATTTGGCTATTCTGGAAGTGAAATTCTACTTGGTCAGATTTTTGTTCAACCATGTGGCAGGTGCCGTTTAAACTAACATGGTTGACACTCTGTTTTAATTTTATCGGTCGGCTAGTCTGGGTCCAGAGGACCTTGTTTACGCAATCTATTAGGGGTGACAACCTTCTCAGGAGGTCATTCCCTAGTAAACAAGGGGTGCCCTCTGGGGTCACAACTATGACCGGGTGTTTCAACTTATGTCGCCCAATTTTAATGTCCAAGTCTGCAGTCCCCTCAACGGGAATTTCCTTCCCGTCAAAGTTCTGTAGTTGTCCCGGAAGAGAGGTGAGAGGAATTTGGTAATTCTCTCCCCTTCCTGCATTCAGTTCATCAAAGGCCCTTCTAGACAGGAGGGTAGCTTGAGATCCAGTGTCCACCAGTGCCAAAATTGTACCCTGCCCCTGTACTTGTACCGGGGCATAATATCTTCCCTCCTTCTCCTCAAGGGGGCACAGATAATGCACATTTTTGGACAACTGGTGGGCTAACTTTCTGGTTTTGGACATCGCGAGAGAAGAATTTTGGACAGAATTCTGTGGAGAGCCTTGGGAATCTGAAAGAAAAAGTTGGCAACTGGAGATCAGAGCCATTGTGGGTTCCCCTGGTTCCGGTTCTGGGCCGCCCCCCCTTTTTGGAGGCAGTCCCCAGGATGGGTTTGAACCAGGGGATTTTCTTGCTGTTGGTTCTGGGATGAGATGGTGGGCGGCGGTAGCTCAGTCTCCACATCTCCCCAGTCTGGATTTGCATCCCTACGGACCCATTTTTCTTTGGGGGGAGTTCCCCCCTCTCTGAAGGAGAAGATCCTTTTCCCAGGATCCTCTGAGGATCCCTCTCCCTCAAATTGGAAGATCTGTACCTCCTCCTCAAACTGAGTCTGTTTGGGTCTTTTGTTTCTCCTACCCCCCCTCTGCTCCTTAGGAGGCAGACTTTCAGGGGCAAGAGATTTTGTTTCCGGTTCCTGGGTTTCCAGGGGCTGTTTACAAGTGAGGAAGGAAGCTTCCTCCAAGGCTTTACACCCCCCTTCCCTTTGTGCCTCCTCCCTGGGAACCGGTGAGTTATCGGGGTGCTGCCCCCGTCATTGTTCTGGAGCACCAGGTCCAGAGTTGGGTGCGTTCTGCGCCGGCACGCCCATCTGAGGGTTCTGCTGAGCCCTCAGTATGTGACCCAGATCCCGCGCCATGTTTTGAACCTGGCGCTCTAACTGGGAAACCCGCTCAGGCTGATACGGGGCCCTGTTTTCTCCCCTGGGCTGATCCCGGGAAGGGTAGCTGTCCCTTCTTTGGTAGTACCCCTGGTTGGGAAGATTTGGGTACCCCTCCACCCTTGGCCTCCCCTCTCCCGGATTCAGTGGTCTGGGCTCAGGGAATTGGGGAAAGAAGGATGGATGGTTTTGGGGCTGAAAGTCGGGAGGATATCTGGGGAAAGAGTTCTGCCCAGGGTTTGGTAAATTTCTGCCCTCCTGTGGGAAGTTTGGAGGGAAGTTCCCTGGGTTAGGTGCTTGGCTGGATCCCCCCCCTTGGGCTGGAGGAGTCCACACATAACCCAGGATGGGTCGATTTCCCTTGTAACGGGGACTTACATAATCAGGAGAGCGAGGGACCCCATTTGTGGGGCTGCCTCCCTGGCTCCCTGTCTGTGACTGGCCCGAGGACCTTCTGGGCCTAGCATTATTAGGTGCAGGTAGGTTTTTAGGCCCCCCCATCTCCAAATCCAAAACGGGGGTGACCTTTACCTCTGCCACCTTGGCAGCAGCAGGGGTGCTGTTGGCTTTGGGGTTTTTCTGGGCATTACTTTTGCTATCTAACGGTTTCTGCACCTCATAGATCCGGGTAGCCTGTTCAATGACCCAGTCTAAAGATCTTTTCTCGTGAAAATCCCTCACGAGCTGGGTCATGATATATTTGGGCAAGGCATGGAAAAACGTATTAATAAATTCCCTGCTATCCGTGCGCACCCTTCTTGTGGTCTGTGCAAAAGCACGCTTTAACTCCTGCACAAATTCTTGTGGGGCCTGATCCTCCCCACATTGCAAATTGTAGGCTGCCTTGCAAGCCTCTTGAGGATTTCTGTGAACAGAAAAATGTTTCAAGATGGCCGCCTTATAGGTGGACCATCTTAAATGATTTTGGTCCTCCAGCCCCGCAAAGAAACTGGAGTATTCCGGGGAGAAGGTCCACTTTACATATTGAATACAGCTTTGGCTGTCCTTCAAATGGAAAGTCTCCATCATTTGTTCAAACAACTCTAAGTGCTCCCAAACAGAATACTTAGCGTTCTTATGGTAAGGCGTGATGACGCTCCTGATCGCCTTAATCTGCTTTAAAGGGTCCTTAAGCAAGGCCCTTTTTGTCTTATTGGCCCTTTTGGTTCGGGTAACCCTTGTCCATTCGTCCTCGGACTCAGAGGCACTGCTCCCAGAGGTTCCCGTCTGTTCTTCCAGGTTTTCCCGGATTCTGCGAGCCTGGGAATGGCTGGCAGACTGTGGGGACCTGGTCTCCTGTGTCCTGCGCAATTCAGAGGAGTCTTCAGATTCCTCCTTGCTGCCAGGATTTGATGGGTACCCCCCCCACTGACCTAACTGGGCAGAGGTTTTCAGGATGCCCTTAATGGGCCTACTCTCCTGGGGTTCCCCATTGAACTGTACTGTACTTGGGTGCCCATACCCGGATGCCCACCCCTCCATTCCTGAGTGGTACTGGCCTATGAGCCGCATACTCTTAGCTGGATAGTAATCTGCCATCCCTGTGGCCCTGTGCTCATGTGCGCCAGGGGACATGGGGGTGGTAGAGTCCAGGGACTGGGGGAGATGAAGGCCCCTGGTGTTAGGGCTCCTGCGGTTATGGTCAGGAGTCTCTCTTTCCCAGCGGACCTCATCTCTATCCGCCCCTGCTCCCTGTTGCAATGCAAGAGCCTGCATTTGTGCTTTCAGTTCCTCTGTTAAGGCCTTACTCGACTCTATCAGTTTCTCCTGCATCGCTACCTGTTGCTGGAGCCTCTCATTGTGCTGGCAGAGAGCCTCATTTTCCCTCTGTGCTTCCTGGTTGGTCCTGGAGAACTGGGCCAGTCTTTGCTGCAGGAGGGTTACCTCCTGAGCTGTGTCCCTATTGGCCTGCTCCTTTCTTGCTAGAGCATCCTCCACCCTCCTGGTGTGCTCTAACAAGTTCTGGTGTTCTTTTTGGAGGTCACCCAGTCCCTGGTGGGCCAGGTGATTTTCTTCCATTTTCCTTTTTAAATGGCAGACTTCCTGGCCTAAGGCGTCTCTTTCCTGACTAAGAGCCTGCATTTGTGCCGCCAGGTCGTCCCTCTACCTTTGAAAGGCACCAGCTTTCTGGCGTTCTTCATCAAACTCTGCCTGGGTATCCAGGTCTTTCAAAATCAGCTTGTTGCTCTCTACCTTCACTCTATCTAGATGACTTTGCAGGGTGGCTACCTGCTCCGTGCATGCCCTGTTAAAGTCTAATTGTTGCTCCAGCTTTTTCTGGCTCTCCAGTAAGGAGTCCAAACTGTCTTGGTGCTCCTTCTGCAGGGCCATAAATCTAGTATCCTGTTCTACCTTTTCCTGTTGCAGCACATCCATATCCTTCTTTATTTTAATGATGTGCTGCCTACTATCATCTTCTGACTCCTGGCTCCTCTGCAGCCTCTGCTCAGAAGAGACCAGGTCAGATTGGGCCTTCTCTAACACCATCTGTTGCCTATTTGCCAGATTTTGGCTTTCAGCACATCTATCCTGCATGTCTCCCATATATAGGTACAGGTATGCCGCTATCCTAACAATCTTGTCGTGTTCATCTTTGGCCTTAGGAGCCATATATAGTTCACTCAGGGCCACATGTAATGGACCCTGATCTCTCCATAGTCTGACCCTGTTTCAGTGACCTGTTGCGTGATGGCCTGCAACCAGACTGTTTGGTCCTGGTGAGTCCACTCACCTCTCACAAATAACTTATGTAAGAAGTGCCCTCTGGCTATTTTCATGTCTACTAAGGTCGTCATTCTAGAGATTGGTCTCTGTCCTGACTTACAGAAGTTAGTATTTTATTTTTGCAGAACAGAACTTTTCTTGGAGTGTCCCTTTTGAGGAATGCTTCACAGCGTAAGGCAGCGTGGTGATCCGACTGGATGTATGTATCCCGTCAGTTAGCACACTGTATTAAGCTGCACAAGTGGTATTCTAACCCAAACGTCCGGCCCGAGCCCCCAATTTGTAAGAGGATTCAATTCAACACTACAGCTAAGTCAACGCCTAGTCTATAATACTGAATGAAAAACCCTTATTGATATATCTTTATGTCCAGTTCATGCGTTCTGGATGACTACCCCTATATAACACCCCTCTCTTGGAATCCCCCTGACCCCACTGAGCCAAGAAGTAGTTCTGTTTTGCAAGTTTAAAAGGTTTATTTGATAATTTAAAATATATATATATAGATCACACTTTATAATAAATTAATAATTGAATATCACACTTAATCTGATATGATAAAGATCAACAACGGCGAATCTGGCACTAGCACACTTCTTATAATCACTAATGAGTTGACATGAAATGGATAAGGTAGCACACTGGTAAATAGGAACAAAAGTATAATGTGGTAGAGGATGCTTTATGTAAGCTCAGGTGGATGCAATATTCAATGAATGCAGTACAGAAAATACTCAATATGATTTCAACCAAACAATGTAATCACTTTTCTCTGGCAATCCCCTCCCCCCCTTGATGCAAGGCAAGGAAATGGAAGGAAAACACACAGTTCTCAGAAATGCAATCAATGTAAATCAGTTCACCCCAGCAAGCTTACACTACAGAAAACAGATAGGAGTTTTGAAAACACAGGCAAAATGCTTTGATCTGTGCTAGCAATGGATGAGAAATATGCTGGAAATGCTTTTAATTCCCTTTCAGAGGTTCAGGGTGAGTGGTATCTAGTTAATATTAGTCCAGGCTCACACTAGCAATGATGCAGGGATAGTTAGCAGGTTAAACGAATTTCTGGCGTAGGAAAGCCACGATTCTAACCTTTCAGATGAAAGTTATTGCAAGTCTCTAGCACAAACGGTTGCGGAGATATGAGCGATTTTGTGAAGGTCGTTTTTCAGATATGAAATTTTAAAGTTCAAAAAGACAAGTGCAGCTTGCAACTAGGAAATGACAAGTGACAGCTTTACAAATGACAGGTGACAGTTAGGAGGCAGTTCTACTTAGATTAAATAGATTGAATTATATTATTTTAACTAGGAGATTGGTTCTGCACAGTTTTCTAGGTACTCACACTATATTCTTGAGTGAAATGGGCCACGCCACGGATCTGGTCAGATTTTAGACTCGCCTCTGGTCTCTGCACTTCACAGTGATCTGGGTCAGCTCTCTCTGGTTCTGCTAACAGGTCAGCTCTACTCTGCTTCTGGTCTGGCCTGATGGATTTGAAGTCTCTATGTTGCTCTCTGAAGGTTGATGGAGGTAAAGTATGGATTTTTCCGGCAGAGCTTCCAGCGGCAGATGGATTTGAAAGTCCCTATCTGTCCTGTCTGTCTGCTTTTATGTGTTTAGAATGTGGGTGTGTTCTAGCATCACTAACCCTACCTCTCTCTCAGCTTCTAATTGGTCAAACTTCCATTTATCATTTGATTGGGGAATGAACTGTGAGTCAGAGGGATGTCATTTTATGGCTTGCAGATAGGACACTCCTCTGTCAGATTGCACACATTCTATATTTGATAATAAAAGACATATTTCACAGTTACACAGTTGCTTGAAATTACATATACACGGTGTGGCTGAATTTAGCCATGTCTCTGTCCAAATCTGCTGTTTCTAAGAGCTTGCATTCAGAAATGGCACATAATTGACTTTTTAACTGATTTTTCACTTTCTGACATTGACCCAACTTTACATACATGTGTGCAGGGAGTATGGACATTAACTGATGAAGTTTCAGATTTTTAACATGCATACATTTAGAGTAATATCCACTTTTCCGCTAAAACCCCCCTGAACACGCCACCGGGTCGAAAAACCTCTTAAAATGTGGGCAGAAAAATCACAAGAATTATGGTATCATTTATAAAATTTTCACATGTCCGCTCTATGAATGATCCATCTTTTTAAAGTTATGTTCTGGCTCCAAAGGGGTGTGGTTTCCTCTCAGCACAAGGTAGAAATACTGGTTTATCCAGTTCTGCCAAGCCAGCTTGCTCTCACAGGCAGTGCCCCTCCCCTTTCCTCAGGAGGAAGCCACTTTTTACGACCATTTACGACTCCTGCCAATAAAACCTTTGCCTGAGCCAGGACAGGGCTTTGTTCAGAGCTCCTGTAGAGCACAGGTAATTCAATTATCAGATAGATGGCATATCCTTAGTGTGAGCAGCAAAAGGGCAGCTAGGCCTGGGAACACAGCTGTGACTCAAGTTTCACTCCTGATGGGGGTAGTTGCCAGGCAAATTGGAATCTCTTTAAGCTGTCATTTCTGTTCCCCAGTTTCTGCATTCAAATAAAACTAAACATTTTCACATATGCAGCTAGAAGGCTGATTCTAAGTTTAAAACTATGACATTTAAACAGTTACAAAGGCATGTGACACCAAACATAGGTCACTCATTTAATCTAAACATTTTCGATTTTAGTGTCTTTAAATCCAGTGCAACTTAAACTGCTGACTCCATAGCAGTTTTGTTATAAGCATTGTTTTGGGCTCTTCATTTCCCAGATTTTGTAGGCACACAACACTCCATTCTACCAAATGTCTGCTGGTGTCCAGTGAGTTTTTAGATGTGTTGCAATGTTTAAAATAGACAGTTTGAGCCTGCCTTCAGAGAAACACAGGGTGGTTTTAAACTGCCGGCTTTTGGATAGTGGTGAGTACTGGTACTGCACCCATTTTTGGGATTTAAGAAAATGAATTCCCAACAATTCTAGGTTGCATTTGGCAATCAGCATTGCCATTCCCAATGGTTTCAGACTACTGTGCGGGTAGTCCAATGGTGGTTTTAAAGCGCTTTGAAGCTAACCGGCGCTACTGTTTTTCCTTTGGCAACCCATTTCCCTCATGGCAACCCGGCCTTTCATTCTCGCACTGGTGGGTGGCAAGTGAGGCAACCATTTTGGTGTGCGCACAAACTGCGCAGCTTTCCTGGATTTCGGCGCACATGTGGGTTTTCCGCCATCTTGAATTTTCTAAGCCCACAGCACCAAATGTTGTGGCATGATAGCTTAAACGTGGGTCAGGACACCCAACACACCAGAGAGAATACAACCTCTAGGGAAGAAAGGTCCAAGTCAATCGGGTAAGGATAAGCAGTTTGATATCATGCGCAGATGAGAATAACAGCAAAGAACTCTGCTGCTAAGAACCTTATTCCGAAGAGAGCTACACGTAGAAACCTTTAAAGCAATACATTGTCATAAGTGAATCAATACATACAGTAAAAACCTGTGCGGCTGATTGGATGGGCCCTATGCAGGTGCTGCCCTTATCCATATGGGATGGCATTTTATTGGTCTCAGTCAGACCGTCCGTCTTCCATCACATGGGTGCTGCGGGGCTCATCTTCTTCTCACATCAAAGGTCAGACAACAAATTAATCATACTCCTACTATGCAGCTTGTTTATCACTCATACAGTGCCCTTGGCAGGCTTCAAAACAGACACACAGGAGGTTCCAGGGCACTCCAACCTTCATCCACAAATTTCACTCACTCCCTCCACGCCATCCGGCTACAAAGTCTCAGCGCTCATTTTGCTCTATAATGTATCTCTCCCAGCACCTCGGAAATACAAATCACATTATTGTCACTTCAATGACACACCCTGTCCATCCTCTTTCAACATTGACTTGTTACTTTGAGGTTGGTGGTCAAAGGGCACCTGCTGTCATGGAATTCTGGGATCTTAGGTTTCAGTCAGTTATATGGGCTATAGCTCGTGGTCACTCGGAAATGGGCTGGGTCATGCTTTTGTTAAAGTGAGATAACATGCACACCAGGCGCCAACATCTGATCGCGGCCTTGTGGGGCACATTCCTCTTGGGTGAAAGAAACATATTCACAACACTTTCAAGAACAAGGAACAGACCTTGTGGTGGGTGTGGGTGTGAACTGTCCACATGGGAGCTCGGACATGACTGTAGATTTCTGTTGCCTCGTGAATTTGGGCCAAGTGCATGCAATGCAGCCTTTGCCCTGCAGCCTTTTCTTCTACCAATGATTGTTAATATCTACGCAAAATAGCGATGCTGCCTGTGCCTTTGGCCACACCATATGGAGACACTATAATCGGTTATGTTAGCATGGGGTCCTGCTGGATGGGAAGGCACCCATTTCACTAGCCCCTTTATCCCCTGGCTCATCACAGTACCTCAAATGCATCTTGCCTTACTTCAAAGTGCCTAGGTGGGGGGCTGCCCTTTCCCAACACGAAAAAATGTAATTGTAATTGTTATTTTTTATTTGTACAGCGCTTATACACAAGTGAAGTGCTTCAAGGCAAGAAGGGAGCAAGGGCATACAGTAGTCATTCATAGGCTTTGAGGTTTCCGAATGATCTAACGAAAAAGTAACTAGAGTACTAGACCTGACGGCATTTCTCACAGTGCAAGTGCATGAAGTGTATCAGGTGGAACCAGATAATGGAGTCGAGACAAAGGGGGCACAAGACAGAACTTACTAGGCCAAGTGAATTCAGGTCATGCAAGTGTACATACAGAAGTGCAAGTGAGGCGGGAGGGGGAACAAGGGCACCCAGTCCAACATGGTCCTGGGTTAAGTGCAGAGAGGTTACCCCTCTCATGGTAGGTATGCTGAAAGTGCAGTAGTGCTGAGCCTAGTGCAGAGGCCCGGAGGCAAGTGCAAAGACTGGCGGGGGAGCCTGGGACCTGTGAGGCTCTGGAGGTGAGCCAGGTGACCAGTCAGCAAAAGGTGAACAGAGTTAGGGGAGAGATGGAGGTGTGAGGCTGCAGGCAGAGAGAGGAGGTTAGCATGGGAGAGGGAGAGAGAAAGAGGAAGAGTAGAGGAAGGTCGTGAGGAGTTCACCTGATGTAACTATAACATGTTTGCCGCTAGGAGAGAGGGTGGACATTTCAAATTCTTGCAAGCTCCCCCCTGTGTCAATCTATTTGGCAGTTAATTAAATTAATATACAGTCAAATATGCTAAGGGTCTGCACAATTTGCCCCGACCCACTAAGAAGGGACGAATATTAAGGCAAGCAGATTCCCCACACACTTGTTTCAAATGGATCAATTATACTTACATCGGACTTCTGTTTTGGGGTGCTTGGGGAACACAGCCAGGCCCCTCATTGGACAGCACAGGGTCTGGTCACTTCAGCCTGAGATCGTCACCGACTTTCATCCATCAATTGGCTCCTCCTTAAGGACCAGTTCCCAGGCAGCAGTTGGCGCCCCCAGTTCCTTTCTTTCCCCGGCAAAGTTTACACTGTCTCAGGATACCCACTGCTGAAATAAGGGCAGGTCCTCGAAGAGGTTTAGCAGCCCTCCTCTTCCTCCATCTCTCTCTTTCCTTCTGTCCTTTATTTTTTTAGTTCTGCTGCCCATTACACAAAAAGCATATTAGTTATGAATATGAAATATAATATTCAGATACCTGATTTAACGAACTGCCAGCTTGGCACATTTCAAACATTTTTGGGGCAAATGAAAACACATTTTAGGTGGTAACTGAAATTTCCAAAATTACACATGAATGACAATTATATCAATACTGCTGCCCTGAAATAAGCTTTAAAATGACACTTGAATGAACTTGGTGAGACTTACCCTTGCTGAGAAAATCACCAGTTATGATAGTTAATTTAAACTAATGGGAAATCTTTAACAAGTATGCACATCTTATCTCCCATTTCTTTGAATAGGGTTCCTTACTCTTGAAATGCGCCCCCAAGTTATGTGACCTCATTGATGGTATCTTCTTGTATGGAACACCCTCCCCAGTGAAGCCAGGACTTAGTCCACCACATTTCCTCCATTTGGGTTACTTTTCAAAGTTCAGCTTCACTTGATGGCAGTCTCTGTGTATACAGCCCATCAATAAATACTGGTCACGCACTGGCCACATCCTTCTGCTTGGTCCTGAGAGGATCACAGCAATTTTTTCACAACTGGGGAAGGCTGAGCAAAGCCAGGGGTGTGGTAAATTACAAAAGCCTTTCTAATTTCACCTGAAAAAAATAGCCTCTACACTCTGTGACATGTATTTTGCATGAGAAGCCTATCATTCATTTGAATACATCGTCACACACCAGGTCTTTTTCCTGATATTTTTATTTTAACATAGGAACACTTTTCTTCACATCTTGATTTAACTTCAAACACACATGTAAGGCTCTTTACATGGAGTCAATGTCTGTGCTGTTGAATGCCCCATTTCCCATGTAGGATGAGGATTTTGTTTTTCTGTGGCAGATCCAAATTAAATGCTGCTATTGTCTCTTAGCCAACACAGTGATGTGCCTTTTCCATGTTACAATGTTCCTTGTGTTAACTGCAGAAATGCCTGAATTTAGATTTTTAGCAGAGGGTATTCATTCACCATTGGGCCTAGCCTGGCCTTTCAGCTACATCTTTTGGGGCTGCGATTAAACCCCACAACACCTATCTGCTCCTGGTTTAATCTCTGTTACTATAATTTGACCCATCAGCAGGTTTTAATTGGGTTTGTTAAAGTGTAGTAGTGCCTCAAGGGCATTCTTGTTCACCCATAAATCATTGTCATTCATGTATTATTATTTGTCTTTTTGACAGCCCTTTTTTTTCTAAAAGTCTGCCAACTTTTGTACATCACAATACACAAAATAAAATCAGGGAACAACACTCTGTAATTAATGAACATCTTTGAGAGTTTGCTTCGTTAGGCAGATCGACCCACATTTAAAATGAATGACAATATCAGTAATGAGAATGCCATTCTACTGCCACTTTCAAGTGGCGGTGTATGTAAACAAAACTCTAACCAACATCTAACTAAAAATGTTGGCTGCAGACTCCACAAGGAGCAATTGAAGCAGCAATCACTAATTAGAATGCAGAACTCGCTGTACAGACTAGAACTACAGTAACTACAATAACATGCTTGTCTTTTCCAGAGAAGAGATCATGTCATGAATCATCATTCAATACAATAAAGCATTGTTGTCTACCTCAAACATACGGTTCACCCTTTTCCTATACGAATGAGCCCACTGACTGATGCCACTGCACTTTTTTATGTTCCCTGAAGAAAGTCCTAAAGTTTTTATTTTGGGGGGGTGGTGTTCTGGTACATGTTTGGGTAGGAAGTTTTACATGGGTTTATAAGAACTTGGATTCAAAATGATTGTTTCATTTGGGTACTTCTTAATGTGATTTATGTGTTGTATAATTGAATATTTCAGAGTTATCAGAACTCACACATAGCTTTTCATGATTTATGTGTGTCATTAAATGTTATAATTGCATGATTTTTATGTTCTGTTCCTACAGCAGATACTAATGTTTCTCAGTGGCTCTTTCAGAAAAACATGCATTCCTTCAGTCTGTGAACATAGTTTTGATTATGGACATTGTTGTAGCATCTTTGCTTGTGATATAATTTATGACGTAGTTCACAATTATTTTTTTCAATGTGTATCTGTATTTTGCACTTTTCGTACCTTGTTGATTCTTCAGTTTATACTGTCGATGTACCCGTTCACCCTCTTGTGACAATATTGTGTTTCTCTCCCCCTGTCTCCATTACATATTACTACACCATTATATTGAGCGTTTGGATTTATTCACTGTCTGAGTTGTTTCGGAGTGCCATCCTCCCAAAGCTCAGAGTAGTGGGGGATGTAACCAATGCACTTGTTCAGAGAAAGGTGTCGGCGGGTATAGCAACACACTTGTTCTTAAATACAATTGTTTATGGGCAGTGATTAGAATTCCCCGAATTCCTTAGGAAAGAAACACAACATGTTATATAAATATCAACCACATCGGAAATGCAAACAAAGGAATGCTGGTGTATGGTTCCTTAAGTTGTTGTTTGTGATATACAGAAACTTAACTTCTACACTAGGGCACCAGTACATTTTAAAGGGGGAAACCACGGTAGACAATATAGCCAAACTCTACAACTATCCCAAAGGAACTTAATTAAGCTAAACAAAGAGTTCCTTAACGCTAAAAATAGTCTTTTAAAAATATAAAAAAACAGAGTCCTTCAGACATATAAAAAACGAGTCCTTATGAAGTGCACTTAAACTATTAACAAAAAATGTACTGGGGAGACTGCCTTGCCACAGCAGTCACAATGCCCTTCGTGCAGGAGATGGTGTTGTGGCTCCTGGGTAATCTGCAGGGCAGCAACAGTCTGTGGGGGCGCCCAGATATGTTGTAGGCTGGGCTGCAAATGTCAGGGGCAGCCCTGCATGTTTGCAGCAGCATAGAAAATCCCTTTAATGTTTTATGGCTAGGCTGTGTAGGCTAGGTGCAGCCCGGTGTTGTTTGCTGAGTTGGGGGCTCCAGTCATTTTGTCCACCTGGGCTGCGCATGCCAGCAGAGGGCCTAGGAGTCTTTGTGGACACAGCATAGAATGGGGTGGGCCCAGCAAAGTTGACAAATTGCTCCCATTTCCTTGAGTGGGTGCAACTTATAATTAAGAGCAGCAACTTGGGAGGTGGCAGGGTTATTGTATTCTACCCTCCCTTTCACTGTGAGCAGCAATCTTTGAGCCCGGGCTGAGGTAGTGAACGCAGTGCTCCATCAGGCAACAGGGCATCACAGACAGCTGAGGCCCGGCTGCCACGGTGAAAAGCACGAACAACCAGGTAACAGTGTGTTTTCTATGGCGCTAAGCGGAGTGGTGGTCCAACCCTCCAATTTGAGGGTATAGCTACGTGCAACTGACTAAGAGCACTCCACTCACACCCTGCTTAGACTTATTTTTTGTTTTGAACGAACTACCCCCAGCACAGTATCACACACCAGGATATCCTTAATTGTATTATTGTGTTTAATTTCGTCCCCCAACAGGCTGTTGCATGCCCCCCCTTAGAACATCCTCAGCTCTGAAGATAGCCTTGTTTTGAACAATACATATATATAACCATGATTTTGTTCTACAGGCCGCCGCTTGCCACCCTATACCCTGAATCTGAGGCACCATCCACATTCCCCCTGAGCTCCCAGAAACCTGCTCTGAAGAAGGAGGAATGGTAATCTCTGAGGACCTTCAGTGGGAACCTCACCCTGTACCCCTGGTGAAATGCATGTTAACCTCATAACAGGCCTCCTCTTCCTGGTGTAATGATGGCGAGCAGCCAGGGCCTCATCTAGGGTTTCCTCCTGACGCGGCTGTGCAAACTGTGCTGAGACAGGGCACCTATCTTCCAATGGAGGAAAGGGTAAGTGTTAATTGGGTCATCCCCCAGAATCTACTCAGGCCACCAAGTCTTTGAGATCAATGTAGCTTGTCAAGCTTCTGGGGAATGACCCAATCAAAGTTCTTCCTCTTCTGGCCTGTCAGCGTGGACTTGTTGCTGTCCTTGACCGATGTCTCTTTTGTCACTTCTGGGTCAAACTTAACCTCATCCCTGACAAGAAGCAGGTGGTTACAGTGCAAGGTCTTGATGGTCCTTGTCCATTCTTCCTCTCATCATCGGAAGGCAGAGAACTCTCCTAACTGATTCTCTATGAAGAATGGATGTGTTTCCCTCTTGGTATGGTATGGTATGGTATTGTTTATTTATATAGCACCTATAAACAGGCAAGTGTTTCAAAGCGCTCAAGGAGGGTGAGAGCATGGGGAAAAAACAAACAGTCACTCAGAGCCCTTGAAAATCTGATACGATAATAGTCTGCACAGGCAGAGTAAGTGCATACAATACGTTTAACTGTATGAGATATAGCAAATGGGCCTGACACCAATTCTGTAATGTTAACAGTACAATTAAGGCTCAAGACAAGGGAGAAACAGACAGACGATCTTCAGACGTTGTGCGTACAGATCAAGCAAGTGCACAGAGGGTCACAGGGAGGGAGGAGGGCGGGGTCAAGTACACCCAGTCAGTTGAGACTGGGATAAGTGCAGAGAGAGGCATTCTCTTGAGTTAATTTCTCAGTGCATTGAGTGTGGGTGGGGTGTAGAGCCCTGAGGCAAGTGCGAGAGAGGACTGTCAGGGGTGCTAGGGACCAGTGAGACTCTCAGGTACACCAGGCTGCCAGTAAGCATACTGTAAGGAATAGGAGGGAGAGAGGGAACAGACAGAGAACTAGGTTAACAGGGTAGAGGGAGAGAGAAGGAAGAGGAGAAGAGGAGGGTCTTGAGGAGTTTCTGGAATTTCAGGAGATCTGGCTCAAGACATAGGGTGGCAGAGAGGCTATTCTAGAGGGAGGCACCTGCTGAGGATAAGGATCTCCCACCAAAACTCTGCTTAGTGAACCATCTCACTCGCAGAAGGTTGGAGGTAGATGAGTGGAGGGCTCTTGAGGGACAGTATTTAGGTAGGCAGCGTTGAAGGTAGGTGGGTCCAAGGCCGCAGAAAGCCTTGTGGACAATGCAGAGGGTCTTGAATTTGATCCTTGCAGAGATGGTGAGCCAGTAGAGGGATTTCAGTGCCAGAGAGATGCGGTCCCTGGGCTTGAGGCCAAGAATAAGTATTACGGTTTTGTTCTGGATAAGTTGCAGAGGGTGCAGGGCAGAAGAAGGGAGGTTGAAGAAGAGGCTGTTGTAGTAGTCCATCCTGAAGAGAACCAGGGATCTAGAGACAGTGAGCCGCTGGGGGAAAGTGATACAGGGTAGAGTACCCCTGAGGAGGTGCAGTTGATAGTTAGACTTTTTAGAGATGTCAGAAATGTGAGAGGAGAAGGAGAGAGTGGAATCAAAGATGACCCCAAGGTTTCTTGCTTCGCAGGTGGGTGCAGGTGCAGGGCCAAGGGAGGCCAACCAGAGTGAAAGTTGGAAAGTGGGAGCTGAGGTTCCAATGTAAACAATCTCAGTCTTAGTGGCATTGAGTCAGATGCCATTTGCAGCACACCATGAATGAATAGAGGACAGACAGTCAGATAAGAGAGAGGAGGAGGAGGTGGCAGAGAGTAGCCTGAAAGATAGTTGTGTGTCATCCGCATAGCACTGGAAGTTAGAAGTAAAGGTGGCAATCACCCTTGCCAGGGCACCCATATAGACGTTGAAGAACCAAGGGGATAGGTTAGATCCCTGGGGAAAGCCGCAGGTTGAGAGAGTGATTGTCGAGTGAAAGGCTCTGAGCTCCACCTGGGATGAGCAGTTGGAAGGAAGGAGATTAACCATGACAGAGCCTGACCAGAGATCCCCAGGTGTCACAGAGATATATGATCAGGATGTTGTGGTTAACCATGTCAAAGGCAGAGGAGAGGTCAAGGAGAATGAGGATATATGGGGTATTAGTGTCATGATTTGAGAGCAGGTCATCACAGGTGTTCAGAGAGCAGTTTCCGTGACTCTGGATGCTCTAAAGCCAGATTAATGTCCCTGGAAGCAACAAAGAGATTCAGTGTGTAAGGTCAGCTGTGAGATAAGCAGTTTCTACAGGAGTTTGCCCAGGAAGGGAGTGATGGAGATAGGGCAATAGTTTGCACTAATGGAGGGGTCTGCAGAGGGATTTTTGAGCAGAGGGTGCACAAGGCAGTGCTTCAGTGCAGTTGGGAAAACTCCAGTGGAGAAGGAGAGATTGCACAGATCAGCCAAGGCTGTGGTGAGGGATCCCAAACCGCTGGATGGATTTTCACCAAATTTGCAGCGGCTTGGTCCAAAAAGCATGCTTTTGTGAATTTGGTGTAAATCCATCCAGTTGTTTTCTTTAAAACTGGCAAAATGTAGCTAAAAGAAATTAGTGATATCTGGGTCCTGTCCACAGACTCACTTCCCTGTTCACTCCGCAGACAGGACTCCAATTCGTCCAGAGGGTGGCGTGATGTCCACAGACATCACATGTGCCTGCTGATTGGTTAGTGAAAACCGTTAGTGAAAAGCGTAATGTGCGTCATATTTTTCTGAAATGCCCACCATGTTCTATCCGCGGATATCCATGACTGTCCGCGGACAGCACGGTCGGGTACAGGGTTGGGAAACATATTTTGGGTCATTTGGTGTTGGAAAGAGGGGCTGGGAAGGGTGAGGGAGTGAAAGAAAGATGATATTGGGCTATTTGTTTAGGTTGAAGAAGAGTTTGCAGGGCACGGCAGTCCACGGACACCGCAGTAGTCTTAGGCAGAGAGCTTATCTGGTGACTGAGGGAGGATTTATTAGGGTAGGGTAGTGGAATGTAAATGATATGAGGATGTTTGCATAGGTTAGAAATAGGCCATGTACCCAAGAATCTAGGCACTGGCACAACTACCACGGAATAATATGGCCATGTAACAAAGAATCTGGCCACAACCATTGTAGCAGTAAGTGTTTGGTGGACAGTTGGAGAAACACGTTTCGTTTTTTTTGGTGACTACAAGAGGGCTGGTTAGAGTAAGGGAGTGGAATCTAGATTATATGGTGATATTGCCAT
This sequence comes from Ambystoma mexicanum, assembly GCF_040938575.1. Taxonomy (NCBI): domain Eukaryota; kingdom Metazoa; phylum Chordata; class Amphibia; order Caudata; family Ambystomatidae; genus Ambystoma; species Ambystoma mexicanum. The sequence continues at coordinate 410,202,859 of NC_090931.1, read as the reverse complement.
TGGTAAAAAAATGGGGTTGGCAGTCTATTTTCATGTCTGCAGATGGTGTTTGAATTGGGAAGTTAAGGGCAAATTGTGATTCTTGGGTGCATGGCTGTATTATGCTGTGGTGGTTGTGACCAGTGGCTAGATTCCTGGGTGAATGGCAGTAGGGCTTTAGATAGTGTAGGGCTTTTCTAACTTTAAGTTTACTTGTTGTTGCCAAATTGTTTTGTCTTTCATTGGTACACCATTCACTAGGATAATCAAAGATTGTCAAAGATTGACATATTGGCCATTGCATTTCTAGAGTGTCTTCATTTTCCTTAAGCTCTAATGGCAAATAAACTACTTTGCCACAAATACCTTTTAAAAATTCAGAAGGAGGCAATTTCTCTATTTTGGGTTGAAGGCGTATTATCGCTTGAAATGGATGTACTGTTTGTATTATAATGCTGTCATACAAATGAAGCTGTTGCAGATGTTTTGGAAGTGGGAATATTTCCAAATTATTAGTGATAGCCTGTGAAGGTATTTGGTTATTATCAAGATTTGTATTGCAGTATGTGAAAAGTATTGCGGGGTTAGTTAATTTGTATTTGTTTTCTGCTATAAGATATATAGCTAATTGGAACCATTGGGATTCCTCATTGTCTTCTATTTTGTAAGTTATATCTACAGTTGTGGTGCTCTTTCTGTGACAACACACACATACTTGGTTTGGTACTTCAGAAGATGTGCTTTTAAACTTTGCTATTTCTTTTTTGTGCGTGTTTATTAGATTGGCATTTGTAAAGGTTTATGCTATTTTTCACTAAAGTTACTCGATTTTCAAAGTGATCTTCACTTCCAAAATGTTTACTTTGGATGTGGTCTCTTTGTTGAAGGAGTTCTTTGGTGGTGCCATGTAGGAGAATGTTATTAAAATAATGCAGTAAGCAGGAGTTTTTGCATAGTACAGTCTCTGGACAAGATTCCGTATAGTGGAATGTTGTGTTGCTAACATTTTGATTTGGTGGAAGGTGTTTTGGCAAGCAGGTCCTAAAATGCAGGCTAATGAATGTCATCACAGTCCAGTGTAATTGCGCACTGGACAGGAGTTCATGGTTTGCAAAGTTTTATTATAATTTTCTCTTTTACTTTCGCATAGTGATTATGGAATTGGCATAAAACGATTTGAAGGATTGTTTCCGTATATAACACATTGAGGTCCAGGGCCATTTGTAGATTGGACGGAGATGATTGTAAGTTTGTTGGGGACATTTTTGTCAATGAGGGTTTCTTGTGCCATAATGGCGTTGTCTACCATTTCATACCGTCGGCCACTGCTATGTGTTGCAATTAGGTTTTTCTGCCCTTGTTTATATGCCTCTTCATTTAAATATGTTTCTGTGCTGCTTGTGTGAATCCATTCACCTGCACATGAGCTTGCAGAGGTATCTATGTTGAAATTGTGCATGTTTAGAAGTACTTTTTGTAGTTTACTAATTAATTTTTTTTTTAAGTGGTTTCATTCTGGTCAAAATTAATATAAACAGGTTTCTTGTGAGGAGCATTGCGCTGTCAGTGAGAGCTTACATGATAAGTCTTCTGCAGTCATTTTTAAGGGTTGAACGTGACTTTTCTGCTGTTTTTATAAGATATGAAGTACTCTACGTTGGATATTTATTTGTAAACTACATTTTTGGAATGCTTAACTGTGGCTATGTTAACATTGGTAGATGTAGTGCTAGCGCTATTAGTAGTTTTATTCTTCTTTATACATCTATTTTTATTTTTACTTATTGGAAGAGGGGCCCTAGTGTTTTACTGCCAGCTGGTTCAGTTTTGTTGACTGACTGTATTAGCAGTTTTGTTTGAACATTGGCTATACATTTTGCCAGAGGTGGTTGAGTATTTTTCATGCTTTTAGTTTTATCTGCTGTATTTCTTGGTTGTTTTCTTCTGAGTTGCTTTTTAGTAGGGATTCTGTTCTGTCTGTGGAGAAAAAAGGAAAGTGTGGGTTTGAAAGTTGTGGAATGTATTGTCGTGCATTGTGAATGAGTGTCTGAATATGAGCCCAGACATCAATAGAGGGCTGTGTGATTGTGCAATGGGCTGTTTGTTCTGGTTGGGAAGGCTGTAAGAGTAGCTGTGTGTAGATGTGCGAAGGGTTTGATTAGTGTGTAAGATATGTAGTGTGCATGAATAAGTAAGGACATTGCAATGTATTCACGATACTAGGGGGTGTTATGATATTGGTGTTCAGATGAGAATACAAAGAGTTTCCCTGCTGAGGTGCAATGAATACGACTGAAGTAAATAAATGCTTTTGGTTTGGAAATAATTTTGTAGGCTAGTATACAACTACACAGTACTACATGAGTAACAGAAAGAATACTACTACACTAGTGCACTTACTCTGTAGTATGTGAAGAGTAGTTTTCTTCAGGTTGTTGTCATCTAGGAGAGAGGTTGTCTTTCAGGAGCCTGTTCTTCACTGTAATTGGGAAAGAAGAATATTTGTGGGTATGTGTGGTAATGGTGAAGTAATTGTAGTACAAGAAGACATTATTTTGCACTGCAGGAGGAGTTGTTAGGAAGAAGAGTTATTAACATTGCACCCGATTATGAGTGTGGTTGTAGCACTGCCATTGCTACAGATGGGTTGCCACAAGATTTCTAATAATTGTTTGGCAGCTAATTGTTAATTGTTATAGTCCTTAAAGTGTTGCCAAAAAGAAGCAAACCCATTGTGAGCTGAAAAACACATTTTTACCTGTGTTTAAATGATGCTCTGCTAAGCAAATTTTCATTTGCCAGTGTCATTTCTTTTTGCATCTGTCAGCCTAAACCTCTTTCCCAGAGCTACTTCATTTCTATTTTCCCTGGTGTGATGATTAGTATTCTCTATTCTGCCGGTCTCCTAACTGTAAGCAGTCGGAATGTTCTTCTATTCTGTCCCCTAGCAGTTGTGAGAAATAATAAAAACCCCATTCTTCCATTTTGCTGAGAAAACTGATTTTCCCTTTCTTTGCTAGCTTCCCATATTGTGGTGGTGGGCTTCACCCAAAAACCAATCCCCCCCACCTCCCTGTATTACTACTCCTTGCCATTGCCTTCCATTCAAAGGAACCAAGTCCAATTGATGTTTGGGGTTGAGTGTTGCAGGGGGGAGTACTTAACTGTGTAGATTCTATCACTTTGTTTGCAATTGTTATTTTCCTATTATTTCATTACAACAAAAGCAAGAATAACAGCATATTTCAACCTGGTCGCTCTAGATAGGTTATTGCATTTTTGCTGCCACAATTTGGTGACTGTTTTATTTTGATTATCCTCATTTACATTGAATAATAAATTATGAAAATGTCTTATTAATACAGACCAGCCTGGTTCCTAGACCATTGTGACACGAGGTGCTGATGGAGGTTGGGTCAAGACGGGTTGGATGCCTACTCAAAAAGAATCCATAGTATACTAAAAATAAAAAGTGTTTTATTGTGTGCCACAGTCATTGTAGTGGAAAGAGTCCCCTAGCTGGTGTGTGCCATGTAAAGAACTGTGACAATGTCACTGTCAACATGTATTTGTTTCCTCTGGAAAAACAGGTTACTCATCCAAGGGAGTCTACTTGCAAATCAGATCATGGTTACGTCATTCCTCTTTAATACAATGTATGTGGGAGAGCTTGATTGAAACTGAGCACACATGAGACATTCTTTTAAATATGTGCTGAGATCCTGGCCCATGTGTGGCCAGTGAGTGACATCTGACAGCATCTCAAGGGTCTTTTGAAATCCCCTATGACCAGCAGTGGCTGTGTCATGGGCATGTTTAAGATATGATATGATATGGCATTTATAACATGCCTATACACAAAGGTCAGCATCAGGCCTCGGAAGGAGATAGGGATCACCCACTGGTCATACATAGATTGTGGTTTCCTCACAAACAGCCCATCTTGAATCTTAAACATATTCTGAAATGTCATCAGAACGCAAAGATCTTCCTATCCTATGTAGTCTGATTCTGCAAGAGGAAATCTGGCTGAATCTTCTAAGTAGTCATAGAATTTCCCAATAATGCAATCATCTTTTTGAGCAGTGATTACTTCTGCATCAGGAGCATCTCTACTCCATTGAGCAGCTGTAAGTTCACTGTCAGTGTGGGTTTGTGATCTAGTCACTGTCGTGACCTGAATTTCTCTCAGGACGTGTACTATATCTATGAGGTCCACCTGTAGAGGTAATGTTTTTGATCAGTGAAGTTCATTTCCTGTCTTATCAAGACCCTCCGTCTTGGAATGACCTCTGATCGTTTTCGAATAGATGGTCATTTTAATAGACATCAGTGGATCATCAATAGTCAATTTATTATATGCACAAAGCATTCCTCTGTTTTTCCAATTCATCAGGTGTTCCACAAACTCTTTTCGTATATACTCAGAATCAGTTATAATCACCAGTTCTGTGAGTTGGAAGTTTACTGCAGTATGGAAGGCTTGATAAGTTGGCATCAGCTCTGCCACCTGACTGCTTTGAGGGCCTATTTTGGTTACCAGCAGAGGTTTTAGGAAGATCATTGACCCAGGAGTTCTCAATGCCAGCAACCGATTCTTTCTCCTGGTATTTTGTAATATGGTAGGAACTCCGGTTCACATAAACGGTGGGTATACCCAAACAAGTTCTTCATATACCTGGAGTGGGGACGCCAGGTATGCCTCTATATTTCTTTTGATGATTAGACTTTTGTCCTCAAGACAGTGTTCTTCAGCACAATCATATACGTCTTCCATTCCTTGAGCTAGAAGGTACTTCTTATTTTGGCTGTACCTGACCGCCACAGGAAAGCCCTGCATTGACATAATCCAAGAAGCAATTCTTGAATTAGAGACATTACAGGTACATATTCTCTCACTTTGTAGATATTGTAATGGTTGGTTGGAGGTCTTTACATTGATTTTCTCCCCTTGGATAAAGGGAGAGTAGGTTTTTAATACCCACACCATTGCCAGAAGTACTTTTTTGCAATCATTGAATGTTTCTTCTATGGAGGATGACGTTTTGCTCTCGTAGGAGATTACCTTGTTGACTTTTCATGTTTTTGGTTTAACACTACTGTCAAACAGCTATCTGTAAAACCAGTTTCTGAGCAAAACTCCTTATTCTTGATGGTGTAAGCCAGACAAGGAGCTTGGAAAAGGCTTTTTTTCAATTGGTTCACTGCCTCAGATTGTGCTTCCCCCACTTCCACTTCACCCCAGACCTTCAATAATATATTCCTCAAGGATATTTTGACTATAATTCATTGGTCTAAGGAGGCGTTGCAAGTCACGCAGAGTTGTGGGCTTCTTTTGTTTGAGTAAGGCCTGTTCCTTCTTTTTCTGTTGATGTAGGATCTCAGCTATAATATCATGTCCCAGAAAGTTTACTCTTCATTTTGCACCATTGTGCTTTCTAGAAGGATAACTTTGTGCCATCTTTTTGAAGTTGGGTACGAACATGTCTGATTTCTGCCAAATGTTCTTCCACAGTTTAAATATTTATCAACAGATCGTCCACACAGGCAACATTTCCTTTTTTACTCAGATCAGGCATGGCCTTGAGATGTTGAACTAATATCCTGAATTGTTGTACCCGAAGGGAGTCAGGGTCCAAGAATTTTGTTGCTCCCTGTAGGTAAAGGCAATCTTATTCTGATCCCTGTTCACAGGTACTGTTCAACAACCGTTTGTCAAGTCAAGGGCTGAGAACTGCTTTGATCCTTGGATCTGTGCCAGTCCTTGATCAATATAGGGACAAACCCACCTCGACATGTGGACCCATTTATTCATCTCCCTTAGGTCAGCACAAAGTATCCATTGTCCAATAGGTTTTAAGATCCCCAGTACCGGCTTGTTAAAGGTACTGTAGATAGGACGAATTATGTTACGGGATAACGGGTTTCTGAGTGATTCCATGGACACAAGAGGCAATTAATATTTTCTTGCAAACACGTGAGCAATCTCAGTGTCTGTTGGTATTTCTGTTGCATGAACAGTTGTATGCCGACAATTATATGAGCCAACTGAGAAGATACTCTATGAATCCAGGAATGCCTGTCTCAGTTGTTGTCGCTGTACATTGGTTTCACAGGCATTGGCCAGACTGATCTGTTCCTCGACCATCTTCCAGAAACCATGTAATGCCTATGGTGTTGATATTTTAGAAGGATCCTCCTGTTTGGCGGAGAGATCTCTTTTAATGCTGTTTACCTGTACAGTAGGTTCAATGGATTTGGATAGTCATTACAAACTCTAAACACAACCTCATCTTCCAAGATGTCACGTGTAACATCTTCTAACCATAAGGACATGAAGAATACACCAAGAAATGTACATATAATTTCATTTTCTAAGACAATAGAATAATATTGTGATTTGACCACCAATCAAATAGAGGTGTCTGTGCCAAATATACTGTATGGGTTGCTTTTATCCACCAATATTCAAATGGTGTTGTGAGTTAGATCGACTAAGGGTGTTGGATGTAGGGACAATCCTTGTTGTAGGGTATAATTCAAGTTTATAAATGCTTCCTGACTTTTCAAGGTTTGTCCTCTTTTTATTTTGATTGGTCCAGGGAATTGTCAAAGCTGCCCTGGGATTGTAACTTCTCCTTTTGCTTGGACTTCAGCAGCATCATATGGCAACAATTGAGCTGACCAAAATGCTTTCTCAACCTTGCCAAAGCCCATTAACCAAACTTTCCAAAACTCAGAAACAACATCTCTAACGAGCCAACAATTATGGGCAATCATTTTATCACTAATTGAAATGTTTAACATACTCTTGCTAGATAGTACATGTTTTGAATTTTTTGTTTCTAGACCATCGTCCCATTTATTTGTCAAATTAAAGCAGGGAGTGGTTTGATATTTTAGAAGTTGCCGAAATAGTGCTTCGCTTCTGAAGCTTTTTCAATTTTTTAGACAGACTGTAGAAAGCATAGAATCTTTCCCTCCATTTTTCTGAAAGGGGAAGAATGTGTGTTCACCTTTTTTCCTGATGTCGGTGAAATTATGAATATGTTTTTCGGGATTCTTTTCAAGAGTACTTTGAATTTCTTTGGCTTCCTCCTGAATATATAACTTAAAGGTATCCCCATCCAACATGGATGCCAACTTGTTGTTGGGAGGGAGAATAATTCTTAGGAGTTGGCATGAGGTTCCCTCACTACTCTCTCCTCCTCCTGAGTTGATGGTGATCTTGGGAATCTGATTATTTTGAAAATGACATTAAGTTTCATTGGGTTGTCGCTCAAATCAAGTGACAAGTACCATTCAGTCTCATATATTTGGTACTTTTCTTCAGCTTGATGGGATGGTTTGTTTAGGTCCAGAGAACCTGGTTCATGCAAACAATCAGAGGGGGTATCCTCTGAAGGAAAGTATTACACAGTAAACAGGGCATGCCCTCTGGAGCCACGATGATCACTGCATGTTACAGATGATGTTGCACAATTTTGATTTCCAGATCCGCAATCCTGTTGACAGAAATATCCTTTCTATACTCATTTTGGAGTTCTCCTAGAAGAGGTTTGAGAGGAATTGTATGGCTCTCGCCTCTACCCAATTTGAGCCTCTCAAACGTTGGTTTAAAATCAAGGTTACCTGTGACCCAGTGTTTATCTGGGCAGATATATCACACCTAACTTGTATCTAGACAGGACAATAGAACCTACCTGCTATAGACTCTAGTCTACAAAGAAAGTGTGAGTTATTTGACAGCTCATCATGAATTTTCTTGATGCTGTTTATTTTTAAGGCAAGACCTTGGGTTGCCAAATATCTGTACTTCCTTCCTTGAGGTCAAGTTTGCACGACCTGGCTTGGGAACCTGTCTGAATAAACACACATTTGGAAACAAGGAAGGTAGTAGTTGTATCCCCCTTTCTGCGGACTCTTTGTTACCTTCACATTTTAGAGGACAATCTTCAGAATCCTTTAGGAGGCAGGGTACCACTGCTATTTCTGTTTTTTCTGTGTTTATCATATATGTTTTATTCTAATGGCTTTAGTATCTAGAAGATTCTTGGCACATTTCTGTCTGTTTTCTACATTCTCAGATTCAAGGTATTCTATGTTTGCCCACTTTTCTTTAGAAGATGTCACTCAATCTCTCAAAGAGAATACTTTATTTCTGGGTTTTCTGTGTTCTGTTCTGTCTCAGTGGTGAATATTCTGTTTTTATTTTCTTAGAAAGTTATTATTTTTTTCTGTTCTTTTGGTTCACAGTGTATAGAGGTGCTGCTACTATTTTCTGGAATTTCTTTATTTAATGCAGGGGTCTTTGAATGGGTCAGAAACTGAGCTTCATCTAAGGCTTGGTATATCTTTTCGTCCCTATACCCTTTCTTCTTCTTCCACTGGGATATTATTACTTGGATTGTTTGCTTCTTGTCATTGTGCCCCCGGGGCCCCTGACCCAGACTTTGGGGGATTTTGGGGAAAACCTGCTGTCTGAGGGTTTGTTTGGGTCCTCAATATTTGTTCAATGTTCTCAGTCTTGTATAACCTGTTGCTCAAGCTGAGAGATATTTTTTCCTCCCTCAGAACTATAGGCAGGTCTTTGGTCATATCTTTGATTCCCCATGGAAGGGCAACTATTCTTCCTAACAAAGTAACTCGGTGTGGTTGAAAGTTACTGTAAGCTTCATTTTTGGATCTCCACTCACCCTGATTCAGGGCTCTATGGTCTTGGAATCTAAGAGGAGGGAGGGGAGGACAGTAATTTTGAAGATTCTGATTTGCAGGTGGGTTGGATTACTTTTCTGCAAGAAGTTCTGATTATGATTTACCAGGGGGGCAATCTTCTGATTTGGACTTACCCCCTGTTGAGGGGGAATGTATCTTTAACCCACGATGGGTTTAGAACCCAGGTATAATAATAATAATTTAGCATTGATATAGTGCTACGAACCCTCAGGCATCTGAGCACTGCTTATTATAACCCACAGTGTGTGGTGCTCATTTATCGACCTTGGAAGGATGAAAGTCTGAGTTTGGCCCTGCCGGGAGTCAAACCTGCATCAGCAGGCTCTGCACAGATGTCAAAGCAAGCGCTCTACTCGCTGTGCCATCTGACCGGTTAGGTATCATGGACCTACGTATGTACTAGTGTTAGAAGGTTGGTATTTTGGAATGCTAGTTGAGTGCCACTCAATTGAGGTTGAACAAGGGCCTTCTCTGTCAGTCATTCTGTTTGGTGGTAGGAGGAGCATTCTTAGAATCCATTGAATGCAGATCCAAAGGAGGGGCACTCTTCACCTCTGTCACTTTTCCAGTGGTAGGTGTTGAAGATGATTTTGGAGATTTGGGGTTGTTTTTATTTTCTATCAGCTTTTGGACCTCATAGATCCTATTAGTCTGTAAAATCACCCATTTCAGAGTTTGCTAATCATCAAAGTCCCACACTTATAGGGCGATTAGGTATTTTGGGAGTGCATGGACACATTTTCTGATAAACTCCCTACTTTCAATATTTATTCGACAAGAAGTCTTTGCAAATGCACGCTTCAACTCTTGGGAAACTCTTTTGGAGATTGGTCCTCACAAGGCACCATATTGTATGCAACTTTGGGGACCTCATGGGGGTTTCCATGGGTAGTTTTATTTTTAAATGGCTGCCTTATAGGTCATTACCATACAGAAAGACTAACACATCTATACAACTCTATCTTGCAACATCTTTCACACTCATCAAAAGATCGAAGAAAAGGTGACGAGCCAAGGAGCTTTGAGCACATGCGAGCCCAGCACGTGCAAAGAAACACCAAGCACGTGGGAGAAACCAACGCTCTTGCATATCTAGCTCTGATAGAGTAAGGCTCCTTCCAATTATACAGTTTTAACTCTGCTCTTGGTGTTACCCTACTCTATCCATATGGGTTAACGCAATAGACCAGATGCGTTTGCCTCTTCACAAATACACATCATGGGTGTTTTGGTAAATACCTTACGTTTTTATAGATTGTCATAATAGTTGTTCTTATAGATTATACAGTGTTGTTCACATTGTCTATAGGTTATTAAAATTGTATTGAACCATAAATAGACAACTGAACTATGTCACAATTGACTTCTCTCCCATCTTTTAAATATATATGACTGAGATTTGATGACAAGAAGAAGAGGTTTAGAATAAGTACCTTGAACAGTCCCAGAAGTAATTGACTTCCTCATTTCCTTTTCTTATCCTGTCTACTGTTAGATAAGTGGCACACCAGTGATACCTAGCATTAATACTTCAACAGGCAGTTTCAGATAGACAATCACGCTAGACTTGTGTCTCTTTTGATTGTTCAGAAACCAAAGGTAACTTTTTTTTCAATCTCTTGATGAGTGTGAAAGATGTTACAAGATAGATTTGTACAGATGTGTTACTCCTTCTCTGTGGTAACAAATTGTTGGTCAGGACTAACTCTGTTTATCTTGTTACTAGGCACCCCTTTGTGATAATTGCCTTATAGGTAGTCCATTTATTGGGATGTTGTTCTTTCAGCTTCGGCAAGGAAGCTGAAAACTCAGAAGAAAATGTCCATTTGACGTATTGTATGTTATCAAAATACTCCTTATTCCAAATGAGGACATCATTTGCTCATAAACCCCTGGATGATACCACATATCATATTTGACCTTTTTATGACAAGAGGTCATAAAATGTTTGATGGATTGTATAAGTTTTATAGGGTCTTTGATTAAACCCTTTTGGGATCTGCCCTTCTTGCATCTATGAACTTGATTCAACTCTTCCGCTGAATCAGAGCTACTGCTGCAACCCCATTCCCTATTGTCATCTGTAGCCTCCCTTCTGTTTTGATTTTGGAGAATGCCTTCTAGATGCACATGGAACAGGCTCCTCTCTTTGTTTTTTCTTCTGGGATTTCTCAGGGTTATTTTCCCAGGAATCCTTTTCAGAGGTCAGATATTATGGAGTTACTTCTTCTGAGGTCTGAAAATAAACAGTGCCTCTTCCCCTAGAGAGTCTAAAAGAATTCTCCCAATCTCCTTGATGAGAAGAGACTTTTAAAATGCCCTTTCTTGGCTGAAGCTTTTTTCTTTGCATGTCAGCTAAGTGGGCTAAATGATTTATCTGCAGGATCATTTTCTCAAGTTATAGATCTGTCAATCCTTCATTATATTATTCCTCAGGCCCAGACATATCTTCATTTATGCTTGTGTCCCCTCCTGACTTGCTGGCTTGCTGGCACCCTCCTCCTTCTAGCTGGTAAAGGTGAGAAGTATCAGATAAGGGATGTTCTCCTTCCTGATCAGAAAACATTGAGAGAGGAGGTGTTAGACACCTCTCAGCTTGCCTATTGGAAGATGTAGATGGGTGGAATGTGGCCTTTGCAAAAGGGAATGGTCCCCTCTGTCCAAAGTACTTGCCTCTAATGGTTTTCTGCTAGGCAATGGTAAGGCCATTTTATAGTGCCTTACTTCCTGATATCATTTTTCATGTTTTTTCTAATTCAATAATCAATTTGTGCTTACACAGGACTAACTGCTCTCTCACGTCACACATGCTGGCCTGATCAGCTCCCATCGTATTGCTATGGGAAGTTCATAAATCCTTCTTATTTTGTCATTCCTGCTGTAAACATTAATTCTTGTGCTGGCAATTTCAAATTACACTACAACTTTCCTGACTTTTCTCTTGCCAGTGTAGCATTTCTTATTCAAACTATCCTTTTAGTTGAACTGCCTGTTTCAGGTGAGTTCCTATGTGTTCCAATTTGTCCTGCAGACGCGTATTTGCATATTTTACACTGTCCATTTCTTGAGAAGAGACTTGGTTCAAACCCTCATTTGTCTCCACCTGTTTGAGTATTTGGATGAGTTGCTGCTTCTTATGGATTAGACCATTGCACTCTTGTGTGAGCTGATCTCTATGTCTTTTTGTTACACTTAAATTATGATTAGTTTGATCAAATTGGTTTTGGGACTGAACTTCTTTGAGAATTAATGTATTATTGGCTTGTGTTAATTCTGCAAAATGTAGTTTTAGGGTCACAATGTTGTCTAGCAAGGCATTATTATGGGCCAATTGATCATTATATTTTCTTCGTAGCTTATTTATGGCCCCAATCACTGATTATAAGTGTCCTGGAAATGTTGTCATCTGATTCTGCAGTTCATCACAAAATGTCTTAATTTCTGCTTGCATTTTATCCATGGGATTATGCTGTTAATATGAAAACCTGGCTTTCTTTCAATGATTCTTGCAGCTGCGCAATGTCTTGCAGTTGGTCTTTAAACAGATGCTTCAGACTCAACAGCAACTCGGAATGTTTTTGGGCTGCTTCCTGGCACTGTTTAATCTGAACCTCCCTATCAGCTAACCTACGCTCCACCAGTTATAGGTGAAAATACAAGTCTGCAGAGAGGGCTATCAGCTTAAAGTTCTCTTCTTTGACAGTGGAGGCCATATAAAAACTCTGTAGGTACTAATTTAATAGGCCACGTTCATCTCAAATGTCCACTTCCACTGAAGCGATTCTGTCTTAAATCTCTGTCTTCCAAAGATCAATATCCATGACTGTCCAATGTCCTTTCAAATATAACTTTGAAACGGCATGAGCCTTGGCCACAGAGCTGCTATGCCAGTTATTTCTTAGTTTACATGTAACAACCTTCCTAGAACCACACAGTCAATTTCTTTTTCAGACCATAGCAGAAAAGAAAGAGAACATGGAGGTGGAGAAGGAAACAGTCAGGGCAACAGTGTCAAGACACGACTGCAACACAAGAGAACGTAGTCATTAATGTATCTAACATACACCTCACTAAAAAATATATGCAGTCCCAAAGAAAGGCCTGAATTTAATTTCCACAGCTGGCTCTAGCTTATTTGACACCAAAATAGACCTCTTCAAGTTTACACATAAACTTAAACTTTGTTTCTTATTTTCTGAAATATATACACCCAATGAAGTCTTGACCAATGAAGTTCAGAACGATTATGTAGAATTTAAAACAAAAATCAATTTCATATCACCTATTTTGGTACCATTAATTGCCATTACAAAACTCACCTCAAAGACCTCACTAACATTTCCTTCAAGAAACCCAATATACAGAATCTCAAGCTTCATGAGTTAGGACTATTCAGGTCTCTCTACAGTGATGTACCCATTACCATTAGACCAGATGATAAAGAGGGAGCCCTGGTTTTACTCAAGACCAAAGATTATCTTGGAACATGTCAGAGGCAACTATCGGATTCCAGTACCTACATAAAACCTGATGCAGACCTTACCAATGACATTGAATGTCATTTGAAAGAACTGGCACTAACTGCGGACAACCTCGATTGGATCATTGACAACACTACATGTTTTCTCACCAATCTATATCCTTTAGTACATATTTTTTACTTTTACCCAAGATACACAAATAACTTGAAAATCCACCACAAAGACCTATAGTGGCCACCACAGACAGTGCTCTCCAACCAACCACTGGCTGTATACATATGATGTGATATGATATGGCATTTATAACATGCTTATAGACAAGTGTTTCAAGGTGCGATGAGTCAAGGGAGGCGGAACAGGAGGAGGACAAAGACAGTGATCTTACTAGGCCAGGTGACATTGAGATTGCACAAGTGCAGGTGAGAAGGGAGGAGAAAAGTGCCACAGGAGGAAGAGGGGGAGTGCTGATCAAGGGATCACAATAACATGAAAGTGTGGCCAGCAGATGGCAGATGCAAGAGTAAGTGCAGACAGTGGTGTCCAATAAGTGCAGGTATGGGGACTGTAGGCTTACAGACACAGACCCAAGTGCAAGGGTTGGCAGGAGGCAGTGCAGGTGTGCAAATGGGCGGGCAGGGGCCTGGGCCCGAAATCAGAATGTAGTCAGGTGACCAGTGCAGTTTTAGACACGAGATCAGCAGGGAAGAGGAAGAGAGACGGCAGAAGCAAAGAGGATGGTCTTGAGGTGCTTCTGGAACTGGATTTGGTTCGCCTCAAGTTTCCGAGAGGCAGGTAGGTTCCAGATGGAGGTCCCAGCCGAAGAAAGAGATCTACCCCCAACTTGTTGCTTGGAGAAATGTCTGACCCTAAGGGAGTTGGAGGTGTAGGAGCGGAGAGCTCGAGTGGGAAGGTATTTGCAAAGAGAACGTTACAGGTATTGAGTACCCAGGCCCCAGAAGGCCTTGTGGACAATGCAGAGGGTCTTGACCTTACTCATTGGAGCCACTGGGAGCCAGTGAAGAGATTTCAGTGCTGGAGACATATGATCCCTAGGCTTGAGGCCAAGGACAAGTATCGCAATCCTGTTCTGGATGAGTTGCAGAGAGTGGATAGTGGAAGCAGACAGATTTTGAAAGAGACTGTTGCAGTAGTCCAGCCTAGAGAGAACCAGAGCTATAGAGACAGTGAGCTTCTGGTGGAAGGAGAGGAAAGGAAGAATACCTCTGAGGAGGTGCAGCTCACAGTTTGACTTCTTACGTATGTCAGAGATGTGAGGAGAAAAGGAGAGTGTGGAGTCGAAGATGACCCAGAGGTTCTTAGCCTCACAGGTGGGAGCAGGAAAAGGGCAAAGGGAGGCCTGCCAGAGAGTGGCTGGGAAGGAGAGTGCGGGTGTGCCGATGAGGAGAATCTCTATTTTACTGGCATTGAGGCAGAGATCATTGGCGGCAAACCTCTCCTGGAAAGCAGAAGGACAGTCAGAGCTGAGAGAAGGAGAAGACGTGGCAGTGGGGAGCCTGAAAACAAGCTGAGTGTCATACGCATAGCACTGAAATTTGGAGCATAGAGCAGCAATGCGGTGGGCGAGAGTTGCCAGGTTTTGGTGGAAAAGCCAGGGAGAGAGGTTAGACCCCTGGGGAACACCACAGGTACAGCATGAGATAGAGGAAAGGAAGGACCCAAGTTGGACCAGGGAGGGTCAATCAGAGAGGGAAGAGGTCAGCCATGACAGCGTCTGATCGGTGACCCAGGTTATCATCATCAGGATGGCATGTTTGACCGTGTCAAAGGCAGAAGAGAGTAGATTTCTTTTTACAACTTCTCATACAATAAATCTTCCAGGTACATCAAAGACACTATAGACTTTTTATAGATCCTATAATCTTGTTTGATAGATGACCATCACATCTTATTCACCATTGTTGTAAAAGGCCTATATACAACCATCCCACATTACTTAGTATTGAAATTGGTGGAATGGATCCTACTACAAGAGGACCAAATAGGAGCATCCAATGAGTTTGTCATGGCACCTCTCTAATTAATTTCTCAAAATACATATTTCATACATTGGAAGCAAATCTATTTGCAAACATCAGGCACATCCATCTGAATCACCATGGCCAAAGCATTTGCCAAAAGTTTCATGCTTAAATTTTAGACTGAGCATGTACTCACTCATCTAGTATGCCAACATTATCAGTCCTACTGGGGATATATATTGGAAGGGTCCTAGAGATGACCTAGTGCATTTCCTCAAACACCTGAACACCATAGACATCTGAATTAAGATTACAGCTGAGAAAAACAACTCCACTATACATTTTTTGGATGTAAAGATCACACCAAAAGCACAAGGTGTAGACACCATCATCTACTTAAACATTCAAACATAAACAATCTGCTCACCGATTGAGCTTCCACTCTCCAGGGCTGATTAAACATATCCAATTTAGTCCGCTACTTAAAATCAAGTGCATTGTCAGACACAACGATAGATGTTACAAGGAAATAAATCAAATGGCCCAGAGGATTAGTGCCAGAGGATACCCAATGAAGAGATGGAATCTGCACTTGATAAGGTACTTACAACAACACACAGAACATGTGCTAAAAGAAGAACCTCACACAAAGACAATCCTTTAGCTTATGTCTCAAGATGTTCCAATCAAAGCCATAAAATCAAAATGTGCATTTTAAAATGTCTGGCTATCTTGAGATGCGTCTATAGGATCAAAGTCTTATTTAAGGATACTACACTCTTCCCGTATACACGAGGGCTACACTTGAAGGATTGTCTAGTGAAAACTGATACAAAACACACAAAAAACAGGTAGCATAAAAACAAACAGGTACTTTCACTTGTCTCTTTTGTTCTAATTTTAATTATGTCACGAAATGCAATGTTATCTTTTCCTAAAACTGGGGAAAAAATAAAACTATATGTATTTGCCATGTGTGATACTGTGAATGTCATTTACACCATAAGGTGACCTGTGTTGTATATAAAATAGGCCAATCTAGCAGACCTGTTAAATACCACTGGAACAAACAAAGATCGAACATCCACACAAACAACACAAATTCAGCAGTGGCACGTCATTTTCAAGAGCATCATCATCAGATTGCTCGAATCAATTTAAAGTTGTTGAAGTGGTAACAACCAGACCACACAGCAGCCTGCATAATATTCTTGATTGCAGAGGGACCTTCTCGATCGATAAACTGGACTCATTGACCGAAGGGGGATAAATGAAGAGTGCAATGTTTCTAGTTATCTTTGATTACATCCCCTATATTTGGAACTTCATGCCATGTAGTCTCTTTACATCTGAAATATATTTTTAGTTTATGGAATTTGGCTTACCTTGGTTTGGCTTTTTTCCCTGTTCACTTATAACCTTATTTTACATGACCTTATGTTATTCGTATTTTTATTTACACATATGTGTATTTGGGTTCCTGTATTTTAATGTATTAATTTTGTATTTATCTATTTTGTTTTTGATTGCCATTTGACCATTCCGCTTTTTATTTTGCTTGAATGTTCTATTCATTTACATTTGTTTAATTTTATTTATCCATATTGTAGATTTTGGTTATTGGCGCCCGATCAGTCTGTTCCTCGTGCATCAACATTCACTGAGTCTTCTTTGCAGACTTTTTAACTTGTTCTTCCTTCACATTTGTATTAATGTTGTATCTAATATTTATTAATAATGTTTATTATTATTTTTTATATTTTGTTTTCCTTTTTTCCTTTTTCTATTTTTTAATTTTACGTTGTTTATTTGTTCATTTATTTTTTCAATATTTTTGCTTTCATATTTTCATAGATCCTGTTTTTCTTCTCATGCTATCATACATGCCCGGGGTCGAAACTCATATACCAGACACACCAATGTAACATGTCACACTCACTCATCCTGCAACACGGATGTACATCGGTGTGACCATTTTTTGAGCATAAATAAGATGGATTTTTGCTTCTACAATTAGTCTCGGTATGCCTAGCTATGCACTGATTGACCCGCTGGGTCATTTTGTTTCAGGTATAGGTCCTTATTATTTGAGCCATCTCAAGTACACATTGTTGGATGTTTTTCAGCGTGCCTACAGTGTAGAGTTTTTTTCATTTTTTCTTTATTCTTTACAGTTCAACTTGCAGTGAGAATGTTGCAACTGCTTATCATTGAACAAGGATCATATTAGCAAGTGCACAACTTACTAAGGTATACTTTTTCGGCTTTTGTTTCTTTGACCAGTCATTTTCCCTCCTTGACTTGTGTATTTTCCTCAACATCACACTTCATATTTCCCATTAAAAAAACACTCAATATATCCCCTTTTTTCACACCCAGGGTTGTGATTCAAGTTCTAGGCTTTAACTTGATAATGCTTGATACGCACCCAGTGAGATAAGACACATGTATTAACAATTTTGTTTTAAGTAATTTTTTATTAGTTATTAGTGAGATGCTATCTGCCTGAATAGGTTTTGTGTTTCCTTTTTGACACTCCCTTTGTTGACATTTCCCTTTTTTGTATAAAGATACAGCCCTGATGATGGACTTTGTCCGAATTGCATTGGCTCCATACATATCTGTTCTCCTCGCTTTTTATGTTTATATGTATTAAAACTCTTGAATCATCAATATTGTGAATTTTGTTTTTCTGCTCTTTGTATGTATATTTAAAAAGTAAGGTCAACTTGACCCATCTGGTGAGCATGCAGTACTCGGGGCGAGCCTCTTGGTATACATTATTTATGTTTAGGTGTCCTTGGACAAGGGACATTTTCTCTGTAGTGCTCCATACTACAAATCATAAGGATTTCTACCTTTATATATTCAAATTACAAGACGTTGTTGTGGTGCCCACCCTAGAACTCTTATTCCCTCAATATATCTATTTGTCACACTTGCATATTCTTAAGGAAATTATCATGTGTCTTTCAGAATGCATTGGAACAGACAATTGTTTGTCAATAGGCCCTTTAGAATGGACGTCATTTGGAGGGTGCCAACGATCACAGCTGCGATACCTGAGGTCTCCCTTGCTAACCCTAAAAAATTAAAATAAAACAAAATGTATCTTTTTTTTTTTCTTCAAAGTAATTGACCAACCCGTTAAGGCCCTTTTGTATTTGGAGTGGTTGGATTTCTTGTCCAGGCTTCTTAATAAATAATAGGGGTTTCCACAAGTGTAACACTTTGAGTACTGATTTTCACAAAGACTTGATAATTGGAGTCTTCAGCTACTCCTGTGTGTATTTTTACAGCAGCACTACTAATATCCTACTAGGAGGTATGTAGTTGGTTGCAGAAACTGTGGGGCAGGGTTGGCAGCAACCTTGGACCCCACCCAGTACATTGCAAGTAATCAGCATGTGTATTGGGGTGTTAAGCTTTTTTTTACTGACTTTCAAATATGGATGATGGTGACCTATAGTGATGCTCCCCCCCTTTTTTCTTCATTCTCTGGCTTTAGGGGTACTATTGAAATCTCCATGTGTGGCCCTGGATTACATGGTGGAGACTAAGGAAATCGAATTCTTCCCCTGAAGAAAGTCTGTGCAATTAGTGCAATAAAGAACTGAAACATGTCGGGATTGCTGTTAGCCTGAGTTAATAACACTCAGTTTTGGAAGAAGTGTTAAAGCCATCTGTGTGTTTGGTACTCTGTTGTATTCATTGTATGTGGTTATATGTATGTGACATTAGTGATTTGTACTGTTTTTATATCTACCATGTTTTGTTGTGTATTGTCATATTCATGCAAAACACTTTTATGAGTTTTTAATTCTTTGTGTAAAACTTTATTAAAATAATTATTTTTGATACTGTGGACAAACATCACGTACTGGGTCTATTTTTTCAAGACTAGATGTACAGGGAGGTCGGTTGCATCATACCATATGTATTGATCAGCAATTTTGAAAATATTGAATCTGTCTCCTTTATATATAAATATTTGTGGTCACCCCCTGACCGTGCGAGAGAGGGAGCATTTGAAAGGGGTATGTTTTGCCTTGAATAAGGTGGCCACTTTGAGCGGTGACACTAAATAAGAAAGAATAGGCATAACAAACTATTTGTCTCTCTGGAATTCTATGCAATAATTGCTAGACTCATTAAAGGTTTATTTCAAGCACACCTCAGGTTGTGAGTCACTGATTTAGTCTGTTCTCAAACACCTTAACTCAGCCTTTCATCCTTCTGAGGCCGAGAAATAAGTACAACACAGGTTGGGTGATATCATATGTATATTTGATCTATATAAAGCACTTAAGCATAAGTGCTATATAATAACACATCATTATCATTTAGCCTTGGATGTCTGCTTGCATTGACAGTAATCTGGTAATATGGGCCTATACACACTGAGATTACTGCCACATATGGTGATCCATTTTGGTATGAAATGTACATCACATTATAGTGATATTGTAACAATACTTCCTGTTTTGTCAATAGGTGAACAGCCGTGTTCCATCACTTTCCGTGTTGTCACTTCTGGTGTAGGGTCAACTGACATCACTTCCTGTGATGTCATCAACGGTCAAGGGTCGTGTGATGTAATTTACGCTACCCCTGGCATTATGGTTTAATCACATACCTGCCCTTTAGCCAGTGGCCCTAACAATGCAACACCTGGCCTTGACTAGCAGAATTTGACAACTTCAAACAAGTGTGAATATGAATAGTTTGAGGCAAAAACACGGAGGCATTAAAATGTGTAGTATAAATACCACGCAATTCCGAACATGGCCCAAGTCTTCAGTTACCGTGGTCCCTAGTCCATTACAGAGCTGATGTTTCCAAGATGAATGCTCAAAATGGGAGAGGGGATTCAGGGAATAAATGCCTTGTCTAAGGGAAAAATGAACGCCGCAAATTAATTCCCCCGTCCCCCAAAAAAAGAAATTGCTGCCTGTGATTTACATAGTGGCTATGCACAATACCTCCATTTCATAATTGGTCTACTGGAGTGGTCTATGGGAATAATTTTGCAAAGGAGCAGTAAGAATAGGTTATATGGTGTTGGGAGGCGGTGTTCTAGAAAGCAGCTCCTTGCAGCTGACCTTATAAATATTCAGGGCACCGTCCTTTAACACTGTAAGCCATAGTGCACAATTCACAAACAATTGCATGTGAATGAAGATGCGCGACCACACAAAGATCATACATATTCTCTTACACGTAGCAGCACAGATGACAAGAAATCATGATTATGTACTGCAGGTGCAGCACGTGGAAAACAACTGCAACATGGGGGCATACAAAATGTAAGTATCCGATGCAAATGTGTGTTGTCCATCCACTGTGACATAGCTGTATGAAAATGAATCAATGCATCACATGCAGATATGTGGAAAAGCAGCACACAGATGACCAAAAATACCTGCATGCCTGAAAACACAATTTGTATCGATTCGTTAGTTTGGAGTGACAAGATTAGCAAGAAGGCAAAAAGGATAATGGTAGACAGCCAGATCTAGTGTTCCCAAATGCCTTCTTCTTAATGCGGCTAGAGATTATTTGCATTGTCCATGGTAATGTGGCTATAATGGTGGAACATAGTGCCATGTGACAGGAAATCACCACAATCATCAACGCCTTCTACCTCTACACACACACACAGGGTCATTGAATGATTTAAATAAGTGTTGAGTGGAAAGGAGGTGCACATTTATGGAGAAGGCAGCTCAAATGCATGCACATGTGTTTGCCACTGGTGTTGGAGTGAGTTTAGCCACAACCCTTGCACCAGCTAAGATGGCCAAGGAAACCAGGCTCCGTACAGGCACCTTTGCTATCATTGGACGGATTTGACAGAGGAGAGGAAAATCCAGGTCACATTTCTATTGAGGGACAGGTGTGTGTGCGTGTGTGTGCGCGCACCTGTGTGTGTGTGCATGCATGTGTGGTTGTGTGGCAGCCTGTGCAAGTGAGAGCTAGGATGTGTAGGTGAAGGGTTGGATTGGAAGCGGTGCCAATTGTGAAAGTGTTTACTCGGGTAGGCACACTCTCATTGGCCAGTTACATGTTCAATTGTATACTGCAGTACAGCAGTATGTTCTTTCCAGGGATCTACATGCAATGTTCAGTAAAGCACATGCACCCCAAACATCATGTAACACAATACCATGAAGGCAAAACTTGGTGTATGCATGCACATACGTCAGGAAGAGGTCAAATATGATGGAAGGGACACGAAAAAAAACACAGAAAGACATGAATGATGGTTCAACAAGGCCTGGGCTGCCAGTGCAATTGAAGACCCCACACCATCAGTCGGAGATATTTATGGGCCAACAATTAATACAGGGAGTGCATTGTTCCCCAAGAGCGCCACACCAATATCTACATGTTTTTGGATTCTCCACTAACATGTTTTTTAACTCATTTAAAACCAATCATACCCCTCACCCCTTTGCAATAGGCAAACCAAGAATGAGGCCGGTGTGCAGAAAGAATATATATATATATTTATTATTTAGTAATCAACATTGGACAAAATTGATCACTGGACATGCCATCTCCCTCCGTGGCCCACATTTTTTAATTTCTTGACAATTCATTTTCACACAAATTGAAAACACCAGTTGGTTTAGAATAACAAATATCACAGATTCCTTAACCCAACAAAATGTACAGTTGTGCTTCTTGGTTTCCCTTCCACTCTGCTTACAGATAAAGGGAAACACAGGTTATAGAATACTTCATATGTTTGGTTCACTCACAAAATACTCATAATATCAAGTTAATTTAGGCAGCGCCTGAGAACAACATGACAGAATTGCTTTACCATAGGGATTGGAGATGGCCTGACTTTAAATGAAATGTAATGCTTTTCTATTTGGCAACAAAATAGACATGCACAGAGCTCTTTATTTCGGTCCTCCCTGCACACTTTTCAATTCTAGCAAGATTCTGGTACAGCATTAATCAACAACCACTTTTCTCAATATATTATGAACCCTTTTCCTTTACCCCAAGGCAATACCAATCTCTCATTCAATTTGAAATCTCTCTCTCACTTTGATAAGAGATTGTGCTTTTAAATCAATTGTTTAACTTTGCTTAACTTAGAAACACTTTCCTGACCATCACAGACTCAGGGATTCAGTTGGTATTTGGCACTGTGTCTGATGTAAGGCAAGACACAGGGACACAGTTTGAAATTTCATTTTGCACCCTCTTTCTCTTAAGGAACATTTTGAGGTTTGCAAAAGAGATACGGGTGGGCTCAAATTATTTCATGTGACTATATCATTATTTACACTGGTAGAGAGATTTGAGGTTTAAAACGTCTCCAAAATAACCCTGTGTCATTTGTCTATGTGGAAATTAATTATTTATTAATAAAATATCAATGGCTAGGGATCTACTCCTGGATGCATTCCCCATGAATGCCTACCTGGCAAAAGATAAAATGTAATAAGACCCCCACCAACGGTTTGTTCTGTTGGAATTAGGTACATAAATTGAATATCCCTCTGGATGTATTCTCAGGAAAGTCCTCAAGCTCCACGGTAATCTAAGGTGAAACAGAGGAAACTGGTAAAACTACCCCTCAAGACTCAGTTATGGAGAGCCTCCAGCATCAATCCCTCTATCCTGGTTCCCTGCAGATTCTACTCTTACTCCTGGTCTCCTCCACTTCCGGTTTCCCTTCCAATAGTTTTATAGAGCTCTAATCAGGTTAGCCAGCTCATATCATTTCAGATAGCTCTTCTCTTTTTAGTCCGCTCCTGATTTTGAACAGACAATCCTGATTTTAGCAAGTACCCACTTTTCCCATTGTGTGTCTGCTTTTAAACCCCTAATCACACCCCAAAATATCTAAATTATAAGGTGGCAGTTTATTGGCACATGATTTCGATTGGACATCTATTTGTCCTCCCTGTATCCGGTCGGTCCATTATCAGAACGCCAGCTGGGAAGCAGTTGGTTGGACTGAGGAGTTAACGATTCAAAACACGTTTTTCTCTTCTTCCTCAGCTGCCGACCCACTTGCATGAACAGTGGGATGACGCCTCTGCCCAGGGGCTTACAGGGGCCTAGATCAGGATTCTAAGTGCTTCAGTGACCGCAGTGAATTGCGGCGCAGTGGGTGAAGAGGGGAGTCAATGTCGGGACATATTGGAGAGGGAGGAAGGGGGGAGGCCATGTCTTTGTCCATCTGGGAGGTGGGAAGGCGAGGCAATTATGGCCATGCCATCCAGAACATTTCCTAGGGGGCGGGGTTTTACCATAACAGGCTTGGCCATCATCAGACTTCTGATTGGGCAAAGGAAAGGGATGCTGATACAAAAGACTTCCGTCCTAATGCCTTGTGTCTTTTGTATTCCGTTTGTTACAGGAACACACCACAGACTATCTCTGGGCCTATTGAGGAACAAAACAAACAAAGAAGAAGCAGGAGAATCGTTCCCTATTATCGCAGGCTTCCCTGACTGCCTCAGAATTTAAAGGTTGTATCATTTATTTTGGCCAAATCTTTGGCCACCCTGCTTTAAAACCTGAAAATAAAGGATTATTTTATTTACTGCAAATTAGCTGACGTTCCTCCTTCTACAAAGTGGTGTCAGCAGTGGGATTCAGGAGAAACACACCATGGAAACCCTCATTAAGACCTTAGCCGAAGTACAACAGCAGCTCCAGCAGCTTGTGCAGCTGCAAAACCATCAAGCTCTGGCAGATCTCCAGGCATTTCAGCAGGCCATACATATTCAAAGTGCAGCACATGAGGAAAATCTGGATACCCTAAAGCAGTTACCTGAGGCGATGACTACTACCCGAGGCAATCCGATAGTGCCCACTTCCATCCTGCCGAAGTACCAACCTGGGGTGGACCGGGGATTCTTCTTTACCAATTTTGAAAGGGTGACCCGGAATGCTCAGTGGGCCCCTGAGTAACATTACATTGCTCCGCTTCTTACAGGCACAAGGCAAGCAGCCTATCAGGCAGTTAATCCATCGGGGGATACCTCTCATGGGGACATTAAGCAACTGATCTTGGAGAGGCTGGGAATGGACAACGAGTCATATCCACTTCACCTTAGGGAGAACAAACTACGGGAAGAAGAAACCCTCAGGCAGCTGTAAAACAGAATCCAGGATATCACTGAGAAGTGGTTCAAACCCACCACGGCCCCCCTGGCCAAGATCACTGAAAATATTCAGTTCGAACAATTTTCTGAGGCCCTCCCAGTACCTATTCAATCATGGGTAAGACAGCACCATGGCCTTCAATGGCAGAAGCTATAAATATCACCACAGCCTATCAGAAGGGATTAAATGTGTGACCGATGGGAGTAGTGGGGGTTGGGGAAGGACAAAGGGCCCCAAAGAAGATATACCCCATGGAAGAAAAAAACCCTGAGATCAGATTCCCGTAGTCAGATGGGAGTCCTGGTGCAAAGACATCCACAGTGCTATGAGTGAGGAAAGTGGGGACATATTGCCTGGTTTTGCATCCCTGAAGTAAAACCTGAACCCATGCAGGTAGGAGTCCTCCATCCGCAAGCGGTTAAATGCCAAAGATCCTGCTACACCATCAAAATAACCGAGGATGGGAAAGCTACACATGCCTTGCAGGACAGTGGGAGTCAGGAAACGGATATCACTCGGGAAGTAAGCAGAAATAAAGACATTGATAGGCCACCCATTGCCATTAAATGTGTACATGGGGATACACAAATATATCTGCCCAGGGTTACAGATTTGGAGATTGAGAACCGACATGTAGCTGCCAGGGCCACCATCATGCCTTCCCTACCCTCCCAAGTGCTGCTGCGTTCTGATTTCCTGATGTTTCAGTACTGTGTCACACTAGGAGATTGGTTGAAGTATGCCCCTTTCTATTAGGAAGGTCTACAGGAAAATATTCCTTGGATAAAGGAATGTAAAACCTGTGTGCAGGTTTGCGAAGAGGTAAGGAAATTGAGCTGTCCCCTGGCCAGGAATTGTGTGATTGACTAGCTGACCAAAGGGAGGGATGCATGCTTCCGAGCAGTGGGGCAAAGTGGCACCATTGTGAAAAGAGCCTGAGAACAGGCTCTAGCCCTTGGAGATACATCGACCACTACTGGTCCAAGGTTAAAAGAAAAGAAGGAGCTGTATGATCGCATCATGCAGGACCATAATTCCAAGGTGTTGGAACAGATATTGCTCCCCCAGGACTTTAGGAATTTGGTGATTCAGCTGGCCCACGATGAACCCACGGGTCAGCAATTCACCACTGAAAAAACCCAACCGAAAGTACTGTGGTAATTCTACTCGCCTGGGTTTCATGAAGACATTTCCAAGCACTGCCAGGGCTGTTCCATGTGTCAAAAAACTATCCCCTACATCCCCTCAAAATCCACATTGCAGCAAATGCCACTAATAAAGGAGCCCTTTCATCGCATTGGGATGGACATTGTAGGGCCTCTCAACCCTACCAGTTGAGGATACCAGTATCTTTTGGTGGTGTTGGACTACGCCACTAGATACCCCAATGTGTTCCCGATGAGAGGAACGTCGGCCACTTAATTATGTGATGTACTCATTACATTTTTTACCAGGACAGGAATGCCACAGGAGATCATCTCCGATCAGGGAGGGAACTTCATGTCCAACATTATGAAAATAATCTGTCAACAGTTGAAAATATGACAGTTACGAACCTCCATGTACCATCCTCAGACAGATGGACTTGTCGAACGATACAACAAGACTCTGAAACAGATGATCAAATGAATCACTGCCCCAACAGGAAGGAATTGGGACCATGTTAAATCGTGGATCCTGATGGTTCTAAGGGACACCCCTGAATCCTCTACAGGGTTTTCTCCCTTTCAGCTTTTGTTCGGACACCAGCCCCAAACCCTCCTGGATATTGTTTAGGAAGACTGGGAAGACCTGAGAGAGGGGCCCTCTCAGACTATGTGATAGAACTTAGGTCTCATCTGAGCTCCTTGAGAGAACTTGTCAGTACCAACTTGGCACACTCCCAAGATAAGAACAAAGCCTACCATAAATGCCACAGTCGGATAACAATCTTTCAAGCCAGAGATCGGGTGGTTGTTTTTCTTTCTACAAATACCAAAATGTTAGTCCAATGGAGAGGTCCTTATACCATGAAAGCGGTCTCAGATCTGGTGAATTATCTAGTCCAGCAACCCGAACGCAGAGAAAAGGAACAGATCTATCATGTCAACTTGTTAAAGAACTGGGCTGACCTAGTGTCCCAGATGTCCCTGGTCTTAAACATTGAAGAAGAGGAACTGGAATTCTGTCTCCTCGAAGCAACATATGGTCTAAAAGAGGTGCAGTGGGGTGAGCACTTGAACCCTCAGGCAAAAAATGAGGAACTTGAGATGTTAGGTTCCTTGCCCCATGTCTTCTCCTATTTACCTGTATGGACAACTCTTAGACTGTAGCATGGAAAATAATGTCGTGTACCGGAGACTAAGAGAACCGAGTTCCAAGCCGAAATCGAGGATATGTTACGACTGAACATCATTGAACCATCAACCATTCCCTGGAGCTCTCTGGTCATCTACACTCTTTGGGTGGATGTCTGCCAATTGATCACCATATCCACATAGAAATTCTATCTGATGCTTCGCATTGATGAGTTACTAGAACATCTGGGAATGGCTCGGTTCCTAAGCCCCATAGACCTTACTAAAGGATATTGGCAGATCCCGCTCGACGACCAGGATCCAATCAAAACAGTGTTCGCTATCCTCTACCAGTTTACTGTACTCCCGTTTGGATTGCACTGAGTTCAGGCTACCTTCCAGTTCCTGATGGATAAACTACTGCTTGCCCATACAAGGTATGCTTCTTTATCCATCAATGATATCATCTTCTTCATCAATTCCCGGAGGGAAGACCTGGAGCATTTATTCAAAGTGGTAACAACTTTGGATGAAACAGATTTTCACATCAACCCAAGGCAAATGTTCTGGCCACCTCCCAGACCAAGTATCCAGGTTCGGTCGTGGGCAGTGGAGAAAGAAGGCTCTAGCTGGACAAAGTACAGGCAATTTTACAATTACATTTACTCACCACCAAGAAAGGCATCTGGGCTTTCTTGGGGGGTGGCAAGGTATTATTGACAGTTTATTCCAGCTTCCTGGTCAATTTCCATCCCCCTTTCATATGCTCTCTGATCCAACCACACTGGAGACTTGGCATCCAATGTGTAGGCAAAGACGGCCCACCAAAATAAAATATCCCCACAAAAAAGCATCCTTAAACTCTCTATCACTGCCTAAAAAGATGACCCCTGACATCCCTCCCAAAAATACGACCCTTGGCACCCCCTCTACCCGCTTCAACTTTACCAAAACTTCCATTCTTGAGATAGAAAAAGTTATTCTCTCACTCAAGCCTTCTAATTGCCAGGGCGACCTTTGTCCAGCCCAGCTCATCAAGGATGCAGCGAGAGAACTTGCTCCTTTTATCTCTAAACTCATTAATGCCTCATTCGCATCTGGTACCATCCCCACCAACCCCAAACAATCATGGGTGCTCCCATTGCTAAAAAAAACAAACTCTAGACACACTCTTACCAACAAACTACCTCCCCATCATCACAGTACCCTTTCTCCTAAAAATACTAGTAAAAGTGGCCTATCTTCAAATTCAGAAATACCTGGAACTCCACCAACTTTTAGGAGCTCGACAATCAGGCTTCCGTTCTTAACACAGAACGGGGACTGCCCTTATCAACTTGAAGGCCCAGGTTGATGAAAGGGAAGGGGAAAGCAGCCCTCCCTCTCCTCCTTGATCAATTGGCTGCATTTGACCTTGTGGACCACACGGTCCTATGCAGCCATCAAGACTCGGTCGCACACTTCTCCAAAGAAGCCATAGTCTGGATCGAGTCATTTTTTTTTAAGTGATAGGACCATGAGGGTTTTCTCCCCTTCTCCAGCGGCAGAACCCATTCCCAGGGTTCTTGTGTCTCCCCCACGCTGTACAACATATTCAGCAAGCCCTTTTTGATGATCTGGACCATCTTGGTTTCACCTACATCAATTACGCAGATGATACCCAGATTCTCCTCCCACTTTCAAGGGAATTATGTTAAGTAATTGGCCTTGGTAAATAGAGTTTACCTCATTATCCAGGCATGGATGGCGGCCCACGGTCTATGCCTGGATGATGAGAAAACAGAGCTCCTCATCCTGGGCAACCCCACCAACCTCAAAAAACTAGGCCAGGATTACTCCTCCTTCATAATCGATGGTGAAGGCAAGCGTCCCCAACAGGCATTACCCTCCCTGCAATGAGAGGCAATAAGTGACACACCCGAAAAGGGAATGAGGCTAGGACTAAGTGCTGGTAAAATTAAAAAGGTTCTTTATCTAATCAAATAGGGCATGCAAAGGACTCTGCAAGCTCCGAGAGCGCTCTGTCTGACAATAGAAAAGACAGTCTTATTTATTACAGAATTTTGTCATAGAAACCTACACACTATAGGGGGCACATAATCTTGGGGATTGGGTGGTGTTGACTAACTATGGGTGCAGTTGTGACGAGCCACTCCGTGGTTGGTGGACATCAGCGGCGTGCCAACGTGGGGCAGATAGGTCAGCTGGGCTCATCGGGGTGGGGCTGCCAGGCCAGGCGCGGTCAGTGTTGTTGATGAACGGGTGCCCTGACTTTTCTGCCCTTGTGGCCTCACACACAACATTAATTTGTTTAGATAATTCCAGTTGTCCTGTAAATCCTACAATAGGTTACTTTAAAGGTTAATATGACACAAGAGGAATACATATAATGTGAGGCTTTACCAATACATCAAGACACTGTTACTTCTGACCTGTTGGCCGGGTGTCATAAACCTGGGGATCTGACCTGAGGGCATAAGGTGGGCTGCACTGTCATTCGGGTCTCGTTAGATGTAGTGAAGAATTACTTTATGATGTGTTAGTACAGGATTGAGTATCTGTTTACAAAGACCCATTAATTTAGGGTGAACTGGAGGGCCATTGGAACAGCAAGGGTGTACCTCTGTCCCCTTTGGGCGGTGGGGTTTTAGGACCGGGTTGTAAATAATTCATTTGGCCGACCATGGCGGTCTGGGACATGGGGGAGGCTAATACCTGAAGTGGGTCCAGCAGAATGGGGGAGGTGAGGCAGTGCTGTTCGCACACCAGCTTGTCCTGGCGTGCCTTGGAGGGAGGGGAGGGGAGATGGCCTTGTGTGTGTGTGTGTGAGCGATTCTTTGTGCTTTGAGCTGTACACTATGTAAAACAAGGAGATGATTAATGAAGTTGGTAATATAAAAAACGATCACACATTTCTACCGTCTATATATTTGTGTATTATTTTATATCTGTCTACGTTGATTTGGCATTGTTACATACATCATTACACATTGAACGATTATATTTTAGTAATGTCACTCGGTAGTAGCTGAATAACACATGAGGTAGCATTAGGTTTGATGGTGTACTCAGAAGCATGGAAGCAATACATTTAGAGACAAAAATACATCTTCATTCTGGCTTATACACTTAAACGTATCCCTCTATGCGCATACACACACACGCACATTCTTGCAGTAATGCTCCGTTTGCCTTCCTTTGTACTTAGCAACATTCGTTAGTTAACCCTAGGGGATTACACATGGTATCGTACATGAGCTAAGACCATGCTTGTATTACCAAAACTTATGAATTCGTTATTTCTTAAACAAGAGTGTTTATATTTGATATAACAACCTTTGTAAACCATCAGGCATTGGAGTGTGTTTAAACATTGACAAGGGTTCATACAAAGTAGGTATCGACATCAAATATTTTTACATGTTACGGGTTAGATGCAGGGTCGAGGCCTGTTCTGTTAGGATGCTTTTCTGTTATTTTCCAGGCTTGAACCGCGGGTCAGGTCACTTCGGGGACAGTGATGTACTGCGGAAGGTAAATGATACAGTGTTTGTTTTGATACTTGTTCGTGTCTGGTTGCTCGTGAGAACGGGCCCTCGGCGGATCTGCCATGGAGCAGAGGCGCCAGGGGGAGGGCATGGCTCTCTGTGAGTGGAGGCCAAGCTGCAGCATTCGCAGGCAGGCTGTCTCGTTGGGTTTCAGGTTGTCAGTATCTAAAATGGAGTCCCCATGCTTTCCAAAATGGTGTCCATGGTACATCATTATCAGTCCTGTGTGTCTGTCAGTAGTCACCCGTCACATGGGCCCTGGCGACAGGGGGGCCCCTAACGAGCCACGAACCTCACATAGGTGGGGCTTGTCTGGAAGGGGGGTCTTTCAGACCTGTCCTCCCATACATTTACCCCCTTTCGTTACTTAAGTAACAAATACTGTAACTCACCCAATCTTTCACACTCTTTCTCATCTGCAACAGCTTCGTCCCATGCTGGTGTACCCTTTATTGGCATCCAAGCCCTACACATCCCTCTCAGGCCTCCCCCTCTTCTAGCATATTCAACTGGTGTGCAGGTCATATATCTGCAATCCCCATATCCTTCCAGGTCCACCCACACCTCTGCATACCATTTTCTTTCTTGTGGTTCCTTTATTGTGGTATCATACAATCTATCTACTATGTCCCCATCGTAAGGTATAGGTACCATTCGGTACTTTGGCCCGGGATCCTCACCTGTTTGCACTTGAGCCTCGTGCATGACCTTTGCCACTCCTCTGGTGTTGCTCATTGTCACCATCATCATTGCGCCATTAGGCACTGCGTTTGCACAACAGCGAAGACCCAGCTGGCACACACAAAAAATCAAGAGCAAAAATACCACGATAGGCATCAACATTTTGATCGTCAATCCAAGTCATGATGGTATCCAAGAGAAGAGGTTGTCAAACCAGGTACTTGCAGCTGCTCCTCCTTCAGTTTTCATTTGTTCCCCCAGGTTGCTCACTGCTGCGATGACATGTGACAATGTACCATTATCTGCGTCTTCAGAAGGTTTGAATGTGCAACATGCACTCCTGATTTTTCGGCAAACACTGCCGTCCATTGCCATTAACAGGTCTAGGACATACCTGTTCTGCATCATCATTAACCGCAGGGCTCTTAGCTCCACCATGATCACGTTAAACCCATCTTCAGTGTCGTTAGCTAGATGGATCATCTCCCAGCGTGTGATCTGGAGCCATTTTGCGTTTGCCCGCACCTGGATACTTGGAACGAGTGAGGCAAAGAATGTTTCTGCAGAGCTGAACAGTCAATACTTGTCTGGAATCTGTGCCAATAATTCTGAGGAGGCTTTGGATATGTAGTTGGATGATTGCCGCCTCCTCGATAGCACCTCTTGCTCATTGCCGGAAGACAGGACATCCATTTGTGGTTCTTCTGTTGGCATCCGGCACTCCTTTGCCCCCAACAATATGGCTCTCCGGAATCACCATTAATGCTGAGTGTAGCGTTGCCAAAGAACATGTGCCCCTCCAAGACTGTGGGAGGTGCAAGCATGCCTGTTTGCCGCAGACCCAGTAAGTGTCCATAAGTGCTGCTGTTCCCTTCTTCATGTCTGGGATAGTGAGTGTCCGGTTGCAATTCTTTTTCACACCCATTGGGTTCTTTCCTTCCCCCTGGAAGCATAGATCATATGATATTTCTTTTTGCAGTTTGAATGGCTGTTCTATGGCGGTCACCCAAGTCAGTTTCGTGATGTGCTCTTTCCAGACTGGCGTGCATGTTCTTTCGACCCACTGTAATTTGTCTGTTGTCAGCCCTCGTAGTGCCTCAGTCTTGCACGATATTTCTTTGTCTTTCCATTTATTGTCCAAAAACAATGTCCCTTTGATCACAAAAAAGGCTCTTTCAAGCAGATCACTCCTTTTACTCTTGAGTAACAGGTTTTGTGCCTGAAAGGTGTTCTTAATCCTGCACAAGGTGAGATGAAGGAGACACTGGGCATCTGCAAGAGGTAATTCCTTTGGAAACAGGACTTTAGGTGTGCCTGAGGTGTGGGGGATCAGGGAACAGACATAGCAACTTTCGTTGGTTGTCTGTTTTACACTGGAACTCATGTCCGCATACCATTTGTTTGACTGGTGTGGATATCTCGGATCTTCTATTGTGTCTAGACCCAAACCATAGTACTCGTCATATTTTCTCCTCCCCACCTCCCTCTTCCTTCTATTGCTTCTGAGGTAGCCCCTTGCTTCTCTGGGTATGTGTGATTTTGGCCCCCCGTTCCCCGCACCTCCCTTTTCCCATTCATCATACAGAGAAAGAAACTTCTCTGTCATTTCTTCATTCTCTTCCTTTTCTGCTATAGGTACTGTAATGTCTGTTGTGGGAGTAGCTTCTAGTAAGGGAGGTTTGGCAGTAGTATCGTATAGCCATGACATGACAGAAGGGTTGCAGTCATTTAAACTGTACACATTATATTTCGAGACAGTTGGGAGTGAGGTTGGGTTTATACTCGAGCTGCTATGGATATTATTTGGGGGCTGCGCTTTGGGTGAGATTGTACCATAGCCCCATACAAGCTGAAATCCATCCCATATTAAGTAATCACCCTCTTTAACCATTTTGGTTACATTTTTCGTGTTAGTTTCGTTCCCCCCACCCGTCATTCACCTTGATCGAGAGGAATGAAATGAACCAGTACGTAACGAGACCAAACATCATTGTAAAGAATAAAATAGCACACACAGACAGGCCACATTAATATGAATATCTACACCACTGGAATACATTATTTACATTTCTAACTGTCCTAATACTAGTCGTTGCGGGCTGCCCATTCTTTGCCATGGTCACTCCTATATGTTAAAACATAAAAGCGTCTTAAGCATTCTTAACCAGTTGACATTTTCATTTCTTGAGAAAGAAAGAGAGAGAGAGAGAGAGAGAGAGGGAGAGAGAGAGAGAGAGAGAGAGAGAGAGAGAGAAGGAGACAGTGAGAGAGAGAGAGAAAAAGAAAGAGAGAGCTTTATATTTACAATTCATCATTATTGGCATTTTCATTTTTAGCATTCACTTATCACCAAAACACTTTTTTGCATTTCTCATTTTTCCATATTTTTACCCATTTACTCAGTATCCATGTTTTACGTGCATTGATTTGCTTTCCTCTTTATTAATAATGATCTGCTTTTGTCTGTACCTCCTCTTCTCGTTCCTCTTGGACACTATCATATGCTCTACATACGTCTGTTAAATGTATCCAATATCTCAGGCCCTTCACTTTTACTGCAGTCGGTGTGCACAATATCACTTCATAAGGGCCATTAAATCTTGGACGATTCCATCTCCGTACAAAACTTCTGACATAAATTAGGTCCCCTGGTATCAACTGCCCTGTGGGCCTTGCTCGACAAATGTTACTGTCTCGTTCCCTTCTTCCCGAGTAAATGGTGATGCAAGCTGCCTTGATATCATGCGGGCTGCTCTTGTGAGTTTTGTCAGATAATCAGTAAATTCTTCACCTAGTATTGTTTGCACTTTTGTGTGCATCTGAATGCCTGCGGAGTGGAGAGTGTGCCGTATGCATACGTCTTCCCGTCACAATCTCGTGTGGTGACAAAAGGTGGTCCTTGCTTAGCTGATTTCTCAGCTCGAACAAGGCCAGAGGCAGGCAATGGACCCAATTCTTTTTTAGCAAAAAACACAATTTTGATAGCCTGCCTTTTAAGAGGCTGTTGATTTTCTCAACCACGCCGTTGCTTTGCGGATGATAAATCGAGCACACCTTATGTTTTACTCCTAACATGGCAGTTACTTCCTTGAAGAGCTTGTTAACAAAATGAGTGCCGTTATCTGAGCAAATCACGTCGCAAATTCCCGAGCGTGGGAAGACTTCCCTCACTAAGAACTTTGCAGCGCATTTGACATTAGGTTGTGCACATGGTCCTGCTTCAACCCATCTGGAGAATGGACAGACAACCACTATCATATACCGTGTTCCATTACACCTTTCCCCCATATCTGCATAGTCAATATGCAGCTCTCTGAAGGTCCCTACTGGTTTGGGGATTGTTCCTCTAAGTGTCTTCAGTGTCATTCCTGAATTGTATATTTGACATGTTGTACATTCTATTGCCATTTTGGATATATGCTCCTGGAGGCCTGGCACAAACCAGTCTTCTTGTATCTCTGCTGCTATGTGTTGTTTAGCATTGTGGGCAGGGAAGTGTAGTTGCTGAAATACTATTTCTAGGAGTTTGAGGAGCATTACCACCTTCCCTGTGTTATTCTGAAGCCACAAAAGAACATTTGCTGATTGACTACAACCTCTCTTTACCCACAACCCTTTTTCCTCCTCACTTGCTCCTTCCTGCAACTCCAGTATTTGTGACACGGGCATTGTATTGTATCCTTCCGGAAGCTCTTCTACTGCCTGTTATTGCACTAAGTACTCACCTGTTATTTCTTTTACTAAATAGGAAGCTTTCTTGGCTGCGGCGTTGGCTGCAGCGTTTCCCAAAGAGATAACATCTGTGTTGGACCTAGGGGCTTGGCACTTCACTATTGCTACCATAGTGGGTTATTTCAACACCTCAATAAGTTCTTTCAGGAGCTCTGCATGTTGTGCAGGTGACCCATCTGCTCTACAAACCCCTCTCCGTCCCCATCTTGCCAACCCACCTTGTACTGTAGTAGTCATGTAGGCTGAATCTGTGTAAATAGTCACCGTACATCCTTTTGCTGCACGTAACACTTCAATGAGGGCTATAAGCTCTGCTGCTTGGGCTGAGTAATGGGAGGGCAAGTGATGCTGTACTATCACTTCATACTCACCTTCTTCCAATCTCACAACTGCCACCCCTACATGCTTTTCCCCTGTGTTAGTGTCAATTGATGCTGACCCATCTATGAAGTAAACCTCTCCTTCGTTTAGGGCATTTTCACTTACCACCGCGCCTTCCCCCTCCTCCCCTGTGTAGGTGGCACAGTCGTGTTCCTGCATGTCTTCTAATGTGCATGGCTCTGTAATGAATGTTGCTGGGTTTCCTGTTTTGCATCTGACTATGTGTATGTTTGCACTGGACAGTATTATTTCATAAGCAGTTGTTCTTTGTGTCGTCAGTGTGCTTTTTGATCTTTCTAATATAGCAAATAGGGAGTGTTCCACAAATAGTGTCACAGAGCATCCCATCACTATTGTTGCGCTTTTTTCAATGGCGAACGCTGCAGCTGCAAGAGATTGCTCGCAAGCGAAGTGTCCTTGCATCACTGCATCTAATGTGCCACTGTAGTAAGCAAGTGGCTTGTGTCCCAGGGATTTTTTTTGTGTCAGTACTGCTGTCATGAGTATCCCTTTGCAGTAGGAGAACAGATAAAACTCGCGGTCATAATCTGGGTTTGCGAGTACTGGTGCGCTTGAAATCAATTCTTTGAGTGAGGTAAATGAGTCACTCATTTCTGCTGACCATTGGATTACTCTGTTCTCCCGCTGAGCTTCTTTGAGTGCCTGCAGTAGTGGACTTGTGTACTCTGCATAATCTAAGATCCATGCTCGACAATAGTTAACCATACCTAGAAATTTTTGGATGTCCTTCACTGTGGTTGGTTTTTGAACTGCTTTAATGGCATCTACTCTGTCCGGTTTTATCTTTCTGCCATCCTTTGATATTAGCTGTCCCAGGTACAACACTTCTGATTGGCAGTACTGTAGCTTCCCTCTGTCGACCTTGTATCCTTTGTGGGCCAACAATGTCAAGAGAGTCTTTTCTGCATTCTTCCTCACTTTGTGCGCAGATGAGAAAATCATCTACGTATTGAATTATCGTGCTTTCAGTTGTCATGTTTCCTAAATCTTCATGGGGGATGCGGTTGAATATGCTGGGGCTCTCACAGTACCCCTGGGGTAACCTACAATGTTCATACCTCTTTCCCCCCAGTGTAAAGGCTGTTAGATACCTGCACTCTTCTGCCAATGGGACAGAGAAAAAGGCATTTTTCAAATCAATCACTGTGAAGTGGGAGGCGTTCTTGGGGATGCTGCACAGTATTGATGCAGGATTGGGGACCAGAGGGAACTCTTTTTGAATGACGCCATTGAATGGGCGTAGGTCTTGGATCATCCTCCACGTCCCACCTTTTGCTTTTGTAATCGGATCTATGCAAGTATTACATGGTGAATTTGAGGCTATTATTATTCCCTGGGCCAATAATGCACTGATTGTTTCTTTTATCCCTTCCTCTGCTTCTCGGGACAGTGGGTATTGCTTTACCCTGGGCAAAATGGCACCAGGTTTAAGCTTTATTTTGACTGGGGTAACTCCGTGCAGTAATCCTACATCATGGGGGCCTGCAGTCCACAGATTAATGGGTACTAATTTCACGTCATCATCAAAGAAAGAAGGCAGTGCCCCCACCACTGCCAAGAGGTGTACTTGCACCTACCTTTCTTGTATCATGATGTCACAGGGTATTGCTATTTCCATTATTATCTCACCATCACTTTCAGAGTCTGAGAAAAGATCTTCGTCTGACAGATCCCGCAATGCAATGTCAGCATTGATGCACAACACTGTGCGCCATTCGCAGCCGTGTATGTCCATTGCAATTACGGCTATTCTCTTCGCTGAGATTTGAACTGCATGTAAATCTAGGCACATTACTCTTCCTGGTACAATCTCTGGGCGTGCTATTGGGCAGAAGATGAATTCTGCTGGTACTTGCCATTCTAGCTTTTTCAACTTGGGTACTACTCGTGCCAATGTTTTCATTCCTTGGATAAACATATCGGAATCTACTGATATGCCACGCACTTCTGGTGCTCTTGTTCGTGCATGCACCACCAACATTACGCGCAGAGGACAGATCCCTGGGGTGGAGCAAACTATCCCTCTCTCCGTGAAGGAGATAGTCATATTAAGCTTACTGAGAAGGTCCCTTCTGAGCAAGTTAATCGGGGACTGTTCGTAATATAGTAGGGGTGCTCTTACTGTCTTACCCCCCACCGTGACATCTAAATCTTCTGTGTAAGGAACTTTGACAACAGCCCCAGAGAACCCCTACATCTCCAATTTACGATTAGATATCAGAAACCGTCCTTCAAGTAAACATGATTTCTCAGCTCCCGAGTCCACCATAAATATGAACTGTTTATTCCATATCTGCGCCCCTATCAATGGTTCCTCTGCTGCATTGTAGGTCGTAGATAGAACAGGACACGCAAGTGCTCTCTGTGGGCTGTCCTATGCTGGGTGTCTCATGTTCCCCCCTTCGCTGAAGACATTTCCTGATACCACCGCCACTCCGCCGTATGGGGCCGGTGCACTGTTAGCAGTAGTGGCGAAGGGGTTACCTTGTGTGTATTGTATGTGATCGCGGTTTTGTGGGTGCTGCTGTAAATTGTGAGGTTCTTCTCTTTGCTGTTCTACATACCCCCGCTCTGAATGTCTGACTGCCCTTGTGGTCCTCCTGTGGGTAATCCATAGGGGCTCCATGTGTGAGGATGACCACATTGTTCGATATCTTGATACACATTGGTTGGTCTACTCCTACATTCTCGTGAGAAGTGTCCACACCTCCCACAATTCCAACAGTTCCCTTGTCCCCCCCTTGGACCTTGTCCTCTATTCACTACATTTCCCCCGTACCCTTGACCACCCCCTCAGCGGCCCCTGTACCCACCTTTTCCTCCGCAGGGGGGCCCACTCCTGCCACTGCGGACCTCCGTATTGCTCCTGTCCATTCCACTGTAGCTGCCCGTTGCCTGCCCAATTTGCTGCCATCCTCCCTTGTATTGCTACCATCCCCTCCTCCTCATCCCCCTCCCTGTCATGGGGGAGTGCCGCCACAGCTGCAGCGAGCTTCACGAGTTTCATTTGTACTAGCTTGGCCTCATCCGCTAACCTTTTTTGAGCAATCTCTTTCTCCCTTTCCTTTATTCTTTTGCACTGGTGTACTATTATGCTTTGTATTTCTGGCCACCTTTTTGCTTCAATCCCTGCTATTTTGTTGAGTGCTTTTTGCACCTCCTTTGGAAGTCCTCTCTTTATTATGAAGTAAAACAAGGATGTTGACTGATACCAGGGTGTACCCATTTCGGCTCTCCACATCTTCTGCACCCGGAAAATGTAATCCATGGCATCCTCCCGCTCATTCATTGTGCACTGCATTACTTATTGTAAATCTGGTGTGTCTGGAAATGTTTCTCTTAATGCATCCTCTACCCTTGCGCGCACTGTGTTAAAAGATGCTCCATCGTGGCGATCACAATCCAGTGTGACTCCCGGGAAGCCAGCCTTTGCCCATACTCTATCTGCTTGGTCACCCACTGCCGATACTAGCAGACTTTTGACATCTCCTACTGCTAATGGCACTCCTGCAGTGTGTTTTTCGAATGCATATATCCACTTACTTGCCCCTCCTTTTAGCGGGGGCAATGATTTGACCAAATTATCTTTATCCATCTGAGCCCAGGGTATATAATTTGGTCTCCCAGCTCCCCTGTGTATCAATGGGAGTTGTAGTTTGCCCTTTGTTGTCTTGCCAGTACTCACCTTCAATCCTTTCCTTCCTAACGGTGCCAATCTTCCTGTCCATTCCTCGTCCATTGTTCTTCGCAGAGATGTCCCTTCTCCTCTACCGGACACTCCTCCCATTGCCACACTTAGCCTCCCACCTTCCTGTTCATCGTCCTCAATATCACACCAAAATTCTTCCATGCCCCGGTAGCCATTCCCTCATCAGCTGTATTTTCCTCCATTTCCTGCGGCCCCAGTTCTACTATTCGAGTTGGTGCTTCCTGAATTCTGAACAGTATTTCCCCTTTCTTCGATCCCTCTTCAGATGTCTTGTCAAGTGCTTGGGCTCTAGGTGTTTGCTCATGTTTAACAACACTAGTTCCATTCTGTTCACATATATTTCTTATTCTAGATAACTCATCTCGTGCCATGGAGAGCCTGGAATCTAAGTCTCTGCCAATTTTTCTATATCTATTGCAGGGGTGCTTACCTGTCCGCGCTGTCTGGGGCCCTCATATGGTGGTGGTGCAGTTGTTTGCGGATTGGTTGTAGGTGCTGCGGGAGTACATATGTGGGGTCACTATAACCTTCTGCCGGCACTGGTTTGTTTAGGAGGGGGTACAATCGTGTCACCTCAATCGATCCCTCTGTTCCTACCTCTTCCTTTCCAACTTCAGGTATGAGCGAGGGACTATTAACTGTGGAGGGCAGGTTAGACACTGACTCCTCCCTCCTCAAATAATCTCCACAAATCTAGTATTTCTCTTCTATTATGAAATTGTTTTCCTTTGTACTTCATGAATATGCATGTGGCCACCATGTCTAGTACGCTTTTATCAAACGATCCCCCTTCTGGCCACACTTGGGGCAGTCTTTCTCCCATTAGTTCTTTGACCCACTGATCGGGATATTTCCTTATACGTTCAGCATAACCAGGCAGGTTTTTACAGATGTGGGCCAGGGGTGTTTCTGCCCCCATATTGTGTTTTCAGTTTTTTTTTTGCTTGTACTATTTGTGTTTAATGCTATGTGGTATCAGTATGTGTGTGTGGCTTTTACCTTAATCACTTCTTGGGCATATGCAAAAGAAATACTTGCTCGTACTATTACTACCTTTAGATCACAACACTTGCTTACAATATTGTTATCTTTTTCACCTTACCGGGTCACACTTACGATGACAATACTGTAGAGCTATACAATGTCATCAAATTAGCATCATTTCAGTGCAATTCATTAAAACACGATTAACTTAACAAATTGCGACATGGGATAAACACTTAACATACTTTTGACATACAACACATAACATTTACCCCTCCTTATTCCTCCCTGCCTTGTGCTTCTCTCCCTGGTAAGGTCCTCTTTCCCTAGATCATCGATTCTCCCTACACCTTTTAGATCTTTTATTTTATAAATATGTATATATTTTTTTTTTTGCTCAGCAACAAAGTACCCTAACTATTGAGGAAAGAAAGAGAGAAAAAAAATAGCAGTTTCTAACGTATTCACTGTGTCTCCCTATTACCAGACACATTTATTTTGTTCTCCACTTATTTACTTATTCCCAGTACTAGTTGAGATAGCACTACACGGCGCCGCCTTCTACCCCCTTGCAGAGCTAGGTTCCCGTCTCTTTTCTCCTCTTATTTCACCTTTTTATCCTAATGGTCATAAATCCGAAGAAAGTAAAGTAAATACAAGATAGCAGTAATGGTTCAAAGTACCCCTTTAAATGACCTTGTGTACCCTGACTCCTTCCCCTTCTCCTTTTACAGTCACTCGTACTTAATACTCACATGCCCGTCTTGAATCGAGATTCTCCGGACTGAGTCTGTCCAGGCGGCGCTGCCACACACTCAATGGCCGCCCCGTGGCTCTTGCGAGCGGTACTCAAAGGGGTTTTTCGGAGTGGTATCCTGTACCCATTGTTAATTTCGTGCGCACGTCTAAGCCTACCATTTGCCGTAGGCGGGCAGCTCTCCTGAGCGGGCGCACCGTGCGTCTCCACTGCCGCCCGGAATCTCTCGCACCAGAGGGGACGATGATGAATTTCAAAAATGTAATCACGCTTTCGGGGTCACCACTGAAGGCAAGCGTCCCCAACAGGCATTACTCTCCCCGCAATGAGAGGCAATAAGGGACACACTCGAAAAGGGAATGAGGCTAGGACCAAGTGCGGGTAAAAGTAAAAAGGTTCTTTATCTAATCAAATAGGGCATGCAAAGGACTCTAGCAAAGACAGTGTTATTTAATACAGAATTTTGTCATAGAAACCTACACACTATAGGGGGCACATAATCTTGGGGATTGGGTTACGTCGACTAACTATAGGTGCAGTTGTGGCGAGCCTCTCCGCGGTTGGTGGACATCAGCGTGGTGCCAACTGGTGCGGAAAGGTCAGCTGGGCTCATCGGGGTGGGGCTGCCAGGCCAGGCGCGGTCAGTGTCGTTGATGAACGGGTGCCCTGACTTTTCTGCCCTTGTGGCCTCACACACAGCATTCATTCATTTAGATAATTCCGGTTGTCCTGTCAATCCTAAAATAGGTTACTCTAAAGGTTAATAAGACACAAGAGGAATACATATAATGTGAGGCTTTACCAATACATCAAGACACTGTTACTTCTGACCTGTTGGCCGGGTGTCATAAACCTGGGGGTCTGGCCTGAGGGCATAAGGTGGGCTGCACTGTCATTTGGGTCTCGTTAGATGTAGTGAAGAATTACTTTATGATGTGTTAGTACAAGGTTGAGTTTGTTTCTCAAGCCCATTAATTTAGGGTGAACTGGAGGGCCATTGGACCAGCAAGGGTGTACCTCCGGCCCCTTGGGGCGGTGGCGTTTTAGGACCGGGTTGTAAATAATTCATTTGGCCGACAATAGTGGTCTGGGATATGGGGGAGGCGAATACTTGAAGTGGGTTCAGCAGAATGGGGGGAGGTGAGGCAGTGCTGTTCGCACACCAGCTTGTCCTGGCGCGCCTTGGAGGGAGGGGAGGGGAGATGGCCTTGGGTGTGTGAGCGATTCTTTGTGCTTTAAGCTGTACACTATGTAAAACAAGGAGCTGATTAATGAAGTTGGTAATATAAAAAACGATAACACGTTTCTATCGTCTATATATTTGTGTATTATTTTATATCTGTCTACGTTGATTTGGCTTTGTTACATACATCATTACACATTGAACGATTATATTTTAGTAATGTCACTCGGTAGTAGCTGAATAACACATGATGTAGCATTAGGTTTGATGGTGTACTCAGAAGCATGGAAGCAATACATTCAGAGACAAAAATACATCTTCATTCTGGCTTATACATTTAAACGTATCCCTCTATATCATACACACACACGCACATGCTTGCAGTAATGCTTTGTTTGCCTTCCTTTTTACTTAGCAGCATTCGTTAGTTAACCCTAGGTGATTACACATGGTACCGTACATGAGCTAAGACCATGCTTGTATTACCAAAACGTATGAATTAGTTCTTTCTTAAACATGAGTGTTTATATTTTTATATAACAACCTTTGTAAACCATCAGGCATTGGAGTGTGTTTAAACATCGACAAGGGTTCATACAAAGTAGGTATTGACATAATATGTTTTTACATGTTACGGATTAGATGCAGGGTCCAGGCCTGTTTTGTTAGGATGGTTTTCTGTTATTTTCCAGGCTTGAACCGCAAGTCAGGTCACTTCGGGGACAGTGATGTACTGAGGAAGGTAAATGATACAGTGTTTGTTCTGATTCTTGTTCATGTCTAGTTGCTCATGAGAACGGGCCTTCGGCGGATCTGCCATGGAGCAGAGGCGCAAGGGGGAGGGCATGGCTCTCTGTGAGTGGGGCCAAGCTGCAGCATTCGCAGGCAGGCTGTCTCGTTGGGTTTCAGGTTGCCAGTATCTAAAATGGAGTCCCGATGCTTTTCCAAAATGGTGTCCATGGTACAGCATGATCAGTCCTGTGTGTCGGTCAGTAGTCACCCCGTCACCTGGGCCCTGGTGACAGGGGTGCCCCTGACAAGCCATGAACCTCACATAGGTGGGGCTTGTCTGGGAGGGGGGTCTTTCAGACCTGTCCTCCCATACAATGGTAATCTCATTAAAGTGGCCAATGAGTTAAGGACCCTTGGCTTTTACCTCAACTCCACTCTTTCCTTCACCAAAAAAGTAAATGCTATGGCTTCTGCCACCGCTTACACTTGTAATCTTATTAGAACCGGGAAAACCCTTTCTCTCAGACTACAGTTGCATTATCTTGGCTGGAGCTCTTATGCTCTCCAGGTTAGATTATTGCAACGCCCTCTACAATGGCTCCAATAAATCGATTTTCCAGCGAATCCAAACTCTCCAAAATAATGCCCTTAGACTGGCCCTCGGCATGGCTAGAAGATCTCACATATCTGAGATTAGGCGCCAAAACAACTGGCTCTAGACCCATAACAAAATCCAGCTAAAAAAATTGCTTCATTCACCCATAAAGCACTGAATAAAGCCGCTCTTAGTTATCTCACTGAGAGAATCTGTAGAAGAACCTCCACCAGACCCCTGACACTAGCCAACACTAACTGCCCCACCATCCCTAGATTTAAGCTATTGAAGGTTGTAGGCAGTATCTTTTCTGTCAAAGCGGCCCAGTCATGGAACGCCATGCCACCTTCACTCTGAGAAGATCAATCATACCTGAACTTTAGAATGAACTACATTAACTGGCTCAAGTCAACCGACTATTAAGGCCTGGTAACCCCTCCACTTGCCACACTGACCATCCACGCTATCCTTTGCTCTTACACAGCATGTTCGCCCCGTGTGCTCTTCCTGTATTTATTGAGGCATACTTGATTCTTGTACCTGTACTATTGTTCTACTCTGTAACTTATTCCTGTAATGCAAGCTGTGTATTTCCTTGTATCCTCTGCGCCCTAATACCTTTGGGTCTGGTGCGCATTATAAATGAATAAACAAACAAACAAACAAACAGCCTTCCAGTGTTTGAAGAAGATCATCTCCTCTCTCCCAGTGTTATGTTGCCTGTATTTTTCCAAGCCTTTCTACCTCCAACAGATGATTCTGGAACGGGATTAGGGGAAGTGTTGTCCCAAAGAACTGAAGATAACCTCTATCCAGTGACTTTGATAAGTCGCAAACTACGACCACATGAGCTACCATATTCTACAATTGAAAAAGAATGCCTGGCAATCAAATGGGCCATGGAGACCATGAAATATTATTTGTGGGGTCACCTATTTACAATCTTCATGGACCATGCTCCTTTGCAGTGGCTGGCCGTCCAGAAATATTCAAACCATACGGTTCTAAGGAGGTTCCTTACCTTGCAGCTGTATATGTTATGTGTTTTGCACTGACCAGCTATGTTTCAGCTGGTTGCGGATTATCTGTTCAGGTCAGTTGATCAGCCTGAACGGCACCATCCCTCATGGGGGTTTGTAGCTGGTCGGCCCATCATAACAATGACTGCTGGGGCAAAGTTGGTTGGGATGAGGAGTTACCGATTCAGAATACCTTTTTCTCTTCTTCCCCGGCTGCGACCCACTGACATGCACAGGAGGGAAGCTGTGTCAGAGCCCCGAGGGAGGGATGAGAGCACAGGATGTGGGGCCCTTACCGTGGGATGATGCCTCTCCCCAGGGGCATACGCCGGGCTTGGATCAGGATTTAAGTTCTTCATTGGCTGTAGTGAATCACAGCAGTTGGAGAGGGGAGTCGCTGCCGGGGCATATTGGAGAGGGAGGAATGGGGGAGGCCATGTCTCAGTCCGTCCGGGAGGCGGGAAGGTGAGGCAATGGCGGTCATGGCATCAAGAAAAGTTTCTAGGGGGTGGGGCTTACCTTAAGAGGCTTGGCTGTCA
The DNA here is from genome assembly GCF_040938575.1 of Ambystoma mexicanum. Taxonomy (NCBI): domain Eukaryota; kingdom Metazoa; phylum Chordata; class Amphibia; order Caudata; family Ambystomatidae; genus Ambystoma; species Ambystoma mexicanum. The sequence goes on along the minus strand of NC_090931.1, from coordinate 410,158,389 downwards.
GACATCTGACTGAGCAACAAAACAGGACGCTAATACAAAAGGCTTCAGCCTGGTATTCCGTTTGTTACAGGAACTCACCGCAGATTATTGCTGGGCCTATTGAAGAGCAAAACAAGTGAAGAAGAAGCAGGAGAGTCATTCCCTATTATCATAGGCTTCCCCGACTACCTAAGACTTTAAATGACTTATAATTTATTTTGGCCAAGTCTTTGGCCATCCTGCTGGAGAACCTGAAAATAAAGGATTATTTTATTTACTGCAAATTGGCTGACCTTCCTTCTTCTACACTCCCCCTTAAACAAAGTGTATCCCCCTTTTCTCTCAGTTCCTTTTCGTTACTAGGCTTAATTTCTGGGTGGTATAACTCCACTCATTTGAAATTGCATTTTAAAACACACCAGTTGTGAACCTATATTCATTTTCCAATATCCCAAAAAAAATCACAGCTATATATTTTTGAATTGATCTGATGATGCCAGACATAATGTAATGTGTCCCATGCCGGCAAGTCGTTGCAGGTGTGAATGGCACCTTTTTGCAATTTCTTCAAAAAGTATAACAATTATCATCTCAACATTTTATATACATGTATCTAAATTAATAAGCTCCCATCTTCCCGATTATTGGCTCTGTGACTTTTTCTGAGCAGCTGCAGTCACATTTTAGTTTGTAACTCTTGTTCCCAAGGTCAGATGTTTAGGTGAGTTGCATTATCAGATGAAGCGTTCCATAAGCTTTTTGGGGATATTCGAACCATTTATGTAAGTGTCACGTTCTCAAGTTAAGCACATTTCTCTTCCCATTTCTCTTCCCATGACCTGCATATGGTCTTGGCCTCTGACCCGTGTTGACCAAATCCTGCAATAAAGTAATGTATTATTCTTTCAAGGCTAATGAACTGGGCATCCGATTCATTATCTACTTTGAACAGAGGGTAGAACTCCACCCCCTAACCCCATTAAGATTCTCATGCAACGTGTCAATTGTCATTGTGCTGGGGGACAGACCACACATTTTATTTTAATTCTGACTATTATTCAGGGTTCACGTCCATTAGCTGGGTCTTTGTTGATTGAGTGACCATCTGTTCATCAGAATAAAACTTTGGTGAGGCTCAAGCTCTGTTCCTTTCCTGTCTCTTCAGAGCTTCAAGGGAATTTCCAGATGTCCTGTAAGTGTAGGGGAAGGTCACTGCTTGGCCTTTGAATCTGATGTGGGGAAGCTCTCTAGATTTAAACACAAAACATTGCACTTTTAAATGCATGTTTCTTTCCTTAGTATAAATGTTGTGCATAGTCTTGCACCCCGCAAGATGCATTTTGATTTCATCTTCAATCTTGCATCTTATTTTAAAACAGTCTTTCTGTAGCCACCAGTTTCCTTAATGTGTGCCTTTGAATGTATTTCTGCAGTGGAGTTTCATCTGTAAAGGTTCATTTTCATGCTGCAGAATTTATACATTTCTCCATGTTAGCTCTCATTTTTAGCAATGCTGCATTTTCCAATACCAGGCTTTGTCATTAGCACACAGGGCACATTTTCTTTTCTTTTTCCTTTTATTTTCCTGACATACCTGATGGGGTCTTTGGCATTTGAAATCTACATTCTGGCTTTTCGATCCACCAGCCAACAATGTGCTTTGAATATTTCTGCACTTTCAGGTATCGGGCCCAACATGGCCACAGGCAATTCATTTGGGTAGTGGGGCTAGATTTAAGCCCCACAAGTCCCCCCCTAAGCTCTTTTATCACATGCAGAACTCTGGTGAAAGGGCAGCCGAGAGTGGGGCGCACATTGGATGGCTTCTCTGGTGATCCAGTAGCTTTGGTCAGGCTTCCATCCATCATCTGGGTTCCTAGATCTCATGATGGACACCCTTCCTGGATCTTCTTGGTGCTCTTCAGGGTTTTGTGGGCCCGCCCAGAACTGACTCGTCCTCTTGTCTCCAGGCTGGAAGTAATAAAGTTATTGTTTATAAAGAGAGGAGTAAAAAATGTTGTTAGGCATTTTTGTTTAAACCTTATTTGACCAGATAACATTTCAGAACAAGAACATTACTTTTTGATCACAGACAATATTCATTGACAATCATGGATCATAGATTACCATTTTACCAGTCATATATTAGGAGTAAGAAAACCCTTTTTAAAGTAACTGGCATTCGTAGAAATTAAAAGCCCCTACGAGTCCCAGGGAAAAAAGGAAGTGGAGTCTTTAAATATTACCAGTTGTGACTCTGATAAAACCCATTCTTCTATAAAACCAAATACTTAATGGAATCCTTATGGTATTCCTTTGGGGAATATGCATGAGGGGAGAATTGAACTTGGTGATGATGATTTCATTGAAAAAGCTGAATTTTATGTTGTGGTCCCACAATTACCAAAGTACTGGGACGAGGAAGAGGGATGCAAAGGCATGAGACTACAAGTTGCAGCCCATTAGTAATAATGACACACACCTGAAGGAGACTGGGAGGCATGAAAGGCCCCATAAGGTGGAGCCATTAAGAAGGAAAGAAGCCGTAGCAGAAAGTGGAGTACTTTTGAACCCTTCACGTGGCAGCAGAAGCAGAAGTTAATAAAGAGCTGAGATGTCCATAGCATAGTGGTGTGTGAAACTGATGCCGGTCCTGAGAGCACACTATTTTGCAGATTTCCCAACTGTCAAATGAGCACCACTGGTAGGCGAGCACGGATAGCTGCGGGAACTAAGAGAGATTTGATATTGAAAGCCGCGGGAAGCCGAGAGGGAGAGGTTGACGGGCCGTGCAAGGAAACCGAAGCAGAAGACCTTGAGACAATGAGGCAAATGGATGCGCACGCCATACCCGGTGAGTTCACTGTTACATTGTAACCCTGGAGTGCTCCATAACAGCCCGCTGGCCAAACCCAGGGATATGCATTTTAGACTGAGATAAACAAAGTAGCATTCAAGAAGAAAAAGAATTTTGAAAACTATCCTAATGAAAAGCAGGCTCATTATTCTGTTGAAGACCGAGCTGATTTAAAAGGGAGCAGACGGATGACCTAGGACTTAATAATCAAACCAGGAGGGTGTGATTATAACAAAGTGGGTTATCTAAAAAATCAACAACAAGAGATAGCAATAACGAGAGAAGAGAATACAAACTACTGTTGCCAAAAGCCACAGTGAATTTCACCAAGGCAATTTATAAACAACCAGTATTGCCCAGTATTGCCCAAGCCAAACAAAGGTAATTGAGGTTATTAGAGTTTGTATGTGATAACAGTTTGAGTTAATAAAATACCATCTTTTGAAAAACCTTCACAAAGTTGTCTGCCTCACATTTATGACCCCTCACAGGGATGACAGCTTTTTAACTGATTGGTATGTATCAATTTCTCTTCCATCTGTTCTCCCTTCGGGATGTGGATATCATAGGCAACAGAGGATATTTTATATCTACAATCTCAAAACTGACACACCAAGATGGAAGAAACTTTTGTTCCTTGGTTTGGTTTCTCTGAAAGTTGTGGAGATAGCCCTTATCACCTACCGCCCACTCCTTTTTATGGTCTTTAAATTATTGTATAATTCATCCCTTCAGCTGATTTTCTCAAGTTGCGCTGGGCATAAGCAAATGAGTGCTGGAGGTGTTTCCTTAGGTTCGCATTGCACTCATTAGTGGTGGACGTATTTATCAGCGTCTGCTCCTAAGTTCCATAGAGCAGATGCTGAGATAACACAATTGTTCATCCGCTCATAAGTCCAAATGGAGACATCTTGGTTGTATATGATGGTCTAGACCTAATAGCGATCAGGACAAGCGGTAATGAAATGACCCAACTAGCCCCAGAGTCAGCCACACATTTCTTTAGAATTCTCACAATGGTCTTATTATATATCTCAACCCCTCCTCTTGATGCTCGGTGGTAGGTGAGGAATTGTTTTCTTTTTACCTCTAAAATCTCGAACATCTTGGTCATCACTGTAAAGACTAGAGGGGGTATCTGTACTCCTTCTCTCTATATGTTGGAGCAGAGGCACATAGGACTCCAGCCAAGATTCTCTATTTGGTAAAATATGGGCGAGCAATCAAGACCTAGCTCTCAGGAGGTGATGCAGGCTGGTTCTTAAGCACAGTGTAGTGCCCAAGCACCCACAAAGGAATGTCCACACACTGTATTAGTGAAAACACAGTCTTTATATAATTAAGGTTCAAGGTTATATACACAATCACAATAACTCACTTTGTGATCGGTTAATCTACAATGACAAATATTGTGGTACCACAATTACTATTAGATTTCATTAATGTGCATCAACTGTACTTAGTTTAAATGTCACACAAATCAAGTAATAAAGAGAACCAACAATAGACATAGGAGGAAAAGCAGTTGGTTAGAACAATAGGCAGAGTACTGGGTCCCTACCGACCAGACACAGTTCTGTGTGGAGATACCCCCAACCTGTAAAATAAAGATATACCACAAGCCCAGTCCATATATTGTTCAATGAGTCTTATTTCCCCCTAGATAGTTCTACAACACAAATGTACCTGGAATGGCAGAGTTCAATGTCGGGTCATGGATGGATCCTTCTTGAGCGGCTCCCTTTAAGGCAGGAGCCACGGATCGTCGAGATCCCACGAGGAAAAAGGGTGAACACTTTTGTTGCGGCAGCAGCTTTGGTTCTTGTGGTGCTCATTGACGATTGGTTGAAAAACGTCCTGCAAGTTGAGGTATGTGGTGCACCTCGACAACAAGTGTTTGCTGGTGCAAGGAGTTAGTGAAGAACTTTGGCCCAGGAAGGGCGTCGAGTCGACAGCATCTTTGCGGTCTTCAAGTGACGGGAAACCCACCGATGGATTTTTCTCGGTCGTCGGTGGCCTTGAATTTTTTCCAGCAGGACGAAAGTGGGCAACGATGATGAGCAAGGGAGTCTTTGTTTCAACGTTCTTAGGAAAAGCAACACTGCGGCTCCGGTTCGCGGAGGGGGTTGTTGATGATGATGGACTACAATGTCCGGGCTCTTCACTTTGTGATTCCACTGAGGTCTCTGTCTCCGATCAGCAGCCTTTTGAGGGTGTGACATCCAGGGAGCTTTGGCAAAGATCAACTGGTGCACGATGGTACCTCGTAGCTCGGGAAGAGGTCTCCTAGCCAGGTACTTTCTTGGATCAGTTCTTTGAAGGCACAGCAGCTCTCAGATTAGCGATGGACAGCAGCAGCGGTTCTTCTTCTTCCAGTGGGCTTCAAATTTAAGCAACAGTTTCAACTTGAACGAATTCTAGCAGTGAGAGACCCCCAGATATACTGGTTGGTCTTTCATTCATTCTGCTGGGTCACACTCAGGCAACCAATCACTCGGAAGGGCGTTCAGGAGTCAGGCAGCCAATCAGACTCACAGTGCATTAAGGCTATTCTTCTGCATCCAGACACTCACAACACGGGATGTGGATTCGGACAAGTATCGCAACATTCAACACTCCACACTGCATTCATACCAACTTCGGGCAGGGCTGTCTCAGTCATTGTGTCAACCACCAGATACTGGACACCCACAACACGGAATGCGTATTCGTCACACACTCCATTCACCCAGGTCCCACCTGTAAGTATTGCAAGGTTAGGTGAGGAGTCTCTACAATGATGTGCCACCACTGAACAAAAACAGGGGGGTAATTTGTTAATGCCCATACTGCTGTCAAAACTGTCTTTTCACAGTCATTGCATTTTTCCTCCACAGAGATTCCATTAGAGGTAACCTTGTTGACCTTGGCGTGCTTTTGAAATAATACAGCTTTTGGACAGGTATCTGAAAACCCCTTCTCTGAGAAGAATTTTTACTGGGGAAAGACAACAAGAAAGGCTACTTTTCATTTGTTTCACTGCCTCAATCTATTCCGGACCCCACTCCAACTTGACTCTGGTTAGAACCGACCAGGACTCAAGTGGCCTCAGCGTAGTCTTTAATGAACTTTCAACTATAAGTAGTGAGTCCAAGAAGGCTTCTCAATTCTCACAAAGTGGTAGGGTCTTTTAATTTTAATAAGGGTTCTACTTTCTTTGCCTGGGGGTTGAGCCCATCAGGGGTGATTTAGTGCCCAATAAAATATGCTCTATTCTTACACCATTGTGCTTATGAAAGGACACTTTTTTTCTTGTTTTCTGAAACTGGGCCAGAACATAGCTGATTTCGGCAATATGTTCTTCTACAGTTGTGCAATTGATCAATACATCATCTGTATAGGCCAGGTTTCCCTGTTTGCCCAAGTCAGGCATAGCCTTATGAAGGAATATATTGAACTAATTTCTAGAGTTTATATATCCAAAGGGTGTTCGGATCCATGTACATTGCTTCTCTCCAAAGGTAAAAGCCAGCTTGTACTGGTTTTCCCCACTCACGTGTACAGCCCAGTAACCGTTGGTCAAATCAATTGCAGTGTACACTTTTTTCCCTTGGATCTGTGTCAACCCCTGATCAAAGCAGAGAAATGTCCATCTTGACATGTGGACACATTTGTTCAACTCCCTCAAGTCTGCACATATGGCCTCATTACAAGTTTACCAGTCCAGTAACTACGCTACCGTAGTTACCGGACAATAAATCTACGAGTTCTGCTCACGGGTGTCTTTTCACCTGCCAGAACTGGCCTGCCGTGTGGAACGGCACCGGCGAGCAGAGCATGTTGGATGCACCGGCACCATTCTGAATGGGGCTGGTGCATCAATCCTTCCCATTCCCATTGAGCCCTATGTGGCTCAATGGGAATGGGGAGTAAAAGTTTCCAGCTTCTGGCAATGGGGAAATACAGGGTCCGCCACGGTTGTAATGGCCCTGTATTTCCCCATTGCCAGGGGCCAGAAACATTTGCAAGTTTGGCGGCAGCCTGCCGGTTTTTACCAGCAAGGCTACCACCAAACTTGTAATAAGGCCCATAGTCTCCATTGTCCATTGGGTTTTAGTTTCCCCAGTACCAGGTTGTTAAAGGTACTGTGGATCAGACACATTTTCCCATGGTATTTCAACTTCTTGATAATCTCTGTAAGTGACTCCATGGGCACGAGAGCTAGCCGATATTGTTTAATGAATACAGGAGCCATCTCTGGGTCCATCCGTATGGTAGTTGAGTGGATAAATGTAAGTCCACAGGCATAAGAATCTACTGAAAAGCTATCCTGGAATTCAAGAAATACCTGTTTCAGCTGCTGTCTTTGCTTATCAATCTCACAGATATTGGCTAGATTGACCCATTCCTTGACCATTTGCCTGAAACCTGGAAAGAATTCAGGCTTGGAAATCTCAGCAGTATCCTCCAGTTGGGTGGATAGATCACTTTTAACGGTATCTACCTGGACACAAAGTTCCCTGGTTCTGAGGTAGTTGTGGTTGTCTTGAAATACCACCTCATCCTTCCTGATGTCACAGGTTACCTCTTCCACCCCATTAGGACAAAAAGGATACAGCAATACATTTCCTTCATGGGGGGAAAACATCTTTTTTGGCGGGATACCATCGCTGATGTTGAAGCAGTTGTTAGGAGTGTGTCCTATAATTTCATTGCTTAATCAATCATATAGTGGTGGTCATTGACCACCATTCCAATAGAGATGTCCACACCCAAAGAAGTAATTTGAGGGGTGCTGTTATTAACCAATATTCAAATTGTGTCCTTTTCTAGATCCATTAGGGTTATTGGTTATAAATACAAACCTTGTTGGAGGTGAAAGCTCAAATTTTGGAAAGCGTGCTGTAAGAAACCAGAAGTTGTCTCACCCGCAAGTCCCTACGGATATCTCTCTCAGATAGCCAAGGCATAGCCATCGCCTTTGGATGTCGATCCTGTGGGTGGACCAGTGCAGGAGGATCACCTAGGTGAGGGGTCTTCGGGGAGGGAGAGTGGGACACTGGATGGCGAGATGTGTTGTCCCTCCCCCTGCAACCTTTACCCCATCCTACCAGGATGGATATGTTGGAACCTTACCATGCCCGTTCCCTTTCAGAGCACTTTCACATGGACAGCCGACTCTGGTAGAAACAGACTCACACCCGAGCAGTGTATCTCACATTTCCCTCTACTGTGGTCAGGTGAAGTCATTCAATTGCTGACAATCACTCACACCTAGCTTTCATTGGACTTCCCCACATGGATAAAAGACGTAGCACGAAAGCACTCTCTGAGTGATCTTGTGTGGTTTCCAGTGTTGGAGATCGGGAACCTGTAGCAATAAATCTGCATTTTGCAATACTATTTGGTCGGGGATTCTCTTTCTCCCCAGGTTCTTTGCTGTCCCCTTGTATCTGAAGACAGTTCTCAGAGCGAGGTTACCACTTTGGTTTTTGGATTATTTAGCTTGTATGTTTGAGGTAGAGGGGTTACTCTATTTGGGTTGGCCTCTCTCTCTACACTGATAGGCTCAAGGTCTATTTTGCAGCATATTCCTTTGGGAGGGGATCCCCCTTTCTCGAAACAGAAGATGTCCTTACCAGAATCATCCAGGGATTCTTCTGTCTCAAAGGGGATAATTTGGTTTCCCTTCTCCTCAAAGTGAGTTTTTCTTCGGCCTCTTCTACTTACCCACTGTTCTTTGGGTGCTAGTTTGCACGGGGTAGAAGAGTCAGTATCAGGTTGAGTTTTTTCCAGAGGTTATTTTCATATAAGAAAGGAAACTTCCTCCAGGGCTTGGCATCTCATTTCAACGCAGGGCCCCATCCACAGTCACCTGTTGATTTTCGGGACTTTCCTTCAGTCATTTCCCCTTTGGGGCCTCAGGCACTAGTTTTGGTGCATTCTGAGGAACATGGTGGATCAGAGGGTTGGACTAAGCCCTCATCATGTGCCCCAGATCTTCAGCCAATTGTTGGACCTGTCACCCCAGTAGTGTACATTTTCCCAACCTTCAGGGTTGTAGGAAGGTCTTTGCTCATACCTCTGTTGCTCCCTAAAACTGTAACTATCCCTTCCAGCAAAGCAACTTGGGTATGGGCAATGTCCTCATAATTTTCAGTCCTGATTCTACCTTCTTCTTGGTCCCACAAACAATTGTCCTGGAACCAGGGAAAAGGAGGATTAGTAAAATTAAGGTTTGGAGGGTACCTGTTTGTGAAATTCATTTTGGGAGGTACCATGTTTCTCCTTTCCTGTGGGAAACTCTAAGGGAAATTCCCTGCGGAAGAAATCACCTGCTGGGCAAGTGTAAATAAACCCAGGGATAGGCCTTGTTCCTTTATACAGAGGACTTTGATACGTGGTGGGGTCAAATGGGTAATTGTAATTGTTCTGATACCTTAGTTGACTACCATTTGATTGGGCCTGGGCGGAGGGCATAATGTACCTCTCTGTTAGCTGAAGTAGTACATTTGGCCACCCATCTCCAGGTCCAAATAAAGGGGTAGTTTTCACCTTTCTCTTTCGTAGCAGCAGGTGTTGTAGTAGGCTCTGTGGTTTTTGTGTTACTTTTATTGTGAGTGTGTTTCTGTACCTCATAAATCTGGGTGGCGTGCTCTATTACCCAATCCATTGTCCTGCACTCATAGAAATCACAAACTAATTAGGTAGTAATGTATTTGGGCAGTTCATGGAAATTTGTGGTCACATATTCCCTGCTATTGGTGTTCACCCACTTTGAAGTCTGCAAAGGCACGTATTAATTCTTGTGCATACTCCCAAGGCGCCTGATCTTCCCCACATTGTAAGTTGTGCACAGTCTTGCGTGCCTCTTGTAGGTTCATATTAGTTGAAATGTGTTTAAAACGTGCTGCCTTATAGGTGGACCATTTATAATGATCCTGGTCTTCCAGTCCTGTAAAGAAATTGGAGTACTCTGGAGAAATTGTCAATTTTGCAAACTCCACGCAATTGACATCATTTATTATTTCAAATGGTGACATCTTTCGTTCATACAATTCCAAGTGCTCCCACACCAAATATTTAGAATTCTTGTGGTATGGGGTCATGAAGCTTTTTATGGCTTTAATCTGTTTAATAGGTTCCTTAACAAAACATTTTGTCGGTTTGGTATTTCTTTTTTGCCTCTGAACCTGAGTCCATTCACCCTCAGAATCAGTGATGCAGTTGGAACTCCAGTCCCTGTCTTCTAGGTGCTTTCTATCTCTCTGAGATTGGAAATTTGTTTTAGAATAATGGGATCTGGACTCCTCCTTTTGCCTGTGCCACCGTGAACTCTCATGGTCACTTTCCCTGTCATCACTTTTTGGCACAGGATAGAACAAATGATCTTCTTCAGGCAGTTGCTAATGGGTACTATCCCTCCTTCCGGGTAGTCTGGGGGAATCCACCTGTTTGCCTGAATGTGTGAAAGTTTTTAAAGTGCCCTTCCTAGGGGGAAGCTTTTACTTTCACTTTCAGCTAAGCGGGTTAGATGGTCTCTTTGCAAAATAATTTTCTCTAAGTCTAATTCTCTGATATTTTCATCAAATGTATTTTCAGGTTCAGAAGTATTCGTAGGTCTATCTTTGACCTGCCAATGCACATTGGTCCTGCCACCGTCCCTGCTTTTTGAATATGGTGAAAACTCATCAATATCAGATTAGGACCAGCCTTCCTGATCTGACATGTATAGGGATAGGGAAGCCCACCTGCTTCATGTCTCACTGCTGTCTGTAAGTGGCATGCATGAGGTCAGTTCCAGTCAGCACATGGGAGGTGGTTGGTAAATGACATAAGGACCTTAATGGGAAGTGCTGCTCTCGCCCATCGTAGGATCCTTTCCCATACACTGGTTGGTCCAACTGTCTCATTGCCAGTTTGTATGCTTTGTTCTCATTATTTAATTTCGCAAACTTGTTTCTCTCTTCCAGGATTTCCTGTTTACAATCAGTAAGTTGTTTATTTTTAAATCTGACACTGAAGTTTGGCCTACTTCAAGCACTGTGCTCTGAGCCACCAATAGATCCCTTATTTTCTGCACTTCATCTTGAAGGATTTTTTATTCTCTCAGAGAGTCTTGTGTTATGCATGCAGTTTCATGGTGCTTATTATTTAAATGAAACGTTCTCTCTCCTGAACATCTCTTCTAGTCACTAACTGCAATAGGTCAGCCTCTGCTTGTCTCAGACGCTCTATCAGATCCATATTTTCTTGCGTAATTCAGTCCAGTTCCTGATCAGGCTGACCTTTTTTACCTCCATTTTCAATTTTAAGGCATCTTTTTCTTTGATCAGCTGTAGTTTCTTTTGCTTCACAATATTTAAATCATAATGCATTTGATCACAATCCTGTTGTGAGTCAATCTCTATTATGTTGAACTAACTGTTTTCTATTTTAGTTAATTTATGGACACTTTAAAGGCCAAAATCTCATCTAACAATACCCTATTGTGGCTAGGCTGGTCATTCAATTGGTATTGAGGGTGGCTTATGGTTTCTACAAACTCTCTATGTGTGTCTTGTAGCACATATAACTAAATTCCTCGCTATACACTGCCTTGTTGGTGGGTTTGTTGCTCCTGTTTTAGTTGTTCAATGATGTTTTCAAATTCAAGCTCTACAATTTCACTATATTGTAATTTATCCTCTAACTGCATACTGGCTACTTTATTTTTCAGATCCTCTTCTAAATGGAAATACAACAGAGCCATACGTTAGGCCATTTTAATTTGTTCCTCACAGATGTGTTGGGTCATATCAAATTCTGCTAAGGCTTTATGTAAAATCTTACCTTCCTGACAAATGTAAGTACCTACTAATGTAACTTCCTGTACCATTCTGGCCTGCCAGCACTCAGCCTCACCCTCAGGCCTGTCTCCACAAATAAATAACTTAGCTAGGAGATGTTTCCTGGCATCTTCCATTTCAATGGCACTCATTTTAAAAGTTGCTTTTTGCAAAATTATAAACATTCTGTACACAGGATCAAAGATCTTGCACTTTATACCTGCTGAATTTCAAAAATGAATGCCAAATCAAATTTAATTTTTTATTAACTCTACCAAATCTTATACTGCTGTACACCTTCCTGGAACTCAGGGGTCAAGCAAACAAGGTCCCCAAACAAGAGCTATACTTGTTTGGACATGCATTCCAGCAGAACATATGCTGTGGATTAAGATGCCCTAGTTCCTCTGGCTCATGAGGCCACTGCTCCCCAACACAGAGTCCTTTTGTCCCTATCTCCCAGGTAAATGGAACATGACAAGGATGAAATGCTTGTGCAGTAGATCAATATACATGTTATATGACAAAAGTATAAATGGGAGCTAGTGTCTGTGAGACCGATGATAACTCCACTGTAATGCGACTGACCCTTTTAGATGACCAAGTGGAAAAGAAATGCAGGGTTTCTGCTGGCTGCACTTGCAGTGATATGGCAGGTGAATGCAGTGTAGGTCGACTCGGGTCACCTACTCACTATGCCAGCCTTTCCAGTATTACCACAGAGGGCGGGGGTGGGGGGTTTCTTCCTCAAGCACATCTCATCTTCCAGATCAAGTAAAGACATTTTCCTCCAGTTGACCCCCGCCCCTCAACAAATGGAACATCATCATGAGACCCACTGGATAAGCCTGGGTGGAAAATCAGTGCCTCCTTTCTAGAAAATTCGCATTTTCCCCTTCACTTCATTGTCAGGTTGGCATTCGTTGTGCCAAACACACATTTGCATTGCACCCCCTACACCCAGTATCGCTAATTCTGTTGCTTTGCATGGTTTCTGTCCTCTCCAAGCACTCTTTGGGCATGTGTTCTCCTTGTCCAGGTCAGTTTATTAGCACATGTGCATTTCTGTAGGCTGAGAATGTTTAACTATGCTCAAGTGAAGCATATGCTTTCACTTTTACTGAGGCGTGCAAGCACATCCATTACTTACACACAAATAAATGTGAATCAGGCCCATAATGTCACTTGGACATTGATGGATGCCGGGTAAAATCTCCTTCGTTGGTAGGGGGCAGCAAGTGCTACAGTGTGGCACTGTCATGGCCCAGGTCTATGTTTACAGAGCTACCAGAATCCTATATTCAGGAAGTAGAGGCAGTCAGCACTGGTCATTGGGCCGGGTTTTCCGGGATCAAAGGTCCAGCAAAAAGTGTCTTCCTGGATCTCGGACAAAGCCATTTGCTAACCTTCAAGCATTTTAGCGTTTGCTGTTTTTTGTTTTGTTTTTGCCAAAGCAGAGTTTCGATCTCATGTCATCAGGACCAAGGTCAAGAGACTTACCCACGTGACCAAATGCAACTCTGGTTAGTACATGTGGTAATATGCATGTTTGGATTATATTCTGCAGAAAATACTGGAGTACAACTTTGTAGGTTTAAAAGGTGTGCACCTTTTATACTGTCAATGTCGAGCTTTGGAAAAATATCAACTTTCATGATTAATCTCCTGAAAGGGAAATGTTTATTCATGGGTGGGGGGCCGCTGAGAAAAATCTCCTCAAGCCCTTGATTCCACCCCTACTCGCAGTGCTGTGCTACGTCCATGCCCTACACTGCATGGCACCTCTTTCATCCCATTATTGCTTGGATCCTACAGTTAGTAATACACATTTCCACTACTGGAGGCAGTGACAGGGTGGCTCCACACAGCTTGTGTGTAAAGCACACAACCTCATTGCCAGTTCAGTGCGGCACTGCACTCTGCTGAAAGCCTCCGTCCTTCATACACCTTTGAAGCGCTCTGCATTGACAATTAAAATATGTTTTTTATGACAAACGGAAGCTTCCCGTCAGCACATGAAAGACTCCTCTCATCTCCTTGCATCTATCAGACAGTGGCCGCCGCGAGAGTGCGAGAAAGATATTCATTTCGAACAAGAAACATTTAGTACGATTTCACAGCTCCCGTCATTCCGAAGGCAGGTGGAGCTTTCATTTTCCAATAAGAGGGCCTGGTGGTGTCAGGCTCGAGCTTGATACGTATGAACACTGATGTGCGATAGGACCCGCAGACCTGTCTTTATTCCTCTCATTAACTTCAACTTGCATAAACACGCTAAGCTATGCTTTTGAGCGCAATTATAGTATAGGCCGGGTGGATAGCTCACGAGTTAACCCAGCATATATAGGGCCAGCTTGCACTTTGCAAGCTCATCTCATGTGCTTGGGCAAACAGTGCTCTTCATTCTCCCGTGGTAGATACAATGAGTGCCATTAAATTAGGTGGCCCCCATACCTGTCAATAAAACTGTTAAAAGTGGGAGAAATCCGACATGAAGCGCTATGTACGAGTTCACATTACTGTTGTAAATGCTCAGTGGATCTGGGCATGGATAAAAAGTGTCTTACCATGAGCTCCTTAAATGTATTGAGGGTTGCCAAGAAATGGTTGTATTTCCTTTTCTTTTTCATTTTAATTTTGTATTTAATTATTTTTTATTGACAACATATAAACACAAAAAGGATGAACAGTACACCGCAGAAGAGTAATAAACGCATCACGTGTTTCACTTAATATTTACATCACCCTCAGGCGTGCTGAGACCTTAACTGTCTTTATCCATATTACTTGCATGTATTGCCATTATACGCATGCGAATGAGTAAAGTTAGGTCAACAATTAACCTCAAGGACAATGAAAGGGAGTTTGATCTGCTTTCAGCAGGAGAGCCAGGGACGTAATTTCACCAGAATGACAGGGGTAGCAGAAGTGAACGGAAGTTATGTCATTTTAACCAGCCCCGAAGTGACATCACGGAAAGCGATGAAACACGACCTTTCACCCCTTGACAAAACAGGAAGTGACATCACAAAACAGTGTTCCCAAGTATACTACTAAAAATATGGTAACAATATCATTGTAATGTGATATACATTTCATACAAGAACAGATCACCATATGTATCGTTAATATCAGTGTGTATAGGACCATATTACAAAATTGCTGTGAATGCAAGCAGATGTCCAAGGCCAATTGATAATGATGTGTTAATATATAACACTTACGCCTAAGCACTTTATATAGAACAAATATCCATGCAATATCACCAAACTTGTGTTGGTACTCCTTTATCAATCTCAGAAGGATGAAAGGCTGAGTTGGCCTTGCCGGAATTCGAACCTGAAGATCACACCCACAATGCAGGAGCAAGCACTCAACCTCCTGAGCTATCTTACCGGCTATAGCTAGCTTACCGGCTATAATAAAATGAGCAATTACTTGTCTGAAAGTTCTCAAACTCAGAAAGCAATGTACTCTCTGTAATGGATGTCATTAAACTGATAACTGAGATTTAACAGCAGGCCAATTCATCTGTACAAAGTTTGACCACATGTCAAACCTGCGTGGATGTACTTTTTAGGCTTCGGAGGTTGGCAACATACACACCATTGGGAGATTTAATAAGTGTGTAATAAAGAATTTAGAGTAGTGAAGGGAAAGCAACACAGTCACACAGCATCCCGTACTATAGGCACTCGTTACCTCCTACATGTAGACAAACATCCTGAACAGCATGCCATGGAGATAGGAAAGGTAGACACATTACAACAAAACATTAATTATAGCACAATGAAATCAAGGGTCACATTATGTGCTATGGTCAAACATTTCTACAATGTACACAAACTTTTAGGAACAAGGATTTTTTCAAGTGATTGAGGACACCAAGATGGAATGTCTTGTGATGATCATAACAGAGACACTGGCAGAAAAAACATGCTATAATTGCAACTTGCAAAAAGCAAAATACATAGTCCAAAATGAATGCTTATTCTCCTCTAAATGTTTTTTGCAAGTTTTTGTCTGCATTGTGAATTTGAGGTGTTTAAGAATAGACTAAATCAGTGACTCACCCCCTGAAGTGTGCCTGAAATAAGCCCTTAATGAGTCTGGCAATTGTTGTATAACATTCCAGAAAGACACATTATTTGTTATTCCTATTCTTTCTTTTTTAGGGTCACTGCTCAAAGTGTTACACTTGTGGAACCCAGGGCCATCTTATGCACTTTTGGGGCCCTGGGCACGGACATCTTTGGGGCCCCCCTCCACCAAACCAAAGGAATTAAGTGATCAAGAATATCTGCCCTACACCCTCCCTGCTGCAATCACAACCCATAGGTTGATATGCTGCTTCACAGCATTAAAAATAAGGAACTTCCTTTAAGTCCCCTTGGCCTCTTCATTCTTGCTCTAATCAGACTGATAATCAAGTACCATTTGAAGGCCAACATTATCAGTCTACGAAGAGGTTAATTCTGTTCTAGCATAGATACTGGAGACATTTTATAAATAGAATCCAGGAAGGTATGAAGCCTGTAGTATTAATGCAGGACTGTATGTAAAAGGTACATGTAACCCAGAATAGACAGAGAACTCACATTTGCTGCTTCACAGAATGCAAACATGCTCAGCATAAATAGTCCAATTGGAAGGTAGGAGAAAGCTTCACATGTGGTGTGCAATATACCAATGTTCACTATTATGGTGGAAGCAACACTATAGCCAGTGACACCACGAGTGAGGATGTTTTGAAGATTATACGCTGAGAAGGAAATCTCTCTGAAGACCTAACAATTTTGAAAGGTTCAGGGACTTGCAATTTCAAGAGGCTAGGCAATGCAAGATTAAATTAGATGCACAGCATTACACACACTGCTTAAGGGGTGAATCTGGGATTTGTGCCAACTCGGCAATTTCTGCATTTGAACACTTTCATTACCATTTCTTACCATGAGTTAAATAATCTAATTTTATAAAAACTGACTTGGAAAGTACACCAATCATATTACCAAATATGTCAATTTTTAAAAACAAAATATTATTGAAGGGTGTAACACAGAATGATTCTAGCTTCATTCTCTCCATCATCAAGAGACATATATAAGTACCAGCATACCAATCAGTGTGATTTAAAAGATTGAATCTGGGTTGCTCTTTTTTACAGCTTTACATACTTCCAAAACACTGGCTTGTCAAATTGTCATTTATAAATGTGCAGAAAAAACCTTTGACTTTTACAAAAATGCAAAGCGTTTTTTGTGTCAAACGAGCAGACTTTACAATATGCTTGCCTGAGTACTTCACCATCTGGTCTACTCCCTTCTGTCTACTACCCCATCTACTCAAATAGCCCACATAAGAAGAAAGATCAAGTAATGGGCTAAATGGTGCCACCAGCATGCGAGGAGGCAAACTTCACAGAAGACAGTACATTAATGTCTGAGATATAAGATGATTAATCAGATCCCTGCATTGTCTGCTGGCAAAGACAGATACAAGCATGAATGCTTTGGTTCCGAATTCTGATACTTATTCATCTCTTGGACTAACAGTTTATGCTCATCATTGTAGGTGATTGCCTAGGTTTTACAACACCCCACCTGAACAAACCAATTTCCAGACCTTCATCATAAGGATGACATTTTCGTTTTTATAGCAACCCCAATCTGATGCAGGCATATTATCGATAATAGCACCTGTTGTGCTGCAAGACCAAGTACATATGCAGGCAGGTATGTAAACTTCAGACATAGGAAAGGCTCAGCAAGCCTTACAGGAATGTGCTATTGTAATCTTGCATAGGAAAACATATCACTAAAATTAGTGCTTAACACACTGAGCTAACTTCTGAACCATTTCGGCACTCAATTTACCAGTATGCATTTCAAATGTGTCTATTGCACATGATCAACATTATTCACACAGGAAGGAAAGAATTCAACAGGAGTTGTGCCACAAGGAACACACAAACTATATATACCACTTGCGCGCACTAGCAAGTGCCGACAAGTGCCTGTTTGCCTGCACGACATGCTGCCAGACTGGACTATGAACTTTCTTTCCTTTTCCTTTAAGGGCTAACCCCGCCCCCAGCTCCCAAAATCCCTCAAAAGGGCTAGGCCGCGCGCACCGCACGCGCGCACTAGAAAGTGTCGACAAGTGCCTGTTTGCCTGCACGACATGCTGCGGGACTGGACTATGAACTTTCTTTCCTTTTCCTTTAAGGGTGAGCACACGATGCCACTGGACCCAATGTGCTTTCAAACCATTTCCTGGACTTTATATAAGCTTTCATAAGCTTTTAAATGCATATTTTTCTGTTTTCTCTACCCTTTTAGGCTAACCCCGCCCCCAGCTCCCAGAATCCCACAAAAGGGCTGGGCCGCGCGCACCACGCGCGTGCACTAGCAAGTGCCGACAAGTTCCTGTTTGCCTGTTCGCCAGGCGCTGGGGGCTGGAGGCGGGATGCTGCAAATTTAGCAGTTTGACTCTTTTCACGTAGGAGGTTGTGTTTTCAATCTCCGTCACATTCACTACTCGTCTCTGTTCTAGGGATCTGTATTGTTCAACAAAAGAAAGGATTACGCATGCGAGAGGTATGAAAACATTGTTTGAAAATATACCTTCTTTTTTTCTTGAAATGAAATGGTCCCACAAGCTTGGATTTCTATAAACGTGCTAGAGTTTTAGAAAACAGCTTAAAGTCAGCTGACGGTAGTTAGCTTTAAATGTGCATTTATGGACAGACTTACGGGATTGTTTGTTGTTCTGACACATCCCTTGCCACCAGTTAGACAACTTTTCAAAGCTTGCACTGTTTAATGGATGTTCAGTGATAAATCCGTAGGGACATTGTTGGTCATTGTCTCTTTTACCAAAATGATGTTAAGCTGATAAACTCTCGACTACCCGATTACCCGCAGCTGTTTAAACTTTCTTGAGTGTGCTGGTAACCGTCTATACTAGAGTCTTCTGAGTTAGCAAGTTAATTGGAAAACAGTTCTTTGTAAATCATTACATGCCGGTTGCAATTGGACGCATGTGTTTGATTAACTATGTTCGCTCGATTTATAGGCACATGACTAAAGTATTCTTTGTTAAATAACAGGGATTTCGCTTACCCACAGCCATTGAAAGAGGGCTCTTAATTAATTAATAGATATTGTGCCTACTTATTGGTTTAGGTGCTTAATGCACACTCTACAATTAATTATTAGCTCTAAATACGTATATAATTCAAAACTATCCCGTTTAAACAGTATATTCACACAAGAATAAAGAAGACATGAAGAAAAAGACTATATGCTCCAAAAAGGACTTAGCTTTAGGTCCAATAGTATTTAACACACAGAGAAGTACCTTCTTAAGGGTGATGGCGTTGCCCCTGCCACCTTCCCCCAACCCAAGCACAAATCTTCATGATTATGGTGTAGATAGCGAACCCCCACAAAGTACTGATGTGGAACTTGCAAAAATTGCAGACGCAATGGAGGGGGCTAAGAGCAAATGGGAGGAAGTAGTGCCTCCCCAATCACAGCTCCTCTTTGATGATGAAGTAGAGGGGGGAGGTCAGCCGAAAGAATCCTCTCAAGATTGGCGCCTAAGCTCGGAAAGTTTAGATACTCAAAGCAGTCCCATGGCAGACACCCCTCTTATATTCACTACGGGTAGAATAACACAACTGGCTATGATGGGCGAACAAACAGATATCCCACAAGATGAAAGACTGGGGAAGGGCCTTCCCAAAGATTGTAATTTTAACAACACTAGTAGGGAAAGGACCTTTATAATAGTTACACTTTGTGAACTAAAAGAGTGGCTTCAGAAAGAAATCTCCAAACAAACATTGTGCTTGGAAAACATGAATGAGAGAATAAAACTGATGGAACTTTGAAGTGGTAATGTAGGCATTTTGGAAGCCAATATAGTAGATCTTGGAAATGAAGTGATAAATACAAAAGGAGTTGAAAACTGCAAAGAAGTAAATAGACCTCTCAAACAGAATGATAGACCCATCCCCGATTTAGGATTAACTCCACAATACATTGAAGAATTGGGTGAAATGGGGAAAAATAAAGAGGCAGAATACAGTGATCTAAAATGAGTGGTATCTAAAAATGCGAAAAAAAGGGAAGAAAAAAAAAACAGAGAGTGCTAAAAGCAGCTGAATTAAAATTTGCAAAGGCATCGTCATTGAAATTCCAACGGAATATAGGAAAGGGGTTAACTGGTGAACAAGTAATTGGTGATATTACTGAAGAGACAAATAAAGAAGCGTCTAAGGAAGGGGTCCCTACCCAAAATGGCCCTCAATACGAAAATTCAGAAATAAGACTACAGGATGCATTAAAAGGGAAAAACTTAGACAAAAATGAAGGAAGATATGGGCCTAAAAACCTTGAAATAACAGCCAAAGATTCGATTAAGGGAAATAAAATTGGGAAAAGCACGAATATGGCTAAAGAAGGAAAACAAATAATTGATCTATCTAAATCTCCATTAAAAATTAAGGAAGTAAGAGCAGTGTATGACATCTTCAAACCCTCCATACCCGCGCCCGTGACACACCAATATACTACTCCTCATAGTAATGGGAGGGATAGTATATGGGAAATAAGCGGTGACATGGAAAAAGAAGAAGAATACAGATACCGTAAAGGTAGAGAAAGACAAACGTAAGAAAGTAGTAATGAAAAACAAAACGATGGAAATGTAGAAACTTCAAAAGAAGTGGAAAAAATAAGTGTAGAAGAAAGTGTCAGGAATATAGTAAGGGAGATACTGAAAGAAAAGAATTGGAGCGATCCCCCACCCACTATAGGAACTACAAGTAAAGAACCTAGGAATAAGAGAACAGAAGGAGGTAGACAGCATGAAGGGTCAAGAGCTATGATGGTAGAGACTGAATTATACCCTAACAATGGCAACTTTTGTAATTTAAATGATCAAATGAATGGTGGTGGTGAAGATAATTACGGAGTGAGAGCCTGGAAACTCCGTAAACCCAAATATCCTAATGCACCCGCCTTGGTTTTACAATATCTATTTGAGGAAGGAGGTCCAGTTTCACTCAATAGGAGGAACATTTTGGACCTTTTCGATGAAATACCTGAACTCAGAATAATTACATCTGAAGATATACAACTTGTTGATTTTATTCACAGCGGAGATATTACTATGTTAGGCTAGTGATCTACTCTCCATTAGTTAGGAACATCATAATGAAGGAGTCAGATAGCCTCCACAAATATGGTTATGATGTTGGAATATGGGAAATGGAAAAGGAAGTGAGGGAAGATAAAAATGATTCTCGTTGGAACAGAGATAAATCTGAAAGACACGAGGTCAATCATATAGACAAAAGTGAAAATCTGAAATTAAGGAGAGTGGCAGAGGTTCTTGAAGACTCAATTGCGCAATTGAGAGCCCTAACCCAACCTCTTGAGGCCTGATAGCAGTATAAAAATTTTGAGCTGGAATTCCAGGGGAAATAAACATTTAACAGGTAACAGTGAATTGTGTGCGTCCCTTAAGCTGTCAGATTTTCTCTTCCTACAAGAAACTTGGCTTACTGAGAACCTCTTGTGGGATGGTTTTATAACCGTTTCCATCCTGGCTAAAAAGGGCCTTTTAGGCAGACCTAAAGGTGGAATAAGTAATCTGGTAAAGAAAGCAGTTGGCTTTTTAAAATTAAAGGAAGAGTGTGACATATACGATGAAATTCTCGGCACAGTATGGACTAGTACAGGGGGAACAAATAAAGAAATCCTCCTCCTGTTGAATGTTTACAGAACCAGGAATTTCAATCTCTCAGTAATTTTAGCCAAACTTGATATACATCTACATGAATGGTTTGGCAAATATGGTGATGTAAGTATAATACTTGCTGGTGACTTCAATGCAAGTTGTAACTTGTATGATATGGAACTTTTGGATTGTTTTCTGACTGACCTTCAATATGTTGCAAAAGCTAAAAGGAAAAAAGTGGAAGGTGGTATGTGGTTGAGTTGGGCTTCAGGTTGGGGGCTGCAAAGGTTAGAAAATGACAAATCTACCTGGAATGCGAGGGGTGTCAGTTCAGAGAGTGACTTTAATTTCTTTCCGTGAATATCTTTGATAAAGTAAAAAACTTTCAGGTGAAAAAAATCAGCTTGAGTGACCATTCGATGTTAATGTTAGAATTGAAATGGCAATTGTATAATCTTAATCGGAGTGACAAAAATGTATGCAATCTAACTGCTACTCATAGAGGAACCCGTGTGCGTTGGTCTGAGAAAAAAATGAAGGATTTTAATATGTGTATGTTGACTGAATTTAACACATGTAAATTAGAGGCCAAGATTGAAAGATACTCAGTAAAGGGGTTTCCGGTATATCTGAAAACTGTTTTAGATGCAAATTCCTCACCCATGTCTAATCCTAATAGAAAGCATAAACATGCATATTCTTTAGAAATTAGAATGAAAAAAATGAACTCCGAAGGGACATAAGGAAAATCACTAAGAGCTCTACCTTTTGTATAAATGATGTTGAAAAAATTAAGAAGCTAAAGCAGAGGTATACTAAATGGTTAAAACTAGAGTATTACCCAAATAGATGGAGAAGAGATGCTAGAAACCCTTCGGGGTAAAAACTCCAGGGCCTTTTGGGAACTCATAAATTATAAAGAAGAACTGAATTTGCAAAAGACGGCAAATCCTATATCTGAAGAGGTTTGGATTCAATACATTGAGCACATGTATACAACAGAAAGTGCTGTAGAGTCCCCGCAACAATCTGAGAAATGGGATTTAGTTATCGCCATAGATACTATTGAGGAAAAAATAAAGAATTCTAATCCCTCCAGAGCTCCTGGACCGAACAAGCTAACTAATAACATATTGCATCACTCCTCACATATTTGGGCAAAGATTCTTTACATCCAATTCCAGGACATAATTAAGTCACAAACCATTCCTAAGTCCTGGAAGCTATTTTATATGGTGCCAATCTTTAAAAGGGGCACTAGGTTGGAACCTCAGAACTACCGGACACTTAGTATTATGGATGCTGATTCCAAAATATTTTGTGCTGTTATTCTTGAAAAACTCAATGACTGGATTCTTGAGAAGAACATACTCGACCACAGAATAATAGGATTCCGTAAAAACATGGGTACGGATTGTGGAGGACTTTTGATAAAATGTCTGCAAACACTCGCTTGAAAATCTTTGAATGCACCCATTTATGTTGCATCCATGGATTTAAGCAAAGCCTTTGATTGTGTAAATAGAAATCTCCTGTGGCAAAGGCTTGATAGTTGCGGAATTCCTAAGGGGTTATTAAGCATCATTATATCAACGCATAATGAGTCCAAAACACAGATTAGGTTGGATTCTAAGGGCCTACTGTCTAGAGAGTGCTCTGTCGAGAAGGGCATTAGACAAGGATGTATTCTTGGACCCACTTTAAATAATCTGTACATTGCAGGAGTAGGAATGGCATTGGATGCTTCAGGTTTGGTGGCACCTAAGATTGGGAAATTCAAAAATAGCTGGGTGAGCTATGCAGATGATTTTCTGCTCATAGACTCGACTCCGGCTGGTCTTCAAAAACTGATCACAACTTTTGGTAATTACATGTTGGGAATGGAATTAAATATTAACTCAAGTAAATCTGTGGTTATTAAGCTTACAAAAGGATCTGTAAAAAGTGGTAAGACAAAGTTTGTGTGGAACTGGGATAGCGAGAAATTTATGGTTAAAGACAACTTTCAATTCCTGGGTTATCCCATCGTAGCTAAGTATAGCAAAATCTTCTTGACTAATTATCTGAATTCAAAAGCCAACAGCATGCTTATTCAAATGAAGAGAGTGGACAATAAGTTTGGGAAATTCTCCCATGAACCGTGCAGAGAATTCTACAGAAGTAAGCTACTGCCCTCTATTATGTATGGTACTGAATTCTGCCCAAACACAATGGAGTCAGTATATAAAGCGAATGAAAGCAAAATCTGGAGATCTATACTATTTTTTCTGCCTAAATGTATCCCCATAGAGGCTATTAGATATGAACTGGGCATACAATCACTTGTTAGCTTGATTCAGTGGAAGAAACTTTGTCTCTTGAACAAATGCGAACATTCTAAAGATAGAACTTTGTACTACCTGCTCAGAGTGAATGATACCGATGGATTTATATCTCAGCTTAGATCAGAATGTGAAGTTATACTCCAAGAAATAGGTGCTTCTATGGAACTACTGGGGAAAAATCCTAATTTGGTAAAGAAAAGACTCAAGCTGTTTGATTGGGAAAATACTCGTTTGAAAATGAGTTGCTCAAAGCTTTATACTCAAATTTTATCAGCTGGTAAAGGAGTAAGTGAAATGGAGCAATATCTAAAGAAATGTCAGAATAAAAAAATCAAAGTTGGTTTTATTAGATTTCATATGAATGTGTTGTTGACTAATGAAATTATAAGTGTAAGAGCTAGACAACTATCCATTGATGGATCCTGTAGATATTGCAAAGACAAGGGCGAAATTGAAACTTCACGCCATTTTATGACCCAATGTCACGAACTAGCAGATAAAAGGGAAATGTATTTTAAAGATTATGTGTACAATGTATGGTTATTAAGGGATCTTTTATGGATTAAAATGTTACACGGAGATTCAATGTCTTTGACAATAAGAGTTTTAGCATTTATAAAACATGTGTGTGAAATAGAAATATTAAATACTGCAAAATTATTATGTATTGTATAATAACTGATTGTTAATTCTGACATTTGCAAAAGTGTAAATTGTAAAAAATTGTAAATTGAGAATTTTTTCTTTTAAAAAATGTTTTTGTAAAAGTTTGTAAAAACTAAAACAAATAAAGAATAAAGAAAAATATATATACTACAGTGAACACAGAAAGCATTACATGATTAATTGATCGAGGCAGCATGTACTTGCCAGAACAGACAGGCAATAGGTTTAGAGCCTCAGCACCATGCAATACAATGGGCCTCATTACACGGAAGGCGGTAATGGTTAACGGCCACCGTTAATGGTAACGGTGACCGTTAACCATTACCGCCTTACTACGAGGTCCCTTAGCGGGTTGGTGCTTTAACGCCTGCTTTTTGCAGGTGTTAAAAACCAACCCGCTAAGGGACCTCGGAGCTAATTACGGCACCGCAAAATTGCGGTGCCGTAATTAGCGCCTTCCCCATTCCCATAGAGCCCTATGGGGCAGAAATGGGAATGGGGAAGGGCAATGGCGGAAGGGGGATTTACCGCCCCACCAACCTTGGAATGGGGCGGTAAATCCCCTTTCCGCCAAGGCGGTGCCGGTATTTTACCGGCATGAGCCATGGCGCTAATAGCGCCATGGCTCACCGCCTTCCGTGTAATGAGGCCCAATATCCTGATGTGTGCTATTTAAGTCTGGTGAACAACGTAATCTTACTTCTTTAGATCAGGCAGCTTTGTGGGGTTCCCTCCAAGGTGGGGGCCCTGGGCAAGTGCCCCTTTTGCCCTTCCATTAAAAGATTTCTGGTGGAACCCCTTGTCTTTTTAAGAAGCCTGAACAAAAAAGCCAGCCACTCTAGACACGAAGAGCCACATGGCATTGGCCACAGCATAGGAGCTTCAATCTGTATTACAAAAAAAGAATGTTTTCCTTTCTTTTTTTATTTTTTTTTATGGGTAGCCAGGGAGGCCACGGGGGTCACAGGTGCAACCCCTGTTGTCCCCCAAATGACATCCCTGAGGAGAGCGGGTACAAAGACACATCAGTGCCTCAAAGCTCAACAAACTGTAGTTCAGACACAATAGGATTATGGGATGGACGGAGTGGAGGAACAATGTGGCTCTTTCGGTGGGGTGGGGGGAGCTGGCATAGAAACAGACAGGAATGAGTGGGGAAGTGACTAACAACCTTTTACTTGTGTGGTCTTCTGGGGGATTAAAAGAGAAAAACCTTAGCTTCCTCATAACAGAAGAAAACAAGGGAAGGAGCTGCTGATGCAGAGACACACAGATTCAACATTACAGGTAGGACGTCATAGTGTGTGGCACTCACAGGAATATAGTTTCCACAAGCACAGCTGCAGAACCAGCAACAAATGAATCAAACCATATTACACCTTTGCCTCACTTATCTGCATAACCTGCATGCAAACCCTGTGTATCCCCCTCTCTCTCCGCCCTTCCAAGGGCAGCCCAAGTCTGACCTTTTAATAGTGCCCATATTATTTTGTCTTTTCCTCTGTCCAACTGTTGTGCAGCTCTCTGCAGCTTTCCAGCTTCAATAAAGCCATGGGTAAGTAGGACATGTTTGGCACTCATCATCACTTAGTCCAGACTTATTTTAAAACCAAAACTGTAGTGTTCAGTAAACACTGCACAACATATTTGTGGTTTCTGAATAATGTTAAATGGGAGGTTATTGACAAATACTTTTTTTCAGGAATATTGTTTGTTCAAAGTGGAATGCTGTGTGCATCATAAATTAAGCAACAGTTTGGGCTTTTGTGTTAGCATCGGAAAGAACCTTTCCAGGCACTGCCCTGGTGGTATTAAGTGGCTATGGATGGTAGCCGGGGCAAAATGGTCCAAGTATCTGGACATTTGATAGCATTGCCTGGCGAATGATTAATTGACTTTGCCATGGCTTGTTTTTAACAGGACTTCACTGAAGGACGCACATAGTGCTTATAAAATTGAGTGGCTGAAAGTAGACCTGGTTAAGACATTTTTATTACACCAGTAGTCAGTTTACCGCTCCAATAAAGTCATTAACTCTCTGAAGACTACTTTGAAAAAAACACTGGTAAGAATTTTGAGTGCAATGTTTTATGGTAAAGCTTGATTAAAGCAAGCTCAAAGAGTTCTCATCAGGACGTGTTTTATGCGGGGAGGGGCCGGAAATAGGTGGGTATGGCCATAGGGTTTAGCATGGCCATGGGCAGTCAATGAGTGGGAAAATAACCAAACATCACCTAAACGCTGTGTGTTCCTTTTAGGGTATTGCGTGGTATTGTGTTAATCCCCAAATATCTAGGACTACCTGGTATTATTCTTATATCGGGATAATAAGCAGTAAACCGGACCTGGTGAGCACTAGAGGACAATTTCATTATCATATGGTAATTGGTGTCCGTCTGGCGATATATCAGAGTACACTTACCAGATCACCTGAATACTGTCATCTATGTAACCAGCCCCTTAGAATATGAGCACATCCAGAGTAACCTGTCTTACCTTCCGTTTTACCATGCGTGGTAAAATGAAAATACCGCATGCGATAACATGAACATATTTTACCATTTTCACACCTGTCTTTATGCTATCACAAGT
Organism: Ambystoma mexicanum; assembly: GCF_040938575.1. Classification (NCBI taxonomy): domain Eukaryota; kingdom Metazoa; phylum Chordata; class Amphibia; order Caudata; family Ambystomatidae; genus Ambystoma; species Ambystoma mexicanum. The sequence goes on along the minus strand of NC_090931.1, from coordinate 410,131,417 downwards.
AACTAGGACACATAACAAATAGACTGAGGCTGAATTGCTTGTTTTGCATATTTATACGCAATGAGAACCTATGAAAAATACAAACAACATGTACAATGTACTGAGTTTTCACCCTGTGATTCAAAAATGAACATGAAATAGCCCCAAACACATTTCAATCATCAAACGTCCCCAACATTAAATAGCTTTTTCTCCCAATGGTTTCAAAAACCTTTTATTGCGATAGATGGCCAGAACACTGATACACTTATCTTGATGCTTATCGCAAGTCTTGGCAGCTTGTAAACCTTCTGTTATATCTGAAGCTTGCTGTATGGACAGTGAATAAAAACACATGAAAAATAGCTGTCTACGTTTGTGAATGTAACACAATTTTCCAGACTGCAACTGCCTGTAGAATGCACTCGCAAAACAGACAGCCACGCACCTAAATTTGTAACTGGGATCTCACCTAAAGTACGCTCAGTTTGGTGTGCCCTCGCAATTCAAGACAGTACTCCCACTCAGCTCAGCTGTTCAGTCTGTTTTCCTGCTATTTCTCCCTTTTCAGCAGGACAACTCATCACACATTCCTCCGAGACAGCTAGCCTGTTCACCCTCAGCCAAAGCAGCACACTCTGACCGACTGAAAAAAGAGAGAGCCCAGCCCTTTGATAGACAGCCCTTTTTAAATCCATTTTGTGACCTGCCCATGAAATGTATTTTTGTCTAAAGAAAGTGCAAGAAAACACCTGCCTCTAACAATGATGTCACATGCCAATCAAAAAACCACCTCCCTTTGTCAAGGCAACCAAAAGATTCCAGAGAGCATGTGATCAGCCTCCACCTTTGCACAGAGATTCAGATAGAAGCAAAATAGTTACATTTCTGAGCTGGTTCCCGCTCTGAAAGTTTTTTACAATAAGCTTGCTTTGAGCTAAATGAACTTCACATTCCTCAGCTTACATCGTATCAAGTCTTCAACGCACTCATGATTTTACTTCTCCATGTTTGTTTTCCGAGCACATTGCACATCCCGTGCTGGTACAATTTCATAAAATATCACGGCTTGTACCATAGTCTCCATCAACATTTTGCACCCAAATACATGGACTGGGCTGCCTTCAACATTAGCCAGGGGATAGGTTAGTAGTTCAGTGATATTAGCAGAATTAGTACATTGTTAGTCTTATGCTTCATTGCAAATCAGCCTGTTTCCACGGTGTGATACTAATTGGTCACGTCAGTTTTTTATGTAATAGAGAATTCAAAACTCTCCTTTATCCTTGTATGTTTCTATGCACTCACAATACTGACTCACGCCAGATTCAGCCCAGATTCTCACACCCGAGTCTCACTCTATTGTTGACAAATGGGGTCAGTTTTCATTTTGATGAAATTCTGATCAGGCTACATTTCTGAGCCTCCTTTTTTCCTACAGCCCTGCCTCATATGCCATTTCTCTCTGTCTGTACTCACATGCAATAGTTTTGGCTTATAGGTGGTTCAAGCACCACATAATACGCCAACCTAAAATAAAAAAACATAATGCTGAAGTTTGGTTTGGTGGGGTGCTCTGAGTAAATTTCAGTTATGGTGCCTATTTGTTAGAGCAATGGTTAAACATCTAGTGAATTATAATTAATTCAGCCCTTTTTTACAGAAGTGAAATCTGGAGTCTAATAGTGCAGTATTGGATACAATTCAACATATTGGACCTCATTACACGGAAGACGGTAAGGGTTAACGGTCACCGGTAAGGGTACCGGTGACCGTTAACCCTTACTGCCTTTCTACGAGGTCCCTTTTGCGGGACCCGACCTTAACGCCTGGTGTAGACCAGCCTTTAAAGTTGGGTCCCGCAAAGGGATCTTGGTGCTAATTATGGTACCGCAATTTACGGTACCGTAATTAGCTCCTTCCCCATTCCCATTATGCCCTATGGGGCAAAAAACGGGAATGGGGAAGGGCCATGGAGAAAGGGGGAATTACCGCCCCGCCAACCTTGGAATGGGGTGGTAATTCCCCTTTTCTCCATGGTGGTACTGGTATGGTACCGGCAGCAACCATGGTGCTAATAGCACCATGGTTTACCACCTTCCGTGTAATGAGGCCCATTGTATTTAGAGAAATGTTGTGGTTCCCAAGAAGAGATCCTTTGAAAGTGTTCTGCCATGAACTGAACTATTCAACTATTAAAAAAGAAGCACACATGAGATATGTTTCATATTTTCTAAAAAAATTAATTCAGAATGTGCATAATGTAGTGACGGAAATTGCCACTTAAGCTCTCCAGAGGGATTCTTCTGTACTCAAATTAAAAACATGATCAGGAGAAGGTCCTTGCCCAAGGGAGGGCAGCTGATTGTTCAAGAGCATGTGCTCACCCATCATTAGTACTCTTTTGGCCTCATTATAAGATCCGCGGAATGGGTTAACGGGTTCCGCAAATGGGTGCGGACCCATTAACTCCATTACGCATGATAACAAGCTCCCCTCGCGGGACCCGGTAAGGAATGCCTGGTCAAACCAGGCGTCGTTACAGGGTCCCGTGAGGGGAAGAGGGATCAAACAACGGGCCGCTCGTAATCGGCCCGTTGTTTGCACCCTCTCCCATTCCCTTTGAGCCCTATGGGGGCTCAGATGGGAATGGGGAAGGTCCGGGCCCGGGTTCCCAGAGGGAGGAGTTACAGGGCCCTCTGTACTCGGAATGGCCCGGTAATCCCCCATTCTGGAAACCCGGTAAAAGAGCCCGGTTTGGCGGCAGCCATGGAGTTATTAGCTCCATGGCTGCCGCCAAACTCGTAATGAGGCCCTTTGTAATGGCAAGATCTTTGGGTGAGTTTTCAAAACCAGTCCAAAGGATTTCCTCGCCTGATGGCAGAAGATTTACTGCTGTTTAGATCTGCAAAGAAAATAGTTATACCCCCCATCTTACTTCAAAAATTGTTAGAAGGTATGATGAGGCTGTGCTACTGACTCTGTGGGGTAGGAAAAGAGACATTGGGCCTCATTCCGAGGTATGCGGTAAGTATGGGTTTTTACCGGCATGGCGGAAAGACCGAGTCCGGTCTGGTAGAAGGCCGCAATTTACAGGCCATTCCGACTTCGCGGGCACGAGCTTTCCGGCATGCCGGTAAATCCCCTCGTGGCATACCGCTAAAGGGCCCGTAAAACCCCTTAGCGGCATGAAGCGAGATGGTCGTTACAACACCGCCACCGAAGCTCTGCTGTCCGTTATTAGCGGTGACCGTAATTTACGGACACCGTAAATTACGGTCACCGCTAATTAACGGATACGGAAATTACATCATCGCACAGGAACGGGAAGGAGCGCGGCGGCCATCTTTAAAAACACAAACCATTGCCATCCCCTTGATACAGGACCCGGAGGAAGATTCTGAACCTGAGACATTCCAGCATTCACCTACATCATGCCGAAAGCACTCAAAAAAGGAGCCGCACGCCTCCGCAAGGAGCGCTTTACACAGGATGAGCTACAGGTCCTGGTAGACACCCTGCATGCCAATGCAGAAGTGGTGTTCAGCTCTGATATGCGCAAGGCCACCATAGCAAGAAAAAAACAAATATGGGACCTGGTTGCCCAGAGGGCGAGCGCTGTCGGCAACACCCCCCGCACAACAAGGGACTGCCGCAAAAGATGGGACGACCTCCGTCTCAGGGTGCGGGCCATCCTATCGGCCAACAGGACCCAGGCCCTGGAGACAGGAGGAGGCCCAGCATCTCCAATCAAGATGATTCCCTGGGAGCAGACTTGTGCCAACATGATGGGCCCTGAATCCATCGAGGGGGTCGGCGAGATGGAGTGCGGTGCCCCGTCATCCGCAGATGGAGGTGAGTGTCATGAGTGAAGAAGGTAAATGCATTCCCAATTTAAGCCACCGCCAAGGGATGGGCAAGCAGTCATGTCACATATGCCCCCCCCCCAATCATGCCGTAACAAGTGAGACCCAGGCTGATGCCACTTGCAAGGCTACAACCCATACTGCCCATAGCACACAAAGAGGCAGTCACTGTGAGTCAGCACAGTACTCTGCCAGCTTGATTGACCCAGACACCTGCATGCATTTACCATCCTAGCCCAGATCTATGTCCCACTCACCACCCAAATGTCACCCAAACGCTGCAACACCATTCTCATACCATAGCCTTGAAGCAATGCTGACCCCCAAATCATAGCTAATGCCATCTCTCTCTTCCACCCCACAGGCAGCGGACATGAAACTGAGGGCCATGAAGCCACCCAGCCCTCCACCTCCAGGGCCACAGGCAGGGGACAGCGGAAGCCTGTAGGAAGGAGGAGGCCACAGGCAACACCATCTGCACCAGCAACCCCCATGGAGGCTGCACAACCCCCACCCACACCCCTACCCATGCCTGCACTGGGAACGGACACATACCCCACAGTCCACTCGGAGGAATCCAGTGTGGCAGGGGAGCACGCTGCCATGTGCCTCATCGACGGGCCGGAGAGCCCTACATCGGTTCACCTATCTGACGTGGGGGAGACATGTGACACAGCGTACAGCCCGGAAACACCATCTCACACACAAGTCGCACTCAGCGACTCTGGGGAGAGTGACACCCCAATCCTTACAGGCCAAGGAGCACCACCTGCCTGTCCTGTATCCTCCTCCCCTGCCGAAAGCCCACAGAGCCCTGCACGGTCAACACCACGGCTGGCTACCACATCTGCCACACCATCCACGGATGGAGTGCAAGGGCAGCGCATCACAGCCCTGCTGGAGGACTTCCTACGGGACAACCGTCAATCGCAATCACAATGCCACAATGACCTGCAGGCCCTGGGTGAGGTAATCACTTCAAACACCAACCGCCTCTGTGAGGTGCTGGGCCGGATTGCTGATGCCCTGGAGGCAGCACACCCAAGACCACAGCCCCAGTGGGAGTACCCACCATCACAAAGTTCATCCACACAGACCAGCCCTGTCCGCCGGTCAATGCGGACACTCCGCCGCCAGAACATGAATCCCCCTGGCTCCGGAAGTGGCCAATGAACATCCTGGCACACACATTTGGGAGGGGGAGGGGGGTGAGGGTGTGTTATTGGGAGTTGGGGGGAGGGGGAGGGGGGTGAGGGTGTGTTATTGGGAGTTGGGGGGAGGGGAAGGGGGAGGGGGGTGAGGGTGTGTTATTGGGAGTTGGGGGAGGGGGAGGGGGGTGAGGGTGTGTTATTGGGAGTTGGGGGGAGGGGGAGGGGGGTGAGGGTGTGTTATTGGGAGTTGGGGGGAGGGGGAGGGGGGTGAGGGTGTGTTATTGGGAGTTGGGGGGAGGGGGAGGGGGGTGAGGGTGGTGGTTTTGTTGTACACTTTCATAATTAAATTTATAATACACTGGTTGTTCATTCACTAAAACAGAGTGGACATTGATCATTTTGCTTGTGTATTTTAATGTCGCACAGTACATGGTGTACATGTATCCCCACACCCCGTGGCCAATGTCCTCTCATCCTGAAACCCTCAGCTGACTTGTGAGTCAGAAATATTGTCCAATCAATGCTTGACGCACAGAACGTCCCTCCTGTGCATCGGGACCCGGCTGCTGTCCTGCCATTCCTACCTCCTCCCCCTCATCGTCATCTGGTGGTGGCACTTCCACGTCAGGGGGCAGTGGCACGTTCCGACGGATGCACATGTTGTGTAGCATTACACATGCCATGGTGATCTTGGACACCTTCTCGTGGCTGTACATGAGTGCCCCACCTGAACGGCTGAGGCTACGAAATCGTGCCTTCAAGAGCCCGAAGGTCTGCTCTATCACCACGCGTGTACGGGTATGGGATCTGTTGTAGTCCTCCTCGTGCCTGTTCTGTGGGTTGCGGACAGGGGTCATGAGCCACGGCTTCAGAGGGTAGCCAGCATCACCTGCATGGAAGTGGAAAAGAGGTAATCGTGTGTGCCCTAATTTTTGAAAATTGTACTGGTCATGCATGGCCGCAGATGATTACTGGGATGAGCATGCATCCCACCCTTCCCAGGCAGGTAGAGTATGAACCCCCCCCCTTCCCAGAACTACTCACAGCCCCAAAGCAACGCCATGGCCCATTCAGATGACTCACCAAGCAGCCAGGCACGACGTCCGGCATGTCGCTCCATGTAGCGTGGTAGTGTTGAGTTCCGCAGAACCAAGGAGTCATGAGTTGATCCGGGGTATCGGGCATTGCAATGTGTGATGGATTTACTGGCATTACACACCATCTGGACATTGATGGAGTGGTATTGCTTGCGGTTGCGATACGGCACCTCCATGGCATGCGGGACCACCAATTCAACGTGGGTGCAGTCGAGGGCACCTATGCAATTTGGCATGCCTGCCAGAGCATAGAAGGCAGCTTTGGTGTCGTAGATCTCCTGGGGAGTCTGGGGTAGGGATATGTATTCCCTTGTGTGGGTGAGGAGGGCATCCAACACTTCTTTGAGTATCCGTGAAAATATGGGCTGAGAAATGCCATGCATTTGCCCCACTGTATGCTGGTAGGTGCCTGTGGCAAGGAAGTGGAGATCAGACACTACCTTCAGTTGAGGGGGGATGGCAGTGCGTATTTCTATGCGGCTCACGATATCATCATGTATCATGTCCACTATGCTGGTAATGGTGTCCCAGTCAAGCCGGTACAGGGTGTGGATCTGCTCTGGTGTGAGGTTGAAGGGGGTGGCTCTGATGCGGGGGTTTGGGGGCTGCCGGCGTGGTAATGGTGGCTGCACCGGTAGGGCATGCTGGCCCTGTCTCACCCTCCTTCTCCTCCTGTGTATCCTCTGTGGTGGTGGCTGTGGTTGTTGTTGTTGCTGTTGTAGTTGTTCTTGCCTTGCAAGCAGGGCCGCCAGCTCCAGAAATGCTGCTACAATCGGTATCATTTTGGTGTGGGAGGGGGTGTGGTGTGTGGGTGTGCTCCTTTTGTGCTGTGCCAGACTCCATTGCCTCCACCTGTGCTGATTGAGTGCACCTGTTCCTCTTGGAAACACTGCTCAGGGTCCTTTGCACCTTCTCAGCGATGCCGGTATTTACTCCATGGCGGTAAGGTACTTTGCGGTCTTGTGGAGGCCGTTTTTTCCATGTCCGCTTTACTTGGGATCAGCTCCGGTTTACGCCATGCCGCTAATTACGGCATGGCGTGTCGTGCGCGTGCCACTAAACCGCTATTTACGGCATCGTACTTTACGACGCCGTAAATAACGGTGTGGTGGGTCAGAATGGCCCGTAAAGGGAAACGATGCCGGTATTCCTTTACCGTCATCATTTTTCCCTTACCACCCAACTCGGAATGAGGCCCATTGATTTTGATATTTATGAATGTGTGAAAACTGGTCCTATGAGAAGTCCTATGTCAGCCAATGTATTATTCTGGTCATATTGTGTTATTTTATAATTGTGATGGATGTTTATAATTTATATAAATGCTGCAATACTAAGAAAAACATTCAGTGACAGCTAGCTTTGGGAAACATAAAACCCAGCACATGCATACATGCATAGATACATGCATATTTAAATACATACATGAGTGAACTATTCATAGCACCCAATAATGTCTGAGAAAGAGATCCTTGTGAAGTATGGGTGGGAGTTAGCCCCTAGGACTCACCTCCTTCCCATCATCACAACTGATCAATTCCATTCCCAGTTTATAGTGTCCGAACTTTTAATTACCTTTTAAAAAATGCACAGCTCCACACAGTATTTCCTTGAAGAGGGCCTGGGGTTTGCAGAGAAGTTCACCTTCCTGTGCTTTGCCATTAGTTCTTTCAAATAAGCACATGAGAGTGGGAGAAGGGAATTGATGGGGGAGGGGTGGATTTGAATGGTAAGAATGTTAGCTACAATGGGTGTGTCGAAAGAAGCAGATTTCCAATGAGAGTAGTCAGAGAGCCACAAAGCAATTATGAAGCGATGCTTTCGTTTGCAAATGCTACAGATTTGCTGAAGTCTGAGATGAGACTGATAGCACCTTGGTTGCTGCGTGGGTGGAAACTAGGCATAGAGCCACTCAGCACAGCTTAAATAGTTATTGTTTGGCAACATTTCAGTCTTGTTGAGGTGCTACGGAGACTGGGGGCCTCATTACACGGATGGCGGTAAGGATTTACCGGTACCGGTAAAATACCGGTACCGGTAAAATACCGGTACCGGTAAATCCTTACCGCCTTACTACGAGGTCCCTTTGCGGGTTGGGGGATTTAACGGCTGCTTTTTGCAGGTGTTAAAATCCAACCCGCAAAGGGACCTCGGAGCTAATTACGGCACTGCAATATTGCGGTGCCGTAATTAGCGCCTTCCCCATTCCCATAGAGCCCTATGGGGCAGAAATGGGAATGGGGAAGGGCAATGGTGGAAGGGGGATTTACCGCCCCTCCAACCTTGGAATGGGGCGCTAAATCCCCTTTCCACCAAGGCGGTGCCGGTATTTTACCGGCATGAGCCATGGCGCTAATAGCGCCATGGCTCACCGCCTACCGTGTAATGAGGCCCTGGGGTTCTAGAACACCATTAATAGATTTGAGAGTGGAAAGCACAAAAGACCCATCTAGTGTTCTTCTAGGATTGGTGGAAGGATATCGTGAGTCTAGGAGAACCATTTCGCCAGGGAGTTCACTGCATGTAAGATGAAGGTGTAGTCCTGGAAGTGTGCGGCTGTGGTGCATGAATTGCAGCAAAGTCAAGAAGTGTAATCCATTTACAGAGGCAAAATGTAGTAGAGGTTATGGGGGATGGAGAAACGTGCAGGAGGCAGGAACCTGGGCTTGGGTTGAAAATATCCAAAACCAACAATTGCCAACAGCAAAACTGGGTGGGAAGGGGGTCAGAAGGAGCAACACAAGTGGGAAGAGGAAGGCCTCTCCATACCAAATAACCTCACAATTGCCAGAGTCATTACTGGGGCCACGTTGGACTACTGCAATGCCCTCTTTGCTGGCACCTCTGAACGCAACCTGAAAAGGCTACAAATCATCCAAAACAATGCCCTCTGAGCTGCCCTCTGTCTTAGCAAATACACCCATGTCCCAGAAGCCAGATAAAATGCCCATTGGCGTTTGATCCGAGAGCAAATCCACTTCAAGATCCTCTCAGTCATTCACAACTGCCTCTCTGAAACTGCACCGGCCTACCTTTCTCTGTACATAGAAACATACACCCCTTTTAGCCCAGTAAGATACTCACATGACCACTTCCTCGAAATGCCCATTTGGTTATTGAAGTAGAAGGAGATATGATCATTGTAGTAATCCTAGTTTTAGTTATATCATTTTAGTGATTCCTCAGAGCCCATCTATAACTGTTCTCATCTGCAAAGAGGTAGTGGCAGCACTAGAGCTGCTCAAGTCTCATCTTGTGATGTTCAGAGGGTCTGAGAACCCCGGTGCTGAAAAGATAAAGAGCTAGCAAAGTGCAATTGTCAGCTGTAATTCTAAGCAAAATAGAAAAAAAGCATTGTCAAAGCCAGCAAGGTTGGCTTTTGTGTAGGCTTGTGTTAGGTTTTTGCAAGACACTGCCATAATGGTACTACCTAGTTATAAAATGGCAACATCATAAAATGGTGTGATTACCTGGTCATATGAAGTCACTGGGCCTCATTACAACTTTGGAGGTAGCCATGCCCTTAATAAGGGCATGGCTGCCTCCAAAATCGGGTCCGGGTTCCCTGAATGGGGAAATACTGGGCCATTCCGAGTATGGAGGGCCTGGTATTTCCTCCTTCAGGGACCTCGTAATTGTGCAGAATGGGTTTAACGGCACCAGCACCATTACCGGCGCCATTAAACCCATTCCACACAAGTTATAATGAGGCCCATTGCCTGCCAAATGCCTATCTAATCTCTAAACATGAACTAAAATGGCTGGCTTTGCCAATGCTTGTATCAAACAAGAATTCCGTACAAGAAACAAATACAAGAACAAACAAATTGATTATAAATCAAGTGACTTAAGGCACACTTGGTTAAGGGGTGTGTATTACATCACGGACATGTTTACAGCGCAATTAAGCCATTATCTGGCTGATACTGGTGTTGTTATGTTTAGGCTTGAAATATCATCTTAGATAGCAATCTTGCTGACACTGTTCCTGGTATCAATATTAACCTTATTGCTAGGCCTGCAGTGTCAAGCATGGATACCAACCTCACTCATACGGTTTCTGATGCACCAGGTACAGGCTGTGGCTTTATATCTAATAGCAGTAGAGCACCTCTGACTGAAAGTCCTTTGGTACTGTCGCTGAACGCAGTTCACAATGGTGACCAAATGTGTGTCCTTATAAATATTTGGTCAATGGTTAGACACTCTGGCAAAATAGCTGATTATTTAGTTGAAAACAACATATACATAATTACCATCAGTATAACTTGGCTTTCTGGTACCTCTGGACCAGAGCTTGCACTTGCAGTGTCAAATGGTATTTGCAATTACCAAAGACAGACTCTCTGGCAAGGGAGGTGGAGTAGCCATTCTTTTTTAAAATAATCTCAATTTTCATGAAGTTACCATTGAGGCCCCTGAGGGCTCAGAACTGTTGCTCGTTAAATTTCTTGTAAACCCTTGTATCACATACAGTTACTTTATACTGTATAGACTTCCTAATGAAATGGCAGATTTTAATGCTCATCTTATCTCTAGTATCCTTTCAATGATTAAACCCTTGTCCAAAATGTTATTGCTGGGTAATTGTAAGTATTGATTTAATGATGGTGCAAATCTTGCTGCTGCTACACTTAATTAAAGTGTAATTATTAATTATTGATCTTCTCCTTCCAAAGCACGTTCTACCTCCACCAATAGGAAAAGTCACATACGGGTTTGGATCTGTACCAAAAAAATTACGATTGGTGATCTTAAGGTCTCACCTTGTCTGTTGTCAGATCATTATTGTGTTAAGTTCCATATGCCTACCCTAAACTCAAGCCGCATGTGCGTCCTATTAATATCACTGTCACCAAGCGTAATCTGCACAAAGCTGCAAAAGATTTTCTTTCTCTGCTGCTGCATATACTGTATGAGGTGGTTGTGTCTTTAACATCTGTCTAGAAATTGTTAACTATTCACAACTCTCACTGACCTCAGCCATAGATGAGATTGACCGTCAAGAAATCGTAAGATCTGTCTCACTTCAAATAAACAAACCTAGTTTATGACTAATTTACATAAATTACGATCTGAGAAAAATAAATGTCACAAAAGCTGGCTTAGATCTCTTTTCTCTGAAGACAACTACTTTTATCTCCCTGTTGCAAACAAAATATAAGGGAGCCTTACTTAATGCCATAAAGGAACACTTTGATACACACATCACTGCCGCTAAATCCAATTCTTAAGAACTGTTTCAAGTTCTCAGAGAACTTGAGTACCCTCATGTTAAACCACAAGATTGCATCAGTAGGGATGAAGCATGATGTACTGCGATACAGGACACCTTAATGAATAAGGTTCAAACTCGGAAGGAAATGATTGCTCAAAAACAAGTTTCTTTCTTGCCACTGCTCAGTTACTGGAATAACCCTCCAGCTGCATTTCTATTATTTAAATTCTATTTTTTTTAATTAAGCTTTATTCAGCATAAAAACCTTTAGCATAGATTCAATTTAACAATTATACAAGAAAAAAACACAGTAAATTAGATATACATATGTCAAAAGGGAGTAAGATTTAAAAAAAAAACATGTGCTAAATGGTAGGATAAAACAGGAGAAGTCATGACGTTTTAGTGGACGTGCTGTTACATCTTCATCCAATGTCACTTTTATGAGGAGAGCACGCTTGCAGCGTCTTTGTTAAAAACAATTCCCATATATCTCAGCCTTAATATCCCGGCTCAATGTACATATAGTGCAGATGAAAGAAAAATGTTCCTGTCGACTGAGCACATTAAAAGTTGCATAGCTTCCTTGGTGCAGCACACACCCAGCACAACACATAGAGGTTTCAAATACACTCTGTTTAGATCCAAAGGGGCAGAACAAATTAGCATATAATGTATTCATGTTTCGTTGGCAAGAGTACACAATGGGCATAGACCAGATGTCAAAGATGACCACAAGCAGGTGCACCTTGCTACATCTAATATCCTCAGCCTCATTCTTACATACAAAAAACGCTTGTAAGAGGGATGAATTTCAACTTAGAGGCTCAGCAAGTTACCCATGATTTTACTACACAGAGACTCCAGAGCATTCTTCATTGAGGGCCATTGTACTTTCAGCTTTTCCATGGCTTTCTTCCTTGTCTTTGCTTTAAGCTCATCTTTTACATATTTTTTGCTGTTCAGTGGGTTATCCCAGAGATCTCTCTCATCCCACATATATAATAGATGCTTAACATGGGCGACCCAACCACAGCTCTTTGCCCTCTCCTAAAGTAGAACATTCTGCACTGCCTCCTGGTGTGTTGACAAACCCTGGGAGGACCACAGTCTCATGCAATAGAGCACAGGTTTAAGGGCAATCTTGTCAGCTGTGGGAAAAACACTAAAAAGCGATAGCAGCAAAGAAGTCAGAGCACTTATAGGCAGCAGAAGTATATCATTTTTAAATATATTCTCAATACTTGACAATGGAGCCGATTTAGAATGGCCTCACAGCTCCGCCTCTGTAGAGGGCCACCGGTAAGGTCTGCTTATCATATAATTCCAAAGCCGGCGAAATTGCCCCACTACCATGACTTGTAATCATCATAGAGGGTGGTTTATAGACCAGAACTTTAGTTTTGGTTGTATTCAGTTCCAGACCAAGCTCACCACACTTGCTCTTGAAAATAACCAGCGATGCCTCTAGTCACCTAGGGGATGTGGAAAGAATAACCGCATCATCGGCATTGAAGAGGTTATGCCATTTCATTTTCGCTACTCCCAGGGCAATGATAGCTGCCCTTTCTAGTGCATCTATTAAGCCTTGTTTGTAGAGTAGGAAAAGGAGGGGAGCCAAGACACATCCCTGGCCCACCCCTCTATTCACTGCAAATGGCCTTGATTCCCCCCCCCCAGCTCCACAGCAAACTGATGCCTCAGTTTTTGACTATAATAATGTAATAACATCCACCAGTGGCTTAGGAACGTTACGTTTATTTAGTATTTGCCAAAGAATAGTTCTTGAAACAGTATCAAAGTCTAATTTTCAGTCATGGAAAATGGCATAAAGCCTGTTTTTTAAAAGAATTACTATTTTTAAATAAGTAAAAGTAAAAGAAAGCAATAATCCACAGTGCCTCCACCAGCACAAAAGCCTGCTTGCGCTCTTTTAATAATCCCTGCTTCATTCACCCAGGTTTGTAGTCTGGACAAAATTATTCTGCTGCATATTTTACCCACACAGTCGAACAGAGAGATTGGGCAATAGTTCTTTGGGAGTATCCTCCCCCCTTTCTTGTATATGGGAACTATAGTTGCATCTCTCCAAGTCTTAGGGATTTCTCCAAAACATGTAACAGCATTAAAAACCTTAAGCAAAATTGGATCCAAGATTAAAATGTTATCTTTGTGGAAGTCCACAGCCATAAAACCAGGGCCAGGTGCTTTTCCCGGTTTCTGTGAAATCAGAGCATTTTTTACCTCATCAATCGTGGTTGGCCAAATCTCTGGTGATATTGAATCATTTAATTTTTGCCCAAGCTCATTCTCTACTTTTGGGTCTGGACTAGCATACAGTCTACAGAAATGGGCCCATCGCTCATCTGTGGGGATATGCCATTGAGGACACTGCTTGGGTTTCAGCTCTCTTGATGTTACCAGTCTCCAGAAGCTGGCATAATCTCCCTGTGGCAGTGCCGAATGCAGGACTGCCTACCTTGTTTTGGCATGCTCATTTTTTTTGTTAGTATTATAGCCCTGTATTTTGCCCTGAGGTCCCGGAGCCCTTGCTTTTCCAGTAATGCACCAGCTCTTTTACATGAAACAATGGCTTTCTTTGTCCTTGCACAGTCCTTGTCATACCAAGCATTTAGCACTGTGGTCTTCTTTATCGGGTGGCCTGGTACATATGTTAGGAAGGCTATCCGTTCCTGCGTATTAGTTCATATTCTGCAATAATCATTTTGTTAAAGAAGTCACTACAGTGGATTTTTCCCAAGATATCTTGAATTGTACACGTTTCTCTTTGTTATAGAAAATTCTCTAATGTTACGGAACAGGTATCCACTCCCTTAAGCCCACTGTGTGCAAAGTAAATCCCTGCCCAACTACCATTGTGAAGGAGTGTGTACCCTCTCTGATTTCTGTGATCACCAAAGTTTATGAATGTTTCCTTTAACTCAGCAAATTTACCTTCTACCATCAGGTAGGCATGGATAACGCCTCTGCTTAAGAATTACACCTTGGACCCTAGTGTGGCTACAACTACCATCCGATAACCAACGTACCTTTACTACTAAAGATTTTTGATTGAGTAGCATACCGACAAATACAGCCTTACTTGGAGGAGTACAACTTGCTTGGTCTTAGTCAGTCAGGATTTAGGCCTGAACATTGGGCAGAAACTGCCCTATTAGACTTTAAGTCTAACATCCTCCAAATTATGTATCAGGGTGGGGTTGCTCTGCTTATGCTTTTGGATCTTTCTGCTGTCTTCAATCTGATAGACTATAACATACTGGGTAGATGAGACTGCATTGTTCAGCTAATTTTTCTCCTCAGGCCATGGCCTGGGTTCTCTCGTTTCCGTCTGAAGGTACAGCAAGGGTTTCTAGCGAATCTACAGCAGCCCTGCCTGCTAAATTGGTCTGTGGTATCCCACAGGAGTCTTACCTTTCCCCCACTTTATAAAATGTATTCACAAAACCGATTTTTGATATTCTTGATGATCTTGGCGTGTTATAGACTAACTTCTCTGATAACACCCAGATTATGCTACATTTTACAGGGATTAGAACAATATTATCAAGATTTTAAATACTGTCCAAACTTTGATGGCTTTTAATGGATTACCATTGAATGACTCCAAAACAGACCTGCTAATTGTTGACAATCATAAAATAGTCATAAGTGCACCTCTGAGAGAACAAACATGGCTAAATGTCCTGTTCTTTGGGAAGGTACCGACTCAAGAGTCTGCCTCCACAATTTAGCTCACTGTACCCTTCACAGAAGGGAAATATCCATTTCCATATCAGTCTTTGTCCCGCCCACATGGGCAGTCCAGCACTGAAATGCTATGACAATTTTCTTCTGAACGAGTACCACCAGCAACCCCAAACAAGTGTTTCAGCCTTGTTGGGCCTCATTAGTGAGGTGCAGCTGTGCCTCTCTGAGCAGAGTTAGCAAGGGGTCCATGTCTGGATGGCCCAAGGAAACTTAGGGTGACTATACATAAGTCCCTTAAACAATCACAAAATAGTCATAGGTGCCCCTCTGAGAGAATGAACATGGCTAAATAACCTGTTCTTTGGGAAGGTATCACTCGAGATGTTGCAGCCAAACTTTAGCTCACTGTAGCGTTCACAGAAGGGAAATATCCATTTGCATATCAGTATTTTTTCCGCCAACATGGGCAGTCTAGCACCATCATTCTATAGCAATTCTCTTCTGAACAAGAGTACCAATAGCAACCCCAGATACGTGTTTCAGCCTTGTTGGGCCTCATCAGTGAGGTGGAGCTGTCCCTCTCTGAGCACAGTCGGCAAGGGGTCCATGTATGGATGACCCTAGGAAACTTAGGGTGAGACCCCAAGTACCACAAAATTTGCAAAAGAAGGTCTGGGAGTCCCTCTCAGAGGGGAGCATAAAGGATGGAATGTGTGAGAGGGTGAGAAAGCAGACAGTGTTACCTAAGAAAACTGAGTAATAATACAAAAGCAGAACCACCACGAGACACACAAGTTAGAAAGAGTGGACAACAGTAAAACGAGAACAAAATAAGCAACCACTGTCGTAGGCAAAACATCAAGACAAGATAAAAAGATATACAAAGGGATCATTCTGTGGTCGAGATAAATGAGCCAGTGGTAGTGTGGTAAGGAAGAGAAAGAAAAACAGAGAACTCCTGTGAGATGCATAGAGTGGGGGTGCCTGCATGAGGGCAGAGCCACATTGTCACAAAGAATGCAAGAGGAAGAGAGAGAAAGAGAGGGTATCGAAACATGTTCTATTTGAGTGGATGGTGAAAGAAAAGGGGGCCTATCACAGTATGAAACGAGAAAATGGTGTTGGAGTCAGGTACAGATCTTCATGCCATTTGGTGCACCTCGACCAATTGTGAAGCAATGTCATGATGAGGAGCAGAACTAGAATCTGTATGACAAGTTATTGGTGGTAAACGAGTAATGCACGCACATCCTGCGCAGGCAGCTTTCATTAAATCACAAAGCACCACACAGTGAACCGTTCCCATTTGAACTTCGACACATAGCGAAGGTGCTTTACACTTGCCAGAGCCTTCTAGCTCACATGACAAATTTGATATGGGCTGAATGTTACTCAGTAATTACCAAAGACTGTATACCATTAGCATTTATCAATTGTAGATCGATTTACAAAGTTCCAAAAAAACACATCATAAAGACATATGAATGTAATTTGTACCCGATGGGGGCCTGGTTTGTCAGCCAATGAGGAGGCTCAGAACGGAGGCTTTACCACACGGCAAATCCCTCACTCCGAGCCTCCTCAGATGGTGGGAGGCTACCATCTTCCTCTGCCGGGTGTAAGGGAATTGATTCCCACATCCTCATCCCCCACCCCATCACCTCTTCTCCCTATTTTGTCCCCCCTACCAGACCCCAACACACTTACCTTTTGCTTCCTTCTCCCACACCTGTGCTGGCAACAGTAGTGATCCGGGCACTACCCCAACACATGACTGGGTGCCATGGAAAGGGAGGAGTGAGTATGATCCTCGATCCATGGCAGCTATTTTTATATTTTCTTTTTTAGAAGTTGCAAAATGGCAAAGACGTTTTTTCAGAACTTAAAAACAATAAGTACCCCAGTACAATGTGCCAGGGTACTTATAACAATATTACCCACGCAGGAGGGGCATTACTGGGCCTGGTAATGCCACAGGGCTTATGTTAAAGTCATCATTTCTATTGAGCTTGTAAATGCACTGGTCTGGGGCAATACCTTGCTCAGTAATATTGCTTAAATACAAGTCAATCCAGCGAGAAGCTTAATGAACTTAGTTACAAGGTTCACTTAAATGCCCTTTGGTCCCTGATGCCTCTAAGCCGAGACGGACTTGTGGGGAGAGGGGCACCAAAATGACAGGTTCTTGGACCCCTCCTCAAAGCCAGGGTGGAATAGGTAGACCAGGCCTAATGATGTCATCATCTCACACCAGGATACTTATGGGGATGCTGTGTGCACTGCCACGTTATCTCAGGTAGCAGGGCGCAGTGAGGACTTCCAATATTATATGTTGTTCAAAATACAAATGTTGTAGTATTTTTTTATTACACAAGTTGGTCTGATTGATTTATAGTTGATCAATCTGGCAAAGTAAATAAGTAATTTGCATATTTACCAATGGAAACGTACAAGGGCCCTAAGCTGTTAGTGTGAAAACTCTACGTAAGACTTTACGAAAGACCAAAGTTAGTCGTTAGTGTGCCCATTCTTTACTATGGACACTCCAAGGGTTAGCATCCAGGGGATGGAAAATCAAGAAGATGGTTGGGTAAGGACGTACAAGCTTTGTACAGCTAGTACAAATGCAACAGCATTGGCCTGCTTGGGGTCTGTACAATCCAACAGCATGATTTATATACCTTTTGGTGCGAATATAACGTACAAAATAGAACGTGAAAAGTCAGGTATATTTCAAGAATTTCAAATGGAGAGCATGGTTATACTGCCAGGTAACACACAATTCACCAAATTCAAAATTCACCATGATATTAATCATTGTGCAGTATTGTTTACACCATGTATACAGCCCAGTGCGGATACATAGTTAATGTATTCTCATATACATATTCTCATTTCATGCTGCAATATCACTGCTGATAATCAAGGGTGGAAAAAAATAGATATTTAGGCTTTGCTGAACTAAATTACATTGCACCACCTTAATGTTGTAGCGTGCTAGTTTGGATAAAGAGACTCTTTTTGCAAGGATGGTTTTACAGATTAAAACCCCATTACATTATTGGAACGTGTCATCCCTCATCTATAGTATGCCCCTTAGGTTTATGTTTACCCATTGCGTCAATAGATCTTGACACAAGCCTCAACAAACTCTGGGTTATTTTGCCCACCCTTGGAATAATCCTGGCATGACCTAAAACACAACCAACTGTTTTTCAGTGGATCGTTATTATGCAGTGACGTAAAGTACACTGCCAATGGATAGTTGGTTTCATTAGCATTTAAATCAACAACAGTTGAAATATTCATATCATTAGGGAGCATATGATGGACTCTATGTACTTTAGATTGCATTGGCATGTGATTGCATACAACACAAATATTGTAACAAAGTTACAATATTTGTGTTGTATGCAATCACATGCCAATGTGATTGCCCGATCGTATTTGAGTTCGTCTAAGCAAATGGGCTTTTAGGTGCTGATAAGCAGCAAATCATGTGTTGTCTTATGTTCCTATGTTTTTTAGTATGCTTTTTCACTACTGTAGTATTTTCAAAAAGCCAAATCATTGTCTGAGATAAATTATGCCCTCACCCGTGGCGACAGCGCCTTGGTGTAAAGCGCTATATAAATAAATCAATCAATCAATCAATCAATCAACCAGACAATAGTCTGCTGGGAGGAATAGCATGAATAAGGGTAAAATTAGAGAGAGGGGAAGTGAGAATGGCATTTACAAACATATTCAGTAAGTTAGCAGGGTCGGCCTTAGCTCTGGCAGAACTCTGAGCGAGGAAACAAAATGTGCAGCTGCTCTGCTAAATAGAGCACCGCTGACAAACCAGCGCATCGCTCTATGTATTTAAGTGATGAACTCCCTGCTCCCGTGCTCGAGCGAGGTGTTAATCACTTCAATAGAGCACCACTGCCAAAGAGCATTGGGCAGCCTCCCTATTGCCAGCACCAGAGCAGGGCACATTTCACTTCAATAGGGCACCTCCCACCCCTTCACCCACCACACCAGCTAGGGGGAACCCTTGAAAGACTCCTCCGAGTTGAGGTGGCAGGTGGGCTAATGGGGGGGGCTAATGTGGCATCCTGGATGACGGCCCGTGTGGTCCATGCCTAAAACCAGCTCTGAAACTTAGGCAGGGATAAATGCTTGCAATAGTTTGGATATGTGTTCATCCATCACATATGGACTATCTTCCAAAGAGAGGTGGCACAGCATGGTCTGAGTTGAGCTAATGTATGTAATGGGATCCAAATGCATTGTTGCCCTATTAAAGATTGAGATTGAGTAGTATTGTGTGCTTGAGGTGCTAGAGAGTGCACCCAGGCAAGCCTGGTAAAGATGTCATTCTAAAATACATGCTGTGCCTATATATGTTATAGTAGGTACTATCTTGAATTGTACTTCTGGGGGGGTTATAGTCAGTGTATTGAAAACGATGCATTGAAATGCCAATGCATCGAAAAAGATGCATCGAAATTCTATGTTTTACACTAAAAGTACATATCCATCAAAACTTTTCCATCAAATGCATATGTACTTTTAAATGTAAAAAATAGCATTTTGATGCTTTTATTTTCTACATTAAAACGTTACATGGACCTGTCAGTGCTGAAATGTCGGCACTGGCCAGCTCCTTGTAAAGTTTTATTTTGTTTTTTATATATTGGGGTGTTCCCCCCAGCAGCCCCAACTCCCACACCCACCCCCTGAAAACCCTAACCCTAGCCCTATCCCTAACCCTAACCCCTAACCCTACTTTAACCCTTAATCTAACCCTTAATCTGACCCTAACCCAAACCCTAACCCTAACCCTAATCTAAACCTAAATCTAACTCTAGCCCCAACCCAAGCCCTAGCCTAACCCTAAATCTAACCCTTAATCTATCCCTAGCCCGAAGCCCAACCCCTAACCCTATCCATAGAAATTCACCATCAGAAATGATTCGATGAATATGCTTTTCGATGGAAAGGCAATTCAAAGAATAATTTTTGATGTTATGGTATTCCATGGTATGGCTTTCGATGGAAAGATCAGATACCGTTCTGGGGCTGCCAGGCCAGCTACAGAATGTGGTGTTGAAGCTGACAGTTTTTACTTCTCTAAGATTCCTGGATTTACATGAGCCACGGCAGAGCAAAACCACATTTGCAGTTGGGATGATTTGGCAACCACAGCCACGTTAAGGGGGGGTGGCACAGTGATCAATCTGATTAGTTAGCATGAACACGGAAGCCCATAAGGGTGTGCAACCGTGATGTTAAGCCTCTGCCTGAGGCACAGGTACCCGTATTGAGACAAGAGACATCACCAATGCAGGTGTTTTATACTTTCTGAGAAGTGAAACGATAGTCAGCCTGGCACTAGTCACCAGAAGAGGTCTACTCATGTGCAATACAAAGATCTGCCAATGGCAGTGGTTTGTATAATATGGGTAGGCCAAGCATAAATGTACAGCTCGCACATGCTGCTTTAAATCCAGCCCCCCTCCCCCCCAAGGCTGGAGGATGAGCTGTTAGGTATTATTAGTTCATTATTAAGGTAACCAACTAAATACACTTGTGTACCTGAGAGATATTTATTTGATTCATGGATTGTTCATTTGGAAAGTGTCTATATACAAGTAATTTAGGCGCTGCAAGGCAGGAGTGGGGGAGAGGGGAAACAGGTAGGGAAAAGTAGCGATCCTGATGGGCCTTGTGACATTCAAATTGTGCATGTGCTGTGACAGGCAGTGCTTGGGGAGAGAAGGCAGGGAAGTGAACGGATTGGGCGGAAGGCCCATGAGAAGGAGAGTGCCAGGGGAGGCCAGGTGGTCAGGGCCACGTGGTAGCAGAAGTGAAGGCGTCCACAACTAGGTGCATGTTTATAAAAGTGCTGGACTAGCTCCAAGGAGTGCAAGCCAACCAGAAGTGAAGGGGCGGGGGGCTGTGAGGGAAAGTGAAGGTTAAGAGAGGGGAGGGGCGGGGTAGTGGCCAGGGGAGGACATGTGAAAAGGTAGACTGGGCATGGGGAGCAGGCCCCTATATTACTCTGAGGGAACTAGGATGCCAGTCACAGGCAGAAGGGGACTTGAGCATGGAAGAGAGAGGGGGGAGGAAGAAGGGCAAAGGAAGGTCTTGAGGAGTTTCCAGAATTTAAGTTGATCCCGCTCAAGTCTGCGAGGGGCAGGGAGGCCATTTCGGAGGGAGGCACCTGCAGAGAAGAGAGCTCTATCCCCACCCTGCTTTGAAAAATGTCTGATTTGCAGAGAGTTAGAGCTAGACGATCGATGGTCTCTAGTAGGGAGGTATTTAGGGAGAGGGAGTTGGATGCAGCGGGGTCCCCTGGCCCAGGACGCTGTGTGGATGAACTTGATCCTTGCAGCAACCAGGAGCCAGTGGAGAGATTTCAAGGCTGGAGAGATGTGGTCCCTGTGCTTGAGGGGAAGCATAAGTCTCACAGTCCTAGTCTGTATTAGTTGAAGGGGGCAATGGGAGAAGTTAGGTATATTGAGGAAGAGGCTGTTGCGGCAGTCCAGCCTGGAGAGAACCAGAGCTCTAGAGACAATGAGTTTCTGGGGGAAGGTGAGAAATGGGGAGAATGCCTCTGAAGAGGTGAAGTTGAAAGTGAGCCTTCTTGGCATGGAGCATGATGTGAGGAGAGAAGGAGTGAGAGAAGTTGAAGATGACACCATGGTTTATAGCTCCACAAGAGGGTAAGTGGAGGGGGCCCAAGGGAGATGACCAGAGTGTGGGTTGGAAAGAGGGAGTAGGGGTCCCAAAGAGAAGGATATCTTTCTTACTGGCATTAAGGCAGAGATCATTAGTAGTGCACCATGACTGTGTAGTAGACAGGCAATCAGGAATGAGAGAGGACGAAGGGGGGTGGAGGAGAGATTATTGAAAGAGAGCTGTGTGACATCAGCACAGCACTGAAAATTAGGAGAGAAGGTGCAGGTGAAATGGGTGAAGGGGCCCTGTACATCTTGAAGATCCAGAATGAGAAGATAGAGCCCTGATGGAAACCACAGGTGGAGAGTGAGATGGTGGACAGAAAAGGGCCTAATTGAACTTGGGAAGGTCGGTCAGATAGGAAGGAGATCAACCAGTCCAGATCCAGGTCTGTGATGCCTAGGGTGCTACGGAGCCGTTTTATCAGAGTGGCATGATTGACCATGTTGAAGGTGGAGGAAAAGTCAAGAAGGATGACAACAGAAGGAGAGATGGAATCAAGGTTGGTGAGCAAGCCTTCACGGGGGTTCGCAAGAGCAGTTTCCATGCATCTGGAAGCTCTAAAGTCAGACTGGTGGTCATGGAGGCAACCAACAGATTCAGTGTGGTGGACAAGCTGGGAGATTGCAAGCTTCTCCAAGAGTTTGCCCAGGAAGAGGGTCGTGGAGATAGGACAATAATTTGCCGGACAAGAAGGATTAGCCAAAGGTTTTTGGAGGAGAGGGTCACAAGGGAGTGCTTGAAGAGTGAGGGGAAGGATCCAGTGGCAAAGGAGTGATTGCAGAAATCGGCCAATGGGGGAGCAACGGTGGCAATGTTGTCCTTAATAGTTCTGGAGGAGCAGGGGAGCACCTGTTTGGATGAAACTTTCATAGAGCAGAATTGCCTAGAGACCACATCTGGTGTTATGGGAGAGAAAGGGGGAGTAGAGGGGGAAGATAGAGGGGAGCTGAGGGATGCCTGAATGAAGGGGAGGGAGATGGATGTGGGGTAGTGGTGAATGAGGAGAGGATGTCCTGAGTTTTGGAATTGAAGTGAGAGGCAAGAGAAGTGCAGAGGGCCTGGGAAGGCAGATGAGAGATGGAGAATGCCACAGGGTTGGCGAGTTCCTTGCATATTGTGAAAAGTTCAGCTGTGTTGTTACAGGCCGCAAAGAAGCAGCGGCTTGGATGTAGGCCTTCTTCTAGCAGACGGCAAGCCTGTATTGCCTTTGGAGAAGGCGGCAGGCCAGTTTATCAGAGGATGTGCCTAATGCCTGCCGCTTCCACTCAGCCACTCTGCACTGGACATATTGGGTCTTTGAGTGCATTAAACCCACATACTGGGTTTTTAGCTATGTTATGGAAAACAGGAGTTGCAGGATGCAACAGTTGAAAATGTAACTTCATTTCAAAAAGTGCAGTGTGGTTCGAATATTTCAAAAATATATTCCTGTTAACCAGAGAAAACTGACATTTTAAAATGATAAAAATCCAGTGATAGGATGTTGTCAAGTTTTCTGAATGCCAAACTCATGCATATCGTATTGTAGATCAAATGAATGGAAGGAATCATCATATAATCAAAGTCTTTTAATGTAGTATTTTATTTCTCAAACAACTGTTTAAAGCTTATAACAATGTAATGGATTTCAATAATATCCTACAGTATAGCATATAGAAAATAAGTGATCCTCTTGTGTTGTTTTGAATAACATTGGTTATTGATTTCGTCTGATATTGTGCTTACTTCAAGTTGAACTGGGCTTCAATTCAGAGCCAGATAGCCCTCCCACCTTTAGGAATATTTTACAGGGGACACTTGAAAAATAACATGAAAATTCAATAGCTTGAGTTTTGCGGTGGGTGTGGAGATTTACATCTGCTGGTAGAAATATGTTTGTTTTTATTCCCAGCTTCAAACAATTTCATTGTATTTAATATGACATGTTAAAGCATCCATCATCATAAAACCCCACATGATGTGCATTGGTCTATTGCAAGAAGAAAAAGAGAGCCCAGTCAATTGACTCACACTAATCATTAATCAAGGCCTCACAAATAGATGTTTACATAACTCATGTGCTGATTGCAATACTCCCAAGTTTAATTACAGCAAGTCCAAACATGTACATTTCCCTTTGTTTAAAACAGCACATTATTTACCATTATTTCTACATGAAAATGCAAATACTATTCACCATTTGTAAATACAATTATAATGTATAATTATAAATGGTCATTTATAATGTGCTTAATACCGAAGAGGTTTCCAAGCGTAGATCTGGGATTCAAACCTGTGTTGCTTTACATCGACTTGGTTCCAAGACGAGTGCATTGCCACAAAGCTATACAACCCGTACAAGACCAAGGAAAATGAAATGAAGTGCCTCACAGATTTGTTTTTGTGTGCGAAAATTGACTTTGCAACACTCTTTTTCCCCAATTCATGGCTCAGACTTTGTGTGTTTTCCCAGTACTCTGCGTGGGTCTGTCACGTCTTTGTGTGTAGACGAGCGCTTTGCACGACACTCCATGGAAAGTGTGGGACAGGCCCATGCAGAGAAATAAATAGGGGGAGGAACAAGAATATTCCCGATTCTCCTGGCAAAATGAAGAAGAATGTGGCCGTAAGATGGGCCACGCAGTGAAATAGCACACCCAGTCAAGCACAAACCTAACCCAATTCATGGAAATGTTACATGAAAACCTTGTGGACTCACCGGCACATTATAGGAGGAGGAGAGCAATGTGAGCATAGGATCCAACATGCAAAGGTAGGGTTCTCTTAAGGTTCACATAGAAATGTAGGGGTGATGGCACATAGTTGAGGTACCGCTTGGAGTTAGGCATTATCTGGTCAGATTTGCATGGTGCAGCCTTGAATTACCGGAGTCTGCTTGCAGGTATACAGGCTGCTGCCCTGCATTATACAAAATTGTTTGCAGATTATCGGGGTGCAGTTTTGGGTTATGGGGGTTCGTGCACATTGTTGCCGGGGTGCTGACTTGGTTGCGGGGCATGTCCCGAAGTACTGCCAAGGTGCTTGATGGTGCGGATAAGGTAGGCACAACGGTTGTACATGTCGCTGATCTTGCTTTGCTTGGGGGAATGTTGTGGTCTTTTCAGGCACTGCTTGCAGCGAGAGTTACTATGCGGTTAAAATTCCATGAATACACAGATGGTGCAAAACATGCTTTTGCGTTCAGGTAGGCGCAAAATAGTTTAATGCGCAGTGTTGTTTGTGGTCACTTTGCACTTTTTCTATGAACCAGGCCTTTAGTGTGCTTCAAAGATCACAAACTCCTTATTACTTTTTACCAAATTACATTTTATCTTAATCAGTAATTATTTAAATGGGAAAAATGCATAATTTGATGAAGCAATAATCAAAAGAGTAATATTGCATGCCCAGGTGTGTGTCTGCAAGCACAGATTATACAATTGTTGATTTCATTTCATTAGCATATTGCAGCCATGCAATATTGAATAAAAACAAATTTGGTGTCAAAATATTAGTAGTAGTTTTGTCCCGCACCTTTCTTCTGATCACACATATGGAAAAATTAATTGTAATCCTAATTTTAATGGCTAGTTATATAGTGCCCTTTCCCCCATCTGCATGCCCTCAATGTGCTTTGTGGTTGGAACACCATCGGGGACCAAGTCCATGTATGGGAGACTCAAAGAGGTACGGTTAACATGCCTGAGTGCATTCTGCCAGGTTAGGATTTAGGAGGGTTGGCTGGGCCCGAGTAAGCAGCCCTGAGGTCAGGCATGTGGATGGGTGGTGTTGGTGGATTAGGATAGAGTGCTAGTGCAGGAGATTTGATGTTTGCCCAGCTAGACCTATTTTGTTACATATGTTGTCGCTGTACATTAATGGCAAAGGTGTTGAGGTACATCAGGGGTTTCAGTGTGGACGGATATGCGCGCTGCTAGTCCGTATTTGCACAGCCATATCTGCATTCTAGAGTGTATGGATGTGGAGCTGTGCCTGCGGCATTTGTCCACAGACATGGTGCAAGTTATGTATACCTCAGACTCTGGTGGTTTTTCGTTCAGTGTCATTTTCTTAGGTCTCTCACGGTGGTAGACTGGTCATTCGAGTGCATCTTTAGTGGTGTTAGCATACTACCTTTTTGAGAACCTGGCTGGTGCCATTCTTTGAGTGCAATAGGAAATAGATTCAATTAAATAGATCTTGCCCCCTATGGGTGAGATCAATATTATAGTTCCTGTCCCCGATGGAAAGAACCATCTAAATTCTTCTTAGTGTGTCTCTGTTTCTACCTGCTATTAAAGTGTGTTCCATGCCCAGTAGCCCTGTTTGCACTGGTGGATTTCCTCACCACCGTCCAGTGCTACCAATGGGTTTAGCGTAATGTGTGATTGGGTAAGCTCTTTGATAATGATGTATTGAGCTCCAGCTGAGTGCGCAAATCTTAGGTGTCCTCTGTTCAAACTGATCCTGCTGCCATTCCTATCTTTAGTGGTCCACCTGAATGAGATTTCTGTCCCTGCATCATATCTTCAAGTTGCCACATCCAAGGTGCACCAGAATTACCAGCGCTGTTTAGTGACCAGACTGCAATGGTTATAGAGGTGGTGGCACCCCCAGTAGAGTGTGCAAATCTTAGCTGTCCCGTATTCAAAATGATCCTGCTAGCGTCGCTATTTCTATGAACATTCAATGATGATTAGAGGTGTGTATTCAATGAGAGGGACTGATAGTTAGGTGTACCAATGGAAGCATTAAGCCAATCAAATAATGTGACTAAATTGTTAAGTAAGTTTGTGGATTTTTGAACACTTTAAAAATAGGGTTTGCACAGAGGAGAGCATTCTAACATTGTAAAAAGCTGCAGGATAAATGTTATGATTAATAATAAGCCATTTGCTGAACTCGACGGGTGCTGTGCTGCACATTTCTGGGATTGAGGAGCCTTATCCAGATGGGAGATTGAAGCTGATTACCAATTTTACCAGTGCCAGAGGGGACCATAGACCAGAGGCGAAAAGGTGACAAACTGATGCTGGTTCTGTAAATTAAATAAATTCCACCGAAGTAATTATAAATTTCCCAAATCAAATCAGATTTGCCCTTTGGCTTCTTACATGCCAAGTCCCAGGAGTGGGTGTGCCAATTCCTAATAGAATAGAAATGTATTGTAATGTGAAATGCATTTTGATTCTCTCTAAAGTTAACTGCTAAGTGAGATATCCTTTCAAGAAAACCGATTTCATTCTGCTGTTCGTAAATTGTCAAACTGATAGCAATGTCTGTGTATTTGGCGCACCACTTTTTAAAATTCATAATGTTATTAAATTGTACCCAATGTGTATTCACATAAATATTTAACATTGGACTGTGATATGATGACATCCATAGCAGAGTATAATTAAGGTATGTTTTTGATAATGTGATTTCTATAAAGGCCATAGCAATTTAATAAGAAATGAGAAATGAGAGCAAGGTTAAAGGAGTCATTTCTATTCCCATTAAAATAGTGCAAATATAAATTCTATGCACCCCTAATTTTGAAATTGCACAGTGATAGTCATATGTTATTTGTAAAGGGGAGGGGTATTTATATTTTTTCATAAATCCGAAAAAACGTTTTCTCAGGTTGGGCGCGTGATGTCAACATAGCATGTGCATTCTATATTGAAAGCATGACTTTCCTTACACAAAACCTGTAGAACTCTAATGCTAGTCAGTATAAGCATCTTGTACATTGAACACACATGTAGGCTGCTCACAGTACCATATCGACAAGGTAAGGAAGATACCTGATACTGTTTTTTTTTAGCCTGTCATGTGCTTTTATCATTTGGGAAAACAAAGTGTTTGCATCAACCGCAAATGTAACTTCATGTGAAATTTTGAAATGCTTGACCTTAAAGAAAGTAGGGAAATATTGCCTGATATGAGGCAGAAGTAATATTAGCAGGTGATATTAGTAGGCCTTTTGTAATTTAGAACTTAATATAGATATATAATTGATTATGTAAAAAGGTGTTTCTGTGTGAGAAATAGTGAGATAAATGCAGTAAGGTTATTTATTTTTTCTTTTTGTAGACCAGTAGTCTGTGATTGAGTAATATTATGATGCTTGCCCTACATTAAGTTGGGGACTGCCTTCTCCTTAATTTCATCTTTAATTTTGCAGGCACACCCCGAATACAACCTGCTAGGGAAGAAAGGCCCAAGTCGATCTTGTACGGATAACAAGTTTTATTCTTACAAGCAGATGATAGCAACAACAAAGAACTCTGCCGCTAAGAACATTTTACTCGAAAAGTAGTGCAAGCTGAATCTTATAAAGGAAAACATTTTCATAGGTGGCGCAATACATAAAGTAAAAACATATTCAGCGGATTGAATGCATCCTATACAGGTACCACCTTTATCCAAAAAGGAAGGCAGTTTATTGGTCCCAGCCCTGTCCGTCCTTCTTCTAACATGTGGGCCCTGTAGGGCTCATCTTCTTCTTATGTTGAAGGTCAGAAAACAAAATAATTATGCTCCTACTATACAGCTTGTTTTATCACTCATACTCTGCACTTGGCAGGCCTTAAAACGGACACACAGGAGGTTCTGGGGCACTCTAACCTTTACACACACATTTCACTCACTCCCTCTGTGACATCCAGCTCCAAGGTCTCCACCCTGGTTTCGTTCACCAGGCGCCGGTCTGTGATCACTGCTTTGTAGGGCAGATTCCTCTTGGGTGAAAGAATGCCTCTTTGCAACACATTTGGAACAATGAATAGACTTGTGACAGTTGGGTGTGTGAACTGTCCTTCTGGGAGCTCGGGCATGGCTGGGGATTTCTGTGGTCTCACAAATTTGGGCCTAGTGCATGTAATGCTGAATTTACTGCACAGGCCTTCCCTTCTACCTATTATTACTAATAACTATGCAACATAGCGATGCTGCTCGCACCTTATACTGTACAATGTAGTTAAACTATATTTAGTTATACTGATGTACGACCCTGTTAAACAGGATTGCATATCTCTCACCGCTCCCCATGCCCCCTGGCCCATCATAGTGCTTCAAATGCATCTTGCCTGACTCTAAAGCGCCTAGGGGGGACAGGGCTGTCCTCTTCCCAAAAATGTCCTTTATTAAATACATTTGAGTTCTGACAAAACCGATTGTTTCTTGCCCCGAATTGTGAGATGGGACTATATAATTCGAAAGTATTGGATTGGTGTTGCCCACCTCATGTAATATAGATACATTGACCAAAATATATCTTACAAAATGTCCTTTCTATGTTCTACAAAAATAAGAATGTATTTAAATGAAAAGGACAGACAAACTGAAAATATGAACAACACTCACCTGTAATGAGACAAACAGAGAATCCAGACTTTAGGTGAAACTAGGACTCTGTTTTGGCATTTAAAAGCAGCGTTCTGCAGGTAAATAGTCTTGGTGAAAAGTTAAAACAGCTTCAAGAATATGGGCCTCATTACACGGAAGGCGGTGGTCCAGGGTGCTATTAGCACCCTGGACCATGCCGGTAAAATACCGGCACCGCCTTGGCGGAAAGGGGATTTACCGCCCCATTCCAAGGTTGGAGGGGCGGTAAATCCCCTTTCCGCCATTGCCCTTCCCCATTCCCATTTCTGCCCCATAGGGCTCTATGGGACTGGGGAAGGCGCTAATTACGGCACCGCAATTTTGCGGTGCCGTAATTAGCTCCGAGGTCCCTTAGCGGGTTGGTATTTAACGCCTGCAAAAAGCAGACGTTAAAACTCCAACCCGCTAAGGGACCTCGTAGTACGGCGGTAAGGGTTAACGGTCACCGTTGCCATTAACGGTGACCGTTAACCCTTACCGCCGTCCGTGTAATGAGGCCCTATGTCTTTAATGCATACAGTGGGGTCTTCATTTTCACCTATAGCCTATAGAAGAATGCTTTGGGAACAGCACCACTTATATTTACTTTCTTATCTTTTTCCAGGGTCTCAACAATGTTGAGCCAGAATTCTGGGAGCTTTTCAGTGTTTTGAGAGGCTTGGAGTCAGTGAGCTGACTCTATGGGCTGTAACAACACTGTGTGATTCAACAATGACACAGATTTGTTGCTCAAAGAAGCTTGGCACAGGCAGGTGCAGCTCAAATCCCCAATTGGGTCACAAATTGAAGAAAGTGGAGATGCAGCTTCAATGGTGAGCTACCTCTACTGGACCCATCAGCACAGTGCAGATTGACATGTGGGAACAGCTCATGGCTTGAAGAAGCTTGGAGCAGGCAGTGGCGTTCCTAACGTGAAGATGCTTGAGTGGTTTGAAGTTAAGTGAGTGTCGAAGGTAGCTCAGTTGGGTCTTTGCAGCAGCCTGATTGCATTTGAAGTTACTTCAGTGGCTCAAAGCAGCTCAAAATTGCAAAGAGAGCCAAAGGTAGTTCATGAGATACTGTGGGACCCTTCGCCCAAGACCTTGAGCAATGGCATGTCTGTCTTCTGCCCTTTACAACCAGGAACACTGCCAGATCATTTTATTGGGCTGCCACTTTGGCAGGCAAATTCCTGGGGTATCAATGTTCCAAAAGCAGTAAGGCTTTCCTCCAGCAAGTAACTTCAAATATTCTCCTAAAGCGATTACAAAATGTACACGCACCCTCCATGAAAATTACTTCCTTTGCCCCAATGAATGGAAACTTTGAGAAGTATGTATGCCAGCAAGGCTCCAGTGAAATTGTGTTCAAAATGGCTCCAAGATTAATCTTCAAGCTGGTTCTTCCAGAACATTCTGAAACATGATTTATAAAGATGATTCTTCAAGATGGTTCTTTCAGCTGCTTCCCCAAAGACAGCTCAAAGATGATTCAGATAAAGTGGTGATGGTCCCATCCCCATATATACTCACTTTTCCACAGAGGACTGGCCCTTTCCAAGCCTTTCATAAGACACCATCCTTGCTCTTATATCAAGGAATATTCCTTGTATGTCAATTCCCAGAGTACCTTGTCTTCAGGAAGTTGGGGGATGTGTACGAAAAGGAGGAGGGGCCCAGCAAGCCCAATGTAGATGGCACCTTCCCCATAATGTAGGTCTTTTCCTGATATACTGCCCTTCTTTCCACCGTTCAGACTGAGATAAAATAAACTCCAGTAATGATGTACCTGGTGTGACTTCCACCTTATGTTGCAAATGCCCCTTTCAAGATCCCTTTCCTCATCCCATCCCTAGAGCATGTGTGTCATGTTCTCCTGTACAGGTGTCATAGCTTCCCAACAGAGAACCACAAACATCCTGGGAAAGGGCAACCGTGTGTGTTGGGTGAATCCCACAGGCCAAATGCAGTTGAAAAATGGATCTGCCCTTCAGGTCAAGTGGAAATCAAGTGGCAATAAGGAATGACACCAGATTGAGTTTTGCCATGACATCTAATCTGATATAGCTTTATGCATATATAAAGTTAAAGCTCTGCCACTAGACAAATGAGCTTCTGCAGTTTGGACATGGGTGGCAATACTTATAAAGGCAGCCTACGGCTGTTAAAATTAATATTGATTCAAACAGGCTGTTTCTGAAAGGCACAAATTGCGCTCCGGTTGCCATGCCACCATATAGCATTTCAGTGGCTAGTGTGTCAGAAGGCAGGGGCCAACAAAGTATTCATGTGTGTATTATATTGCTCAGCAATGAGCATTGTGAAACGTAGACCAGTATAGCAGATCTCACTTTCTGAGAAAGGAAAACCAGTATCAGTTTACACAGCATAAATCCAAACAGCTTGGGTTTGCCCATCTCGCACAATGCATTTTTTCACAAAGTATCTTACTGATGTTTCTGTATAAGTCTAATTGTGTAAAGCCTTATAAAACCTGGTGGTCTGGGAGCTCAGAGCCACAACTCTGGAAGAGTGATACATCCTGACTCTACCTGTCTGCATGTTTTGCTAATTCAATTACTTGGTGATGGGTTTCCAGTGGTTTCTCCAATTGGTGTCTAAGCTCAGATCCTTTATGCCCATCAGAGACATTAATTGAAACAGTGTGTCATTCCCCTTTGGTCAAGTCTGTGCACGCAAACGATAGGTTAAGAGGCCTATTTGAAACCTATTGAAGGGGTTTCTGAGGAGGGCTGCCGATGAAGGTTGTGACTCTTCTAGTTCTACGGAAAAGCCAGCATTGTTTAATTAAAATGAGGAGCATGGGTAGACTCAGAGAGGTTAAATGTGAAAGAATTAAAAGTCATTGGCTTGGACGCATAATCTATGTCGTCACTGGGTACTAATATTTACTATTCAATGAGTCCCTAACATGTTTTTACACAGAAGTAATCATTTCCAACTTCTGGGCACAAAGATTAATATTTATCATCAACAGTTTTCAACAGGGTTACAAAGTAGACCGACCACTCCTCCCTCTCTTCCTTAGGAGTAAGCTTAGGTGAATTAACTAAAAGTGAACCTTGGACTCTTGGGCATCTCCAAGTGAGATTCCATTAGATTTGTGGGCTCTCGCAGACTTTACTTCCAGCACAAGTATTCCTGAATCTCCTTGAATCTTCAGAGAAGTTTGAAAGCATTTCAGGCAGGTTTGGACTGATTTGTGGAAAAGAAACATATACAAACAAATGTAAAAGGATTCATGACGGAAGAGGAACATTATGGCTCAGGGAGCGGCCAGGCGTGGATGGATGTAGGCTTAGCAAGAGGACATAGAGTCCTGATCATCTGTGAATGTTATCCAAGCAGGATTTGCATTATACTTTGCAGTAAAATATATCAGTAGATTAATGCACATACTACGGATAGCTCTGAGTAATCCGCAGGTACCAGTTTTAAATCTGGGTAAAAAGAACTCAGCTTTTCATGTTATAGTGGTTTACCAAATTTGGAAATGTGAAGTAGAACATTGTAAGATTGCATGTCCGACCAAGAGTCAGTCACATATCAGACATGATTGGGTCTGCTTTTTGTCATTCAGCGATCGACACACACATTGCGTATTTTTAAGGTGTATAATATTTTTATTTTATTTATTTTGTAATAAGTAAGCATGTTATGCCAAAATGCTGTACAAATCATCACACCACAGTGCCATCAATATGGAAAAATGGTGACAGGGTAACCAAAAGAAAACTAAAGAAGATGAGATGTAAGAGCAGAGCGGAAGAGAAACTATGAACAGATCGAAAAAATAGAGAATGAAAGCGCATTCCAGTGAAGAGGGGCTAGTAGAGAGAATTAGCAAAATCGGGACTGCTTACAGGGTGGGCCTGGAACAGTTAAAAGAAAAAGAACCTGGGAATGCAGAGAACAGGGGGGCGTTTAGATGGACACCAAGGAAGAGTGATAGGAGGAGGAAAGATTGTGAAGGGATTTAAAAAGCATACATATAAAGTTAAATTTAAGACGAGAATGAAAAGATAGCCAGGAGACGGATGATAGGGCAGATGAAACAGAGTCGCAAAGCGACAGAGAACAAAGAAGACGAATAGAAGAATTGAAAATTGACGTAAGAGTGCTAAGTGAGAGACCAAGAGACCAAAAAGAAGACAGGAACAATAGAAGAGATGAGAAAAGGTGAGAGAAGAAATCAGGATTTCTTGTTCAGGCCTCGTATTAAAAAAACACAAAAAAAAACAAACAGGGGGTTCCACAAGTGTAACACTTTGAGCAGTGACCCTAAATAGGAAAGAAGAAGAATAACAAATAATGTGCCTTTCTGGAATTATATACAATAATTGCTAGAGTCATTAAAAAGGTTTATTTCAGGCACACTTCAGGGGCTGAGTCAATGATTTAGTCTGTTCTTAAACACCTCAACTTTCATCCTTCTGAGGTCGATAAATGAGTACCAACACAGTTTGGGTGATATTGTATGTATATTTGTTCTATATAAAGTGCTTAAGTGTAAGTGCTATATAATAACACATCATTATCCTTTGGCCTTGGACGTCTGCTTGCATTCACAGTAATTTGGTAATATGGGCCTACACACCAATATTAACGATACATATGGTGATCCATTCTTGTATGAAATGTATATCACATTATAGTAATATCATAAGCATATTTTACGTAGTGTACTTAGGAACAATGCTATGTGATGCCACTTCCTATTTGGTCAAGGGGTGAAAGGTCATGTTCCATCGCTTCCTGTGATGTCACTTCGGGGTGGTGTCAAATGGCATCACTTCATGTGATGTTTTCAGATGTCAAGGGCCGTATGATGTCACTTCGGCTACCCTGGCATTTTGATGAAATTACATCCATGGAGTGACTGATACTGAAGAACATTGAAAGTGACAAAAGGTGCACTATGAGTAAAGAAGATCATGAAAGCCAGACACTGGAAATCGAGGTGGAAAATCAATATTAACGAAAAGGATAACAGATATGGGACACAATGGTTACGTATAAAAACAAAAGCCTTAATGCCCGAATTAAAAAAAATATAATCTGATATTCACTCCTTGATTTGTATGGCGATTGAGTATTGTCAACATGGAAATATGTTAACAAGGAGCGTGTATTGTGATGGTGTTATGCATGGTTAATTTGAATCTCTGCGGTCATTGGTTATTTTCTAACATGACAGAGGTCCACTCGAAACATGGGACGATGGCTTCTTACATGTTTAACTTTCTAAAATTCAATATTGTACTGTTATTTGCTGTGAGCTGTAGTGGATGTACTCACCACACGTTCAGACTGTAAGATTTATGCCAGTTAAGTCCAATAAAATATACCTAAAAAGGCTTCTAATCACAGGTACAGACATGTCAAGCATGTGACCACGGTCCTGGCCTCCCACACCCAATCTCCCACAGCCTCCGCTCCTCTCAGCACTTTGCCTTAGCACCTAGTGACTTGTGCCACCACAGGCCTGCGTGTATCTATTTATTGGTGGTTGACCTCTCTACATAGGCAGTTACAGCTTCCCACACGTAGCACTTACTGTTGTGGGGCCTGCTCCCGGTCACCAGGCAGGCCCCATGCCCATGTCAGGGGCACCCAACGGGGTAATTGGTGCGGCGATCACGCTGCAGACTCATGGGTGGGGGTCACCCCACCCGCTCTGTATCACTGGAGCTACACACGTGGCCGGGGCACCCGGTGCACAGCGGCCCCGGCTCTCGGGGCACCGAGGCC
Organism: Ambystoma mexicanum; assembly: GCF_040938575.1. NCBI lineage: Eukaryota > Metazoa > Chordata > Amphibia > Caudata > Ambystomatidae > Ambystoma > Ambystoma mexicanum. The sequence continues at coordinate 410,096,563 of NC_090931.1, read as the reverse complement.
GGGGTTGCACCAATAACCATGATCACATGGCTGAGGGATCACCCTGGAACGGTGTTGCCCTGCAGAGGCGCCGTCCTCAAGCTGGGCCCCGTCCTTGGGCCCAGCACATGCAGTGTGATACCAGCATGGTGCGGAACAATGAACACACTGGAGCCTCTGTTGATCGGACTGACAAGCCGGAAGCAGCTCATCCTTTTTATTACCTTGGTCACATGGGCAACCATGTGACCAAGACACACACACATTGGGAGATACCATTTCTCCCTACAGGGGTGACATGCAAAACGTACCCCCTACTCCCCCACCCCTTTCCTTTCTCTACACTTGCACGTTCTGAATGCTCACAAGGCCGAGTAGGTCTGCCTTTATCTTCAGTGTTGTAAAAATGTGACTTCCATGTTCCAACCCTGTTGACCTGTGGGCGCTTTGAAACACAATTTACTTGTTATATACGCACCTTCCAAATGCACAATAAAAAAAAAAATGACATCGAAGCCCATTCAACACAGTTAAGTGTATCAAAAGCTGTCTTGGAAACTTGTGAGCAACATGCAGACAGATATTCAGGGTGTTTAAGAATATTTTTTTTTAATTGACCAAAAATATGAAAAAGATAATGCATTTTTGTCTAGTGTATTTTGGTGAGACCCGCACTAAAAGCATTAAATAGAAGCACGCATCCAGAAATATCCCAGATTGTTAAAGCTTGCTGTTTATTCATTGATCATAATTGAGGTTTGATGAAGTTCCCAAAAAGTGTCCCACAAACATCGACAAAAAAGATTCTCAAAAGTTCTAATTTTCGTGAATATTTGTGGGTTCGTTTTGGGGATGAGGTATCAAAACAGCCTCTCTGCGCCTTCTAAAAGGACCTCCATACCGCTCTCCATATCCCACTGATCCCAATGTCCTCCCTCTACGTCCTAGCATCCCAAGAATGTTTTTAAAATATATTTTTAGCAGAAGAGCGCTGAAATTCAACAACGTGTTAAAATATTGCAGTACCCTGCGGGGACATCTAAGGACCCAGTAGGGCAATGGGATGTGATATATGGCCCCGTGGGAAATGGCAGCAGCCTGTCTCCCCACAAAGGGTCCTAATATGTACCTCTGGGTGACATTGAACTTTAACAGTCAAATCTTTGAAAAGTTCTAAAGGTTTGTGAAATATGAAAAACAAAATATGTATGTTCCAGTGAATTACCAAGCATGGGCTCCCAGCACTAATCATTATTTATTTATTCATCACATTTATGTAACGCCCAGACTCGGGGATATCACATCGGTGGAACTGAGAATTGCTAGATAGGAAAATGTCACAACGTTTTAGTCATATTTGTTGAACAGAGACGTTTTTACCAGTTTTTTGGAAGGTTGTGTGGGACTGTTCATTTCTAATAGATGGAGCCAAAGGGTTCCAGAGGGTGGATGCTGTGATACAACATCTGACTCCACCTGCTCTCTTCTTTCTATGGCGAAGCACGAGTGGTGCGGTACTGGATGTTGATCATAGTGAGTGCACATGTTGTTTCATGGAAATTATGTTGTTGAGGTATTTGGGGGTTTCTTTGCAGGTGCAGCGGGGTGCAATAGTCAGTGTTTTCAAGTCAATATGGGCTTTAAAGGGTACTCAGTGGACCTCCTGTCTGGTTGCAGAGATGTGGTCTGATCTGCTTAAACCCACTGCAGTGTGCAAGGATTTATTCTGAAGCAGTTGGAGTTTAGCCAGGTTAGTTGCAGTAGTACGTAGTGTCCACGAGGAGTACACTGCAATAGTCCGGTTTGCTAATGATGAGAGCTCTGGTGAGGTTGAGGCAATTGCTAGGAGAGAGAAATGGTCTGCTCAGGGAGATGAGTTTGGAGGCTTAGCCTTTGATGACGCTAGCGAGTTAATATGCGTGGATTACAGAATTTCTGAAACCCTAGTTTCCATTGAGATAATGGGTTCAGATATAAATGAGTTTTGGTGTGTGTTGGATTTTTAACAACCATCAGATTGTTCCTCTGTTTTGTTTGCAGGCCTAAACTCTTGGTGTCAAATGTTCCTAGAATTAATACAGTTGCCCGTTCCCCCCTTCCTGGGCTCCTCAAGTAAAATCAGGGGCGTTCAAAGTGAATCTGAGACAAGCGTGCCACTTGCCACGATAGCTGACGGCTTCATCTGAAACCGTATGTGGTGGTATCTGCACCACACTATTTCAGTTGAGACTACAATATGTATGTGTCTGTGGTGCATGTAGCAGTGTACAGGTAGCCCGCGACAGAGACATGTCTGTGATGCATGTAACAGTGTAAATAAAGCATGGGACAGATCTGTGCCTGCAGTGCGTGCAGCACTGTAAAGATATCCTGGACAGAGATATGCCTGCAATGAATGCAGCAGTGAAAAGACAGCCTGCGGCAGAGATTTTCCTGAAGTGCATGCAGCACTGTAAAGATAGTCTCGGACAGAAAAGAGCAAACAGTTCTTGTGGTACTGTAAACATAGCCCCAGACATAGATGTGCAAACGGTGCACGTGGCACTGTAAAGACAGCCAAGAACAGAGATGTCCCTATGGTGCATACATCACTGTAAAGATTGACCAGGACAGAGATATGCCTGCAATGCAAGCTGCAGTGTAAAAACAGCCTGGGGCAGAGATGAGTCTACTGCGCACGCGGCAGTGTGTAGCTTGCCCACCACCACAGAGATATACATGTGGTGCATGCAGCAGTGTAAAGATAACCCTGCAGAGAGATGTGCATGCAGTGGATGTGGCAGTATAGAGATAGTCCAGGACAGAGGTGTTCCTGTGGTTCAGGCAGCAGGGTAAAGGTAGCCCGGGGCAGAGATTTGCCTGAAGTGCATGTGGCACTGTAAAGATAGTCTGGGACAGAAATGAGCAAACGGATCTTATGGCAGTGTCAAAATAACACGAGACAAAGATATGCAAACAGTGCATGCAGCACAGTAAAGACTGCCATGAACAGAGATGTTCATGCAGTGCATGCAGCAGGGTAAAGATAGCCCCGGACAGAGATATGCCTGCAATGCAGGCTGAACTGTAAAGACAGCCTGGGACAGAGATGAGCCTACGGTAACACGCTGCAGTTAGATTGCCCAGGACACAGACATGCCTGCAATGCATGCTGTAGTGTAAAGACAGACTAGGGCAGAGATGTGCCTGTAGTGCGTGCAGAATTGTAAAAACAGCCTGGGACAGAGATGAGCCTACTGCGCACATGGCAGTGTATAGCTTGCCCACTACAGAGATATGCATGTGGTGCATGCCGCAGCGTAAAGATAGCCCTGCATAGAGATGTGCATGCAGTGTAGGTGGCAGTATAGAGATAGTCCAGAACAGATGTGTTCCTGGGGTTCATACAGCGGGGTAAAGATAGCCTGGGGCAGAGATTTGCCTAAAGTGCATGTGGCACTGTAAAGATAGTCTGGGACAGAAATGAGCAAACAGATCATATGGATCATATGGCAGTGTAAAAATAACACGAGACAGAGATATGCAAACGGTGCATGCAGCACTGTAAAGACTGCCATGAACAGAGATGTCCATACGGTGCATGCAGCAGAGGAAAGATAGCCCAGGACAGAGATATGCCTGCAATGCATGCTGAACTGTAAAGATAGCCTGGGACAGAGATGAGCCTATGGTGCACGCCGCAGTTATATTGCCTGGGACACAGATATGCCTGCAGTGCATTCAGCAGTGTAAAGATAGCCCAGGAGAGAGTTGTGCATGCAGTAAATGTGGCGGAATAAAGATAGCTCAGGACAGAGATATGCCTGCAATGCATGCTGAACTGTAAAGACAACCTGGGACAGAGATGAGCCTACTGTGCACGTGGCAGTTAGATAGCCCAGGAAAGAGATATGCCTGCAATGCATGCTGAACTGTAAAGACAACCTGGGACAGAGATGAGCCTACTGTGCATGCGGCAGTGTATAGCTTGCCCACCAAAGAGACATGCCTGTGGTGCATGCAGGAGTGTACAGATAACCCTGCAGAGAGATGCGCATGCAGTGTTTTTGGCAGTATAGCGATAGTCCAGGACAGAGGTGTGCCTGGGGTTCATGCAGCAGGGTAAAATAGCCTGGGGCAGCGATTTGCCTGACGTGCATGCAGCACTGTCAAGATAGTCTGGGACAGAAATGAGCAAACGGATCTTATGGCAGTGTAAAAATAACACGAGGCAGAGATATGCAAACGATGCATGCTGCACTGTAAAGACTGCCATGAACAGAGATGTCCATACTGTGCATGCAGCAACGTAAAGATAGCCCCGGACAGAGATATGCCTGCAATGCATGCTGAACTGTAAAGATAGCCTGGGACAGAGATGAGCCTATGTACACGTGGCAGTTAGATTACCCGGAACACACATATGCCTGCAGTGCATGCAGCAGTGTAAAGATAGCCCGGGAGAGAGATGTGCATGCACTGCATGTGGCAGTATAAAGATAGTGCAGGACGGAGGTGTGTCTGGGGTACATGGCGCAGGGTAAAGATAACCCAGGGCAGAGATATGCTTTCAGTCATAGGGAAGTGAAGAGACAGCCCGGGACATTCCCAATGTAACACCAATGGAGCAGGGCCTGCCGTGGTACACATAGACACATTATTGCAGCTAACATTAGTTGACATAACTTCTCTAGGTATCTGAGCAAGGGATATTTTGTTTTAAGATTGATCTTGATACATGTTCTGCCAACCAGGTACAATGCCACGTTTGCTAGTAGATGTGTCCAACGTCTACAATTGTGTCGAAAAGCTTAATTAGAAATTGTTGCTCGAATGCACATTAATTTCCAGGAAAAGGAGCATGTTTTTTGCCAAGCCCTGGGCTATCGGATGATGTTTTAATAACTGTAAGGTAATGTTAAGGAAATGTATGCAAGGGCTGGTTTAGTAAACACCAGACCTAATTTTGATGCTGATGTGATGACTGCTCCTTTTCTGAAAGCACATATTTTATTTTATGTTGAGTGTACCAGACTGCTTCACTACAAGTAAACCATAACTGACTGTATTATGTATAATTACATTATCTAATGCGAGAATTTAAACGTTTTCACTATTATTTTGTATCTACAAACGTTGGTTTGCTCCAAGCTTTATTTAACATTTAACACATTTAGGGGCCATTCATGGAATAAATGTGCGCTGAAATCAGAGGCGCAAGCGAGAAAAATCTAGCGCACACGTGCGAATCGCACGCAAGCGATTCATGGAAGTCTGTGCTCGTGTTTTTCCAGGGAGCTGCGCCGAAACCGCGTGTGTCAGACACGCTCCCACGTCACTGCGACATCCTGAACGCCGTGAGTGATACGCACAGCGAAAGCGCACAACGTGTAGCGCACACACCAAAAAAGGGGTTGAACGCGCGGAATGGGGAACAATGCGTGAAAATGAGAGCGTAACTGGGGAAGTACTGCTGGGAAATACATGGAATGCCCACACGCACGCGAACAACACGTATTCATGGTATCGAATAGGGGAAACCCACGCACACCAAAAGACATGCACAGGCATAAACACGTCCGCCACATGAAAGCAGGCGGAAGCGTCCCCGCGCAGTATAAAATTGCACACAAACAACAAACACGTATATACAGCTACGATGAATGTCCCATTTCTCATAGCAGTGATCGTGTGACACTGCAGGAGGAGGAGAATAGTCAGGCCCTGTATTTTTTTGCCCAGGACCAGCCTTTTTGGGATGCCTGATGACGAGGTCTATGACAGGTATAGGTTTCCACCTCATATTATCCTAGACATGGTCACTGAGTGGGAGGATGACCTCACATCACCTACTTCCTGCTCCCAAGCACTGAGCCCCTTGGAAAAGGCGCTCAATGTCCTGCATTTTTTGGCCACTGGGTCATTTCAGCAGACAACTGCCATAGTTGGGGGTGTCTCACAGTCCACGCAGTCATACTGCCTATGCCAGGTGTTGGCAATCATGACTGCACGCCCCTCAGTCTGCAGGCATATATACATTCCCAGAACAACCACAGAAAGGACCATGACATTTACAGGGTGGCACACTTCCCCAAAGTGCTTTGTGCCATAGATTGAACCCATGTGGCCCTACGTCCACCTATGGCCACTGAGAACATCTACCGAAACCGCAAGCACTGGCATTCCATCAACGTACAGGTTGTATGCGATGCCCATGGAATCATTACCTCTCTCTATGCAAACCATCCTGGGTCTACCCATGACAGTTTCATATACAGAATGTCCGCCCTGAGCCGGGACCTGAAAGCTGGGAAGCATGGCAACACATGGCTCATTGGTGAGTACAAATGTCTGTGCACATGCATGCATGTCACACACAGACACATACACACACCCAACTAATGACAACCATCATCACCTCCCCAGGGTACAGTGCCTACCCTCTGAACACCCACATGATGACGCCAATACGCACTCCCACCACACCACCCCAGTTAAGTTACAACAGAGCCCATATTGCAACCAGGGGCATAGTGGAGCGCACATTAGGAGTGCTCAAGTCACACTTCTTCTCCCTTGACCGCTCTGGTGGGTAGCTTCTATATGCACCCCCAGTAGTGTGCAGGATCATTGTGGCAGCATGTGTCCTGCACAATGTTGCAACACGGTGGTGCGTACCAGTGGACATGGTGGTGCTCCCACATCCCCAACCACAGGCACAAGAGTTGCTCATGGGAGGGGAAAGGGCACGTGGCGAGGCATCCATACAGAGCTTGTGGCCACATTTTTCACCTAAACTCCCACCCCTGTGGAGTGCACACAGGCCTGGTACATACCAGGTGACAATCGATGATGACAAAGAGACAGTCAACTATCACAACCTTACCACCCTGAGAATGTTTCCACGGAAGTGCTACATTGTGTGCATCCCTAGCTACTTAAACATAACCAATCTGGTGTGACCAAAAGGAACACATGCAAGGTGCATATCACACCACCCACCTGCAAAACAGGCCATGAAAATCACTTGTATGTCACCCAAACCCTCCTAACCCCCTCACCCTCCTCGGCCACACCATGACATGGCATGCAACAGCAAAAGAGCAAACCAAATGCACAACACATGCCCAATTAGTTACGAAGTGCCACATGATAAATGGAAACAGGCCTGAGACAATCACACCTCACATGGAATCAGATGAAATGACTGACCAACAACCTCCCACACATACAAAGTCATATACAAATACATGCCACCAGCGGTAAAAGACAGAATGCCTGTTGGCATGCACATTGGCCAATCCAAATCGGCAAATCCCAAAACCGTTTGCTGTGTGTGTCCCCTGCAACACACCGCTCAGCACACAGTACAGTGAGCGGCCATTGTGTTGGAGAGAGACCTTGAGCATCATATAAAAGGGGACAAGCAACTAAAATTACCCAGTGACGCATGTACACGATCCCAAAATGCTAAGTGATCATGTGCTGCAGGGACACAGCATGGCAGAGAAGGCAATCTGTGTGCACGGGTGGGCATGGATGGGTAGTTGTATGTGTGGTGGTGCATTGTGTAAGTGTGTGTGTCAGTGGGGATATGCACTCAATACATGCATGTGAAATGAAGTGACCCTCAGTGTCCTGTACACATCACATGTGAACATTGCCCATGTGGACACCCCAGTGTGTCAAACCACACCAATCCCCTAACACCTGAAAAGTAAACTCAACACAGGAACATCCATTGACCAGCAGAACACATCATGTACATAGTACCCCACATTGACAATGTCAGACAGTGACAAATCACTGTAGCCCAAGCGTACTGCCCGACAACAAAAGCACAACCCTCATTTCCTCATCACCTTGACCTTCAGAAGAACTGTCTCTGGGGTCCGTCGGCTTCTTCCTTCTAGTCTGCGTGGCTTCAGGAACCCGCTCCCCCTTGGTTTCCCTGTTCTTCCTTTCATGTAAATAGGGTCTAGCCCCCTAAGAGGCCACTTTGACCGGTAAAAATACCAAATCACAGAGAACTCCAAGGAGCCAAACCACCAAACAGGGAAAAAGCCTCTAGGCACCAAAAAACCCTGGAAGAGTCCCAGTAGATGACTTGAAGTTGTAGAATATGGTCAAGTACATGTCCAAGCTGAATGATAGTATAACTTCCAAGGTTTCACAGTTGTACAATGGTCTAACAAGGATGGGTAAGAATTTGAGTAGACAATAATCAATGAGGATGCCACAACTGATGGGTGGAACTTAAACTTGAGTAGAAAATAACCAAGGAGGCTGGCACAACTGGATGGTTGAGCTGAAACCCAGTCAATCCTTGATAGCATGAACGGAGAAAGGCAGAGACAGCACAAGTCTGGAAAGGCAGAGTGAATGCGAGATTGCCGGAAACAGCTGACAGCAAGTTGAGAGCCAGAACAGTTGAATAGCTTTGGTAACAGGCCAAAATCAACATAAAGGTATGGATGGAATAGATGAAAGATAGGAGGAGCGAGAGAGAGAGATGCTGTGGTACAGAAGTGTACCGAGGCAAACTGAGGCAGCGTATGAGTACGTGGAAATAACTGCCAGAGAGACGGGCGGACAAATCTACAACAAGGACAGTAGTAGGAAGAAAAACAGGGATTAAAGGAACCAGAGTGTGAAAAACTAGTAAAAGAGCTGTAGACCAGTATGAAAACTGCACTGTCAAGCAGTAGCAAAGTCAGAGAAGGAAGATAGATACAACGTGCGGTCCAAATTGAATGGAGCGGAGAAGTAGTCTAGGCAGACTTCTCAGGTGAGGACTGGACCGTGAGTTGTGGTTCTTGGGTCACATTCCTAATGCTTCTACCTTTTCCACAATTCCCAGGGGCTCAACCTAACACGTACCAACTCAACATTGTCACCACCCAGCCCCCTCCCACCATCATTGTCTTTGACAGCTAAAGGGTGCAGGCTACCATCTACAGCATGAAGTGCATCAAGCACGTATACAGGCAAGAAATTAAACAATATCACAATCAACTTCAATAAATGCACAGTTCAAAAATCTACTCACCAAAATTGATTGCAGACATGCCGTGGAGAAAACATCCATAATCCCCACTAGGGGTGTAAACACAAGTAGTACAGCAGAAGACTGGCCACAGATATGATGAAAGTACAATGTATAAATTGCTGTCACATCGAACCATCCTTGCAGGCCCATGGAAAGGGGAAGCAGGAGTGGCATATGTGTCTGGACCCCAAGCCACAAACACATACATGAGACAAGCTTGTATGGGCCAAGCAGGAACAGACAGTGGATGCTTTTAAAAGCCACAAAGCACCACACCGTCACATGAAGGCACAATAGACAAACAATATTATTTTAAAAAAATGGCCACTTATGACCCGGATGGGGCGGCACCCAGGAGGGGGGAGGTACAGGGTGCACCTCAACACCCACATGCGATGATGTTGAGGTAAAAAAAACCTCCATGGGCTCAACGCCTGCACGGTCCGACCTGTGCTGGAGATAAGCCGTCGTCCTGCTCACCCTCTGGGTGGAAATCAGAAGGTGGACATGGCACAGTTCACTGTCCACAACTATGCGCAGCTTGCCCCTCTACGGCAGCAAGCCTGTGGGTCTGGTAATCCCAGTCCTGTGTGGCAATGGCACGTAGATCAGCATGCAGCGTCTCACATGATATGCATGCTTCCTCTTGCAAGGTAGCGTGTGTAACACAGATTTCTGCCTGCATGGCCTCACATGACATCTGGAGCACCTACCGGCATGCATGTAGCTCAGCGGAGATGGTGTTCTCAAGCTGCTCCAACCTTTCATCTGACCTTTGCCTCTGGGACATGTTGAGCACACCCAGAGTAGATCCTAGGAATTGATGGTCATCCCTCAGGGCCTCCATGTGTGCCTGTGCGTGAACAGCAAGTGCTTGGCACAGAGACACCATTTTAGCCCGGTTTGCCCTGTCTGAGGCTGCCATGCCCAGCCTGAGTGAGCAGCCCGTGGACTGTGCTGCCTGCTGCTGGAGTTCCACCTTCCTAGCCAGAAGGAGCACAGATTAGGCCACACGTTCCTTGCCTTGAGCGATCTTATCAATAGCTGCCCCCTGTTTCTGTGAACTGGCATACATGAATTGCTCCCGGATTTGACACCTGCGGTACCTTAGGAGCCGTGGTCCTTGCTGGATTGGCACCGCCCGAGGCAGCAGGACTACATCACTCCATTGACATGATACCCCAGGCACATCAGCAAGTGGTGTGGAGTGTGACCGTGCGTCCAGATCCACCACAGGCGGATGTTCCAACACTGTCTGGCCCCTCAGTACAGGTGTCACGAACAGAAGATCATCCACATCAGGATCACTCACCAGCAACGAATGGACATGACGCGCATCCAACTCAACATTGTGCTCAGAGTGATCATCATAGCTTGACTGATTTCTCAGCCCTGGACACGATGGTCTGGAGCACAAGTGGGTTCTCGTGGTCTACCACCCCACGACCCCCACTTGTGCCAGGTTGCTGATGTAATAGCAACCCTGTGTCTGGAATGACATCACCATCCTCTGGCTCCATTGCGTCATCACCTGTAACGTGAAAAAAACAAACATGAGTACACATGTCAGAAGAACATACCCCACACACACATAGACATTGACAGCCAACACATGAAGGAGACATGTCACGCACAACTGAAATTCTGGCATGCATCCAGTGGCATTGATATGCAATGGCATCCCAAAAGCAGAAATGGATGTGTGTAAATTGTGAAGCCTACACATGTACTGAATGTAGTACATCACCTTGATCACACACCACCTCTAGCAGGCACATATCACAGGCAGAAATGATAGATGGCAACAAAGAGATGGCACATAGCATAAGCATGTCTGAACAGCCAAATGGCCACAGCTGCAACTGAATGAAAACACACCATGACACACATAACATGCATGTAAACATGCATCACTAAATCATCATCACCAATATAGCTTCATCCATCTGCAGCTCGACCCGTACCGGGCGTCATGGGCCATGAAGACATAGTGAATGTCCCGAGCAAAGCGAGGGCCTGCAACGAGACATAAGGGACCACAGCACCCAGTATGGTCCGAGCAACCGGTCCATGAAGCCTCCAGAACACCCCTCAGGGCCTGATTCAGCACATTGTGCATTGAATGTGTCAAAAAAACATTATTCAGTGTGCCAAATTATCACGCCCAGGCTCCACCAGATTTTGAGAAGTGGGCCTGGGCGTATAACATACTGCATGACAGTGCACATTCAGGATTGTGCCAGTTGAACATAAGGGGCACAATGCTGAAATATCAGCAGCATTTACGTTAAATAACAACATATTGGTCATTCAACAAAAATTCTGCTGAGAACACATGTGTAAATAAACGCTTTCACACACACCTAAGAAAGTAGATGCAATGTTGCACTACACAACGTTGAAGCTGCTTGCATATGTATATGTGAAAGTGTTCAAATACACCCGTGTTCATATACACCCGAATGGTGTGTATGAACAGCATCCAATACAGCAAAGCAAGCAGCTTCATCGCTGCTTGCTTTTATGTATGTGAAAGTATACACATACACATGTGCAGGCAGCTCCACAGTAATAAAAACCCGATTGGCAGCCTATAATCAATCTGCGGCCTATACCAGTTAGTATAGCCCGCAGATTGACCAATCAACTTTGCTTAACACCCACTAGGGTGTTCCAATACAGATTACATGTGTCACAGGATGCACCTGTGCCAGTGTGTTTCATGACAGTGAAGGGAAGACAATCTGTACACACATGCTAGGTCAATTTGAGATTGCAGCAGTGAGTAGGCATGTAGAATGGTGTAACATGGCTCAGAAGTGGGTGGTGCAGTGCAGAACATGTGTACGTTACCAACTATCTACATCAACAAGTATGTTATGATGTCAATCACTAAACATGAAGGCAGTGTAAGGACAAGTTCAGCCATCATGTGCAATGTGCATGCACTGGGTTGCATGGCTAACGGTAACATCCCCCGCCCCTTAGTGAAAATGCAGGGAGGCATTGCATGGCAATACAAGGTTGACCAGAGAACTGTGTGTTGGCAGACCATGTTGGCTAGCGTCAATTGCATCATCTCAGTCAACTGACACCACAGCAGATGAAAATGGGACAGTAAGCAGGACACATGATGAACCCTCAGTAGTACACCCATTCATGCAGAAGACACTACACCAGTTGAACAGAGTCAGGGGGCCTGCTACAGGGGGAGGCCTATGCCTCACACAGACAATGCCACCCTAAACATGTGCATGATGCAGGACTGAGCCAGAGTGAGCATGGAATGGATGACCAAATGCCATGATACCTTTGTAATCCTGGACAGGTACTACAATGATCATCCTGCCAAGGACACAAAGGGGCATGCATGGAATGCACATGGAGCATGAATGGGCACTCATGTCCCCGGGGAGCATCTGCCATCTGCACAGTCTGAGCGAGACACCCTGCATCAAGAACAATGTCTGTACCCCGCAGTATGTGTCTGGCAGGTTCGCATGGGGAAGTGTGCATGTACACAGGAGCGTGGAAAATGCCATTGCAGTAGTCCAACATGTTACCCACCTGTGCAATGGTTAAATTGAGGTGCAGGGGGGCAGAGGGGCAAGGAAGCATACCCGCATGGAGGGCCCGCATGCAGGCTGAAAACACATGCACGTCAGTCATGCGGTGACATAGTCCGAGTGCTGAGTGGAAAGACACCACAGGCTACATGCAGACAGGTCAGTGAGCTGGAACTTGGACAGGAGGGGCAGCCGGGTGACTAGCATGTGAAAAGGGTGCATGTGTGGAGATGAGGACAGTCCCTGTCTGCTTCACATGTCCAGCATGCATCACAACAGGCATGCATTAGTCAAGCATTGCATGGCTCGCACATGAGACTCATGTACACATAGCATGTAGTGGCAGTCAAGCACAACACATGACACAAGCAAACCACACATGAGCTGGACAAACACGCAACAACACCCACCTGATGGGGCATCATAATCCTGCATCTATCACACTCCTTCGACCAATTGTGCCGGGGTGAACTCTGCAGCGATCACTTCGTGCGGAGTGAGTTCTTCCTCCTCAGGTGCTGCCCACTGCCTTTCACCCGAGTCATAGGGAGGCACGCTTTAGCTTAGCACAGCGTCAGAGGGCATCCAAATGCTTTTTTGCTTTTTGCAGCCCTGAGCTGTGCGCACTTCATATCTGAATGCTCTAACACCATCTGCAACATGCTTCCAGTGGTCCCAACGCTGGGCAGGAGTAGTGTGGCGATTTGGGTCCACTAGCATATCACGTTTGTGTTCCTACACGTAGCCCACAAGGAAGTACAGTTCCTGCATGCTGAAAGGCTTCTTCCTCGACGTGCAGTAGGCTGGAGCAATATCTGGGATCCCAGCCTCTTGCGCAGGTGCAACCTTCCTCCTCTTGGTCAGTCGTATGGACCCTGACTGGCAAATGCTGCCATGATCAGTAGGGGCACTGGCACTGGTGGACTGAACCAAGGGAGTGGCAGATGGAACTAGGACGGAAGCCTTGACTTGTGTCCATGGATGCTGGGTGCTCTTGACAGGACCCAGCGCAGCAGAAGCAGCTGTGCCAAGGTCTGTGACCGAGACTGTCGTGGCGGGTAGACTCACAGACGGGGAGGTGTTGGCTGCATCTGCCCATGCAGTTGCCAACACCCGGCTGCTCGGGGCAGCAGATGACAACACTGACCCAGGGACATGTGCTATGGTCAGAGCATCCCTGCACGTACATGGTTTGTGCCTCCTGACCACCTGGAATTCAGCCTGGGAGTCCTCAAGTGCCAACACATCATGCGCTGGCCGACCCTGAGCCTGGGTGGTGGTCGCCATAGCTGCACCTGCAGCTACCACTACCATTGGGCCGGTGGCAGTAGATGAAACTGACTGCCGAGTCACATGGGCGCCAGTGTCAGATGCAAGAGCTGCATCTCCCGGAGCCAAAGGGGGTGGTGGCATGACTGCACCAACACATGGCAGAACATCCTGCTGAAGTGGCGCACCCCTGCCTCTTCCCCCTCTGCAGCCACCCTGGCCATCCTGGACTCCCCCTACTCCCTGTTCACCCCGGTCACATCCATGACCATGCCCACCACGTGGAGGATGCCCAACTGAGGCGCCCCTCACATTTCGTGGCCTCCCAACCATGGCACGGATGTACTAGTACCAATGGGAGGTGTACACAACAATTGTCCTGGGCAATTGGGGTGAAGGGGGAGGGGTACTAGATAAAAACAGCACCCCTGTGAGCCTGCAAGGCTGTATGTGACCCCGGTGAGTAAATGACGGGTCACGCAACACTCAGGCACACCAAATCTGCAATGAAACCATGCATGCAACCCCTGGTAGCCCACGTGTGTGGAATTAACCTCCCGCAGTACGCAGTGGCACCCAGGGACACAATAAAAGTGTATGCGTGGGACACACAGGCTACTATGACCTCGAAAACGGGTATGCAATACACAGGGGGACCCGCAGTGGGAAAAATAGCACGCACGAATTACGGTCTGACTAGCTTCGGAAAGAAAAACACGCGTACCAAAAGAAGAGGTACGTCCTCGACCCGCTGTGAAGTGATGGTGCGTGAAACAACAAGTAGCAGCACACGCGTGGGTCTCCAAGAAAAGCACGTACAGCAAATTGCTGGGCCGCGCTCACCTTTAACCCATGCCGAGGATAACACCAGCGCACGCCACGTCATATACGCAATTAGGCCCTTTCTACGAATGACACACATTCACACGCGGAGGTGCTGATTTTGCATGTCGAGATTCACTATGCACCCGTGCCATGGGAAACGCCTGCGCTTGTCACGTCACTTACGCGCTTACGTGCTAAGGCCCTTTACTCAAATTGCTCTTTTTTCATGTGCGGATTCACTCTTCATCAAGCTGGCCACGCCATAACACATGGAAGACCACGCTCCTGCCAGAAGGCCATTTTCCTGCCCCCAGACCCCCGAGCTGCCTCCCACGAGCCATCAGTTGCTGCCTGCCTTCCTGCTCACCATGTGCCCCTGCTATTTGGTGCCTGTACAACAGCCATCTGCAGGGGTCCAGTTGCTGCAACCACCCCTGCTGGAACAGAAGACTCCCGACTGCTGTTCCATCGCTCCCTAGCCCAGCCCCAGGACCCAGTTTCCCATCCACACCTGCCTCGGGGGTTGCCAAGTCGGGCTAAACACCATCTGAGACCACTGGTAACCCCCACCCAGAGAGGCAGAGGGCTGTCAGTTTCTCAGCCAGAGATGTTGGCATCCTGGTGGAGCAAGTCCTGGGGCATTATGATGCCTGTGATGCTGGAAATGCATTGGAGGGACAGGGTCTCTCTGTCCTTGTCCGGTATTCCTTTTTCATTTGTGTTCTGTATTGTTTTCTGTCCAGGAGTCCATATGGGATTGGCAGCGCAGCTCTTCCTGTTTTTGGTTTGGTGTACAGATCCCTGGCACCTGTGTGTGGCCCACAGCGCAGGTTATGGGCTGGTGGAAGCTCCATGCTGAATTTGACAGGTGCTCTGAGTATCCTCCATTTTGGGATATCCAGGCCCTGCCATTGGAATCAGTTGATTCCTGATAGGAAACAAGATGGCCCCTGTGGCCTCTTGCTTTCTATTGCCTGTTACCTGGTTTTTCCAAAGTCCTGGGAAGCCCTGAATCTGTCCCTTTCCCCTGACTGGCTGTTGGGTGGAAGTTCCATATGTGGTGTTGTTGTGAAGTCCAGGCCAGACTGGCTGGAGCCTTCTCAGTGTTGTGGGTACACCTGTGGGTGGGACCTGGGTGAATGGAGTGTGTGACCAATATACACTTCTTGTTGTGGATGTCTGGGCTCTGATGTTTGACAAAATTACTGAGACAGCCCTGCTCAAAACGGGTATGAATGCAGTGTGTAGTGTTGAATCGATGGGTACTTGTCCCAATACTTTCCTTGTTGTTAGAGTCTTAGAGGGAGGAGTATGGCCTGAATGCACTGTACGCCTGATTGGCTGACTGACTGCATGAATGCCCTTCTATATGATTGGCTGCTGAGTGTGACCCAGCAGTGTGGATGAGAGACATAATAGTATATCTGGGGATCTCTCAGCATTGGAAAGTGTTCTGAAGCTGAAGTCCAAACTACAAAGAATAACTGGAGCGAAACTGAAGCTTACCCTTGAAGCTCTGCTGGAAGAGAAATCTTGCTGCTGCTCTACTTCATCGATCTGAAAGCTGCTGTGTCTCCAAGGACTGACCCAGAGAGGACCTGGTAAGGCACCCTCTTCCCACTACAAGGGACCATCGTGCCCCAGCTGATCTTTGCCAAAGCTCCCTGGTAGACAGACCTACCTCAAGCTGCTGACCGGAGACGGGGACTGCCGCTGAATCGCAAAGAGAAGCGCCCGGACTGTTGTCCATCACAGTCGACGACCGCCGTCGCCAACCGGAGCTGCCATGCCCCCTTTGCCTAAGTAACATTTGATCCAAGGACACTCTATCCTGCATCGTCCACCACTTTGTCCCACCAGAGAAAGTCGAGGCCGCTGACATGCCAAGGAGGATCCGCCGGTGGGTTTCCTGCCACCTGACAACCGTAGAGACACCGGATGACTCAACGACCTTGCTGGGCCACAGTTCTTCATAAAAGGGGTAATTCGGAGGTTGGAGGTAAGTAACTGTCTTTACCAGCATGGAGTAAATACCGTGTCCGTGTAGATCAGAGCCTGCTAATAGAGGGCCATTACGACCTTGCGGGCACAAGCTTTGCGCCATGCCGGTAACAACATTACCGGCATGCCGCTATAGTCCCGAAAAAGGCCCTAAGTGCCATCAAGCAAAGCGCAGATTGCACTACCGGCATGAAGCAAGACTGTATTAGCAGTCACCGCTATTAGTGGTGACCGCTATCAGCGGTCACCACTAATAACGGTCACCATAAATAAGCAGAACCGGAAGTAGCGTCATCGCACAGGAGCGGGAAAGAGCATGGCGGACATCTTTAAAAACACAATCCATTGCCATCCTCTGCAGCCAGGACCTGTAGGATATTGTCATGACCACTGTGAGGGGGCACCAGGCTCATATGTAGGAAGGAAGGGCTGTTCAAACTAGGTCCCATTTATGTACATGGGCCTTTAAATCCAACATGGAAGCACACACACAGTCTACTTCTAAGAACCAAGCAATGCGGTCTAGTGTTTTGGGTGTGGCAGACCTGGAACTACTTTCCCTGGTACTACTTTACCTGGGCTATATAAACCACACCCTGAATGCAGAACATGCTTTGTGTTATTCTGCAACCAGCAGTGTGATGCTCACCGTATCCAGCTCCTGGTCTTCAGCATCTTCCTGTAGTCCTGCAAGAACAAGAACAAGATTATTCAGTCTTACCTGAGAAAACACCATCCATCACTCAGCATCTCAACCGGGCTGCAATCTGTGGAAACCAAGAGAAAAGGAAACATCACTCACCTGTGAGTACTAGCTTAAGGGCTTCCGGTGAACCGCTACCACAGCTGCTGCTCGAACATCGGGACCTCCAATAACAAGAAAAGGAAAAACATTATTAGAATGCGCGCGCTTCCAAAAACATCGAATTCCATCAGGCTTACCTGAATTCTATGGCGTTACGCTCCGCTTCCATCCAGAGCACCAAAGCAACATCTGCAAAGGAAAAGAGACATATTCAGATTTGCTTTCAATATTAAACAACAGTAGAGCGCTGTACTTACCTTAACTGATTCCGGAGACTGTTTTTCATCGCGCTCTCATCCACTCGCAGCACCACAGCGGCCTGTGAGGAGAAGAAGAAAACACAGGTTAGCTTTAAAAGACAATAAGGGCGCTGCACTTCGTGCTTTCTCTTACCTAGAAACGTGCCTCTCCATCCGGCAAGCCAGCATCAAGCCCTTCACACCTGAAAAGAAGGAGACAAAGACATTAACAAATTCCCACCAGAAACAGAACAAAGACTTACAATTAACAAACCTACTTGCCTACCAGCATATTCAGGGTCACAGCAGTCCTGGGCCCAAGGAAGGCGGACTGCACCAGTGAAGCAACTCAGGCAGCTCGCCAACAAACATCAAGCACCCCTGCACAAGAAACGTAGGACGGATAGCTCACCCTAGAAATAACTAAGATTCATTATTCAGTACTGGGCAATTACGCATCCAGGGTCCCAGATCTCAAAGCCTTCCAGACGCCCCTGGGGATATCAGGTGAGTGTAACAGAACACAAAGCCTTTAAACCTTATCCACCTGGGCATCATGGAGACATCTGAAACTAATCAGTTAGCCCAGCTTTTGGGACAATTACGCGCCGAAGTACACGCAGCCCGGCAGGAAACCAATGCCTTAAAAACGAGAGTTAATCATCACAAAAGACATTACTGATGAACTAAGCAAACAGCTACTACAAACACGGGCAGGGCAGGCTCCATTGCCCGGATTTGCCCCATCCGTCGCTACACAATCATCAGTCAATCCAGTACAGATAACGTTGCCGGGAGCAGTACCCCTGGTACCACAGAACGGTTTAATGGAGACCCCAGAAGGTACGCAATATTCATGAACCAGTCCCGCCTCCTTTATCTTTGTAGGCCTGGGGCTTTCCCAAATGACCAGGCGAGGGTGGCTTTTGTGTTATCATATTTGAGTGGAAGTGCTGCAGACTGGTCGGTACCTTTAGTGAGCCGGGATGACCCATTACTGCAGAACTTCAGGCGTTTTCAACAGGAGATGGAAAAGTTATTTGCTCGACACTTGCATGGACAAGCTCTTGATAACGAACTCCTGTCCCTCTGCCAAGGGAATCAAGATTTGCTGACTTATATTGCCACCTTTAATAGACTGGTTGTAAAAGTGGGGTGACCAGAAGATAAAAGAACCACGTTGTTTTATCAGGGTCTACGAGGAGACCTGAAGTATGTCCTTGCTCAAATGGTAGACCGACCTAATGACTGTGCAGAGTTTATCAACCTGGTTGTTCAGTCGGACCACAGATTACAGGATCGAAGAACAGACCGAAGTAGACTCGAAAATCGTGCCTTGTTCGTACGTTCAAAACATCATGTTCAACGTCCATCAGAAAATACCACAGAACCCATGGAGATTGGAGGAGTATGACCTCCTTTAACCAAGGTTGAAAGAGACAAGAGGAGACAGCTACAGTTATCCCTATGCTGCGGTAAAGTGAGTCACTAAGAATGCCCAGTGAAACCTCCAAGGAAGGTGGTAGGCGCTACAGAGAAAGAAGATGATGGAAAGGAATTGGAAAACTACCAGGCCCGGCAAGCCTAGAGGTCCGCTTTTCGAGCGAGAAGGATAAGTCACAGACCTCACATTTCGCTCTACCAGTTACATTGATCAATCACCAACGACCATCACGGATGCATGCCATAGAGGCATATATAGACAGCGGAGCAGTTGGTAATTACTTAGATCGAGATCTGGCAACAGAAATGGGACTTCCCTTATGCACAAAACCAACAACTGAAAAGGTAACTACTGTTGATGGTACAGAAATTAGTTTGGGACCAGTAACCCAATGCACAACAGAATTAAACCTTCTGTGTCAGGATGGACATCAAGAAGCAATTACGTTTGACCTCATCAAAGCTCCTCAGTTCTGGTTGATCTTAGGGATGCCATGGTTAGTAACTCACAATCCCCACATAGACTAGACTGGCGTGCAAAGAGACTGACCTTTTCCCCAACAAATGAGCACACGCTTGATACCCGAAATCTATACCACAGCCAAACCTGAAATCTGTTCATGGATTAGCATCAGGGATCGCGGAACCAATGGACACCTTACCAAAAGAATATCAGCATTATCAAGTTTTTTTTCAGAAGGAACAGGCTAACACATTACCGCCACATAGGCCCTATGACTGTCAGATTGACCTGAAACCTGGCGCACAGGTTCCTTGTGGTCGAATTTATGCACTTACGGAAACCAAAAATCTCCACTTGAAGTCCTATCTGGATCAATACCTGGCTAATGGGTTTATCTGCCCGTCAAAGTCACCGGCAGCCTCTCCCTTATTCTTCATATCCAAGAAGGAAGGGGATTTGAGGACTTGCATCGATTATCGTGCGCTTAATCAAATCACAGTAAAAAACTGTTATCCTTTGACCCTTATCCCAGAACTGTTGGACCAAGTCAAGGATGCCCGAATCTACACCAAATTAGACCTCAGAGGTGCATACCACCTTGTACGTATTAAGAAAGGGGACGAATGGAAAACCACGCTTCGCACCAAGTACGGCCTGCACAAATATCAGGTAATGCCTTTCAGGCTGTGAAACGCTCCCGCAGCGTTCCAATACTTCATGAATGATCTATTACGGGAAGTAATCGATGTCTGTGCCCTGGTCTTCATTGACGACATCCTGGTGTATTTTCCCTCTGAAAGAGATCATGTCGAACATGTTCGCTCAGTCCTTGCAAAACTTCACCAGCACAAACTATACGCTAAACTCGAGAAATGCTCCTTCAATGTCACCAAAGTTGAGTTCCTCGGTTTTGTTCTCTCGCCAAAGGGAATAAGATGGATTTACACAAAGTAGATGCCATCCTTAATTGGCCATCACCTTCTTTACTTAAAGGAACCCAAAGCATGCTCGGCTTTGCGAATTTTTATTGCCGATTTATTCCAGATTTCCAGACCTGGTAAGGCACCCTCTTCCCACTACAAGGGACCATCGTGCCCCAGCTGATCTTTGCCAAAGCTTCCTGGTAGACAGACCTACCTCAAGCTGCTGACCGGAGACGGGGACTGCCGCTGAATCGCAAAGAGAAGCGCCCGGACTGTTGTCCATCACAGTCGACGACCGCCGTCGCCAACCGGAGCTGCCATGCCCCCTTTGCCTAAGTAACATTTGATCCAAGGACACTCTATCCTGCATCGTCCACCACTTTGTCCCACCAGAGAAAGTCGAGGCCGCTGACATGCCAAGGAGGATCCGCCGGTGGGTTTCCTGCCACCTGACAACCGTAGAGACACCGGACGACTCAACGACCTTGCTGGGCCACAGTTCTTCATAAAAGGGGTAATTCGGAGGTTGGAGGTAAGTAACTGTCTTTACCAGCATGGAGTAAATACTGTGTCCGTGTAGATCAGAGCCTGCTAATAGAGGGCCATTACGACCTTGCGGGCACAAGCTTTGCGCCATGCCGGTAACAACATTACCGGCATGCCGCTATAGTCCCGAAAAAGGCCCTAAGTGCCATCAAGCAAAGCGCAGATTGCACTACCGGCATGAAGCAAGACTGTATTAGCAGTCACCGCTATTAGTGGTGACCGCTACCAGCGGTCACCACTAATAACGGTCACCATAAATAAGCAGAACCGGAAGTAGCATCATCGCACAGGAGCGGGAAAGAGCATGGCGGACATCTTTAAAAACACAATCCATTGCCATCCTCTGCAGCCAGGACCTGTAGGATATTGTCATGACCACTGTGAGGGGGCACAAGTTGTGCCACAAGCAGGCTCCCAGCAGAACCCTGAGGGCCTTAAAACCCCTGCAAAAGGGCTCCTGGAGCAAGTCCTGGGACCTTTGGCACCAGGCTCATATGTAGGAAGGACGGGCTGTTCAAACTAGGTCCCATTTATGTACATGGGCCTTTAAATCCAACATGGAAGCACACACACAGTCTACTTCTAAGAACCAAGCAATGCGGTCTAGTGTTTTGGGTGTGGCAGGCCTGGACCTACTTTCCCTGGTACTACTTTACCTGGGCTATATAAACCACACCCTGAATGCAGAACATGCTTTGTGTTATTTTGCAACCAGCAGTGTGATGCTCACCATATCCAGCTCCTGGGCTTCAGCATCTTCCTGTAGTCCTGCAAGAACAAGAACAAGATTATTCAGTCTTACCTGAGAAAACACCATCCATCACTCAGCATCTCAACCGGGCTGCAATCTGTGGAAACCAAGAGAAGAAGAAACATCACTCACCTGTGAGTACTAGCTTAAGGGCTTCCGGCGAACCGCTACCACAGCTGCTGCTCGAACATCGGGACCTCCAATAACAAGAAAAGGAAAAACATTATTAGAATGCGTGCGCTTCCAAAAACATCGAATTTCATCAGTCTTACCTGAATTCTATGGCGTTACGCTGCGCTTCCATCCAGAGCACCAAAGCAACATCTGCAAAGGAAAAGAGACATATTCAGATTTGCTTTCAATATTAAACAACAGTAGAGCGCTGTACTTACCTTAACTGATTCCGGGGACCTGTTTTTCATCGCGCTCTCATCCACTCGCAGCACCACAGCGGCCTGTGAGGAGAAGAAGAAAACACAGGTTAGCTTTAAAAGACAATAAGGGCGCTGCACTTCGTGCTTTCTCTTACCTAGAAACGTGCCTCTCCATCCGGCAAGCCAGCATCAAGCCCTTCGCACCTGAAAAGAAGGAGACAAAGACATTAACGAATTCCCACCGGAAACAGAACAAAGACTTACAATTAACAAACCTACTTGCCTACCAGCATATTCAGGGTCACAGC
This sequence comes from Ambystoma mexicanum, assembly GCF_040938575.1. Taxonomy (NCBI): domain Eukaryota; kingdom Metazoa; phylum Chordata; class Amphibia; order Caudata; family Ambystomatidae; genus Ambystoma; species Ambystoma mexicanum. The sequence goes on along the minus strand of NC_090931.1, from coordinate 410,074,043 downwards.
AGTCCTGGGCCAAAGGAAGGCGGACTGCACCAGTGAAGCAACTCAGGCAGCTCGCCAACAAACATCAAGCACCCCTGCACAAGAAACGTAGGACGGATAGCTCACCCTAGAAATAACTAAGATTCATTATTCAGTACTGGGCAATTACGCATCCAGGGTTCCAGATCTCAAAGCCTTCCAGACGCCCCTGGGGATATCAGGTGAGTGAAACAGAACACAAAGCCTTTAAACCTTATCCACCTGGGCATCATGGAGACATCTGAAACTAATCAGTTAGCCCAGCTTTTGGGACAATTACGCGCCGAAGTACACGCAGCCCGGCAGGAAACCAATGCCTTAAAACGAGAGTTAATCATCACAAAAGACATTACTGATGAACTAAGCAAACAGCTACTACAAACATGGGCAGGCTCCATTGCCCGGATTTGCCCCATCCGTCGCTACACAATCATCAGTCAATCCAGTACAGATAACGTTGCCGGGAGCAGTACCCCTGGTACCACAGAACGGTTTAATGGAGACCCCAGAAGGTACGCAATATTCATGAACCAGTCCCGCCTCCTTTATCTTTGTAGGCCTGGGGCTTTCCCAAATGACCAGGCGAGGGTGGCTTTTGTGTTATCATATTTGAGTGGAAGTGCTGCAGACTGGTCGGTACCTTTAGTGAGCCGGGATGACCCATTACTGCAGAACTTCAGGCGTTTTCAACAGGAGATGGAAAAGTTATTTGCTCGACACTTGCATGGACAAGCTCTTGATAACGAACTCCTGTCCCTCTGCCAAGGGAATCAAGATTTGCTGACTTATATTGCCACCTTTAACAGACTGGTTGTAAAAGTGGGGTGACCAGAAGATAAAAGAACCACGTTGTTTTATCAGGGTCTACGAGGAGACCTGAAGGATGTCCTTGCTCAAATGGTAGACCGACCTAATGACTGTGCAGAGTTTATCAACCTGGTTGTTCAGTTGGACCACAGATTACAGGATCGAAGAACAGACCGAAATAGACTCGAAAATTGTGCCTTGTTCGTACGTTCAAAACATCATGTTCAACGTCCATCAGAAAATACCACAGAACCCATGGAGATTGGAGGAGTATGACCTCCTTTAACCAAGGTTGAAAGAGACAAGAGGAGACAGCTACAGTTATCCCTATGCTGCGGTAAAGTGAGTCACTAAGAATGCCCAGTGAAACCTCCAAGGAAGGTGGTAGGCGCTACAGAGAAAGAAGATGATGGAAAGGAATTGGAAAACTACCAGGCCCGGCAAGCCTAGAGGTCCGCTTTTCGAGCGAGAAGGATAAGTCACAGACCTCACATTTCGCTCTACCAGTAACATTGATCAATCACCAACGACCATCACGGATGCATGCCATAGAGGCATATATAGACAGCGGAGCAGTTGGTAATTACTTAGATCGAGATCTGGCAACAGAAATGGGACTTCCCTTATGCACAAAACCAGCAACTGAAAAGGTAACTACTGTTGATGGTACAGAAATTAGTTTGGGACCAGTAACCCAATGCACAACAGAATTAAACCTTCTGTGTCAGGATGGACATCAAGAAGCAATTACGTTTGACCTCATCAAAGCTCCTCAGTTCTGGTTGATCTTAGGGATGCCATGGTTAGTAACTCACAATCCACACTTAGACTAGACTGGCGTGCAAAGAGACTGACCTTTTCCAACAAATGAGCACACGCTTGATACCCGAAATCTATACCACAGCCAAACCTGAAATCTGTTCATGGATTAGCATCAGGGATCGCGGAACCAATGGACACCTTACCAAAAGAATATCAGCATTATCAAGTTTTTTTTCAGAAGGAACAGGCTAACACATTACCGCCACATAGGCCCCATGACTGTCAGATTGACCTGAAACCTGGCGCACAGGTTCCTTGTGCTCGAATTTATGCACTTACGGAAACCAAAAATCTCCACTTGAAGTCCTATCTGGATCAATACCTGGCTAATGGGTTTATCTGCCCGTCAAAGTCACCGGCAGCCTCTCCCTTATTCTTCATATCCAAGAAGGAAGGGGATTTGAGGACTTGCATCGATTATCGTGCGCTTAATCAAATCACAGTAAAAAACTGTTATCCTTTGACCCTTATCCCAGAACTGTTGGACCAAGTCAAGGATGCCCGAATCTACACCAAATTAGACCTCAGAGGTGCATACCACCTTGTACGTATTAAGAAAGGGGACGAATGGAAAACCGCGCTTCGCACCAAGTACGGCCTGCACGAATATCAGGTAATGCCTTTCAGGCTGTGAAACGCTCCCGCAGCGTCCCAATACTTCATGAATGATCTATTACGGGAAGTAATCGATGTCTGTGCCCTGGTCTTCATTGACGACATCCTGGTGTATTTTCCCTCTGAAAGAGATCATGTCGAACATGTTCGCTCAGTCCTTGCAAAACTTCACCAGCACAAACTATACGCTAAACTCGAGAAATGCTCCTTCAATGTCACCAAAGTTGAGTTCCTCGGTTTTGTTCTCTCGCCAAAGGGAATAAGATGGATTTACACAAAGTAGATGCCATCCTTAATTGGCCATCACCTTCTTTACTTAAAGGAACCCAAAGCATGCTCGGCTTTGCGAATTTTTATTGCCGATTTATTCCAGATTTCCAGACCTGGTAAGGCACCCTCTTCCCACTACAAGGGACCATCGTGTCCCAGCTGATCTTTGCCAAAGCTCCCTGGTAGACAGACCTACCTCAAGCTGCTGACCGGAGACGGGGACTGCCGCTGAATCGCAAAGAGAAGCGCCCGGACTGTTGTCCATCACAGTCGACGACCGCCGTCGCCAACCGGAGCTGCCATGCCCCCTTTGCCTAAGTAACATTTGATCCAAGGACACTCTATCCTGCATCGTCCACCACTTTGTCCCACCAGAGAAAGTCGAGGCCGCTGACATGCCAAGGAGGATCCGCCGGTGGGTTTCCTGCCACCTGACAACCGTAGAGACACCGGACGACTCAACGACCTTGCTGGGCCACAGTTCTTCATAAAAGGGGTAATTCGGAGGTTGGAGGTAAGTAACTGTCTTTACCAGCATGGAGTAAATACCGTGTCCGTGTAGATCAGAGCCTGCTAATAGAGGGCCATTACGACCTTGCGGGCACAAGCTTTGCGCCATGCCGGTAACAACATTACCGGCATGCCGCTATAGTCCCGAAAAGGCCCTAAGTGCCATCAAGCAAAGCGCAGATTGCACTACCGGCATGAAGCAAGACTGTATTAGCAGTCACCGCTATTAGTGGTGACCGCTATCAGCGGTCACCACTAATAACGGTCACCATAAATAAGCAGAACCGGAAGTAGCGTCATCGCACAGGAGCGGGAAAGAGCATGGCGGACATCTTTAAAAACACAATCCATTGCCATCCTCTGCAGCCAGGACCTGTAGGATATTGTCATGACCACTGTGAGGGGGCACAAGTTGTGCCACAAGCAGGCTCCCAGCAGAACCCTGAGGGCCTTAAAACCCCTGCAAAAGGGCTCCTGGAGCCAGTCCTGGGACCTTTGGCACCAGGCTCATATGTAGGAAGGAAGGGCTGTTCAAACTAGGTCCCATTTATGTACATGGGCCTTTAAATCCAACATGGAAGCACACACACAGTCTACTTCTAAGAACCAAGCAATGCGGTCTAGTGTTTTGGGTGTGGCAGGCCTGGAACTACTTTCCCTGGTACTACTTTACCTGGGCTATATAAACCACACCCTGAATGCAGAACATGCTTTGTGTTATTCTGCAACCAGCAGTGTGATGCTCACCGTATCCAGCTCCTGGTCTTCAGCATCTTCCTGTAGTCCTGCAAGAACAAGAACAAGATTATTCAGTCTTACCTGAGAAAACACCATCCATCACTCAGCATCTCAACCGGGCTGCAATCTGTGGAAACCAAGAGAAGAAGAAACATCACTCACCTGTGAGTACTAGCTTAAGGGCTTCCGGCGAACCGCTACCACAGCTGCTGCTCGAACATCGGAACCTCCAATAACAAGAAAAGGAAAAACATTATTAGAATGCGCGCGCTTCCAAAAACATCGAATTCCATCAGTCTTACCTGAATTCTATGGCGTTACGCTGCGCTTCCATCCAGAGCACCAAAGCAACATCTGCAAAGGAAAAGAGACATATTCAGATTTGCTTTCAATATTAAACAACAGTAGAGCGCTGTACTTACCTTAACTGATTCCGGGGACCTGTTTTTCATTGCGCTCTCATCCACTCGCAGCACCACAGCGGCCTGTGAGGAGAAGAAGAAAACACAGGTTAGCTTTAAAAGACAATAAGGGCGCTGCACTTCGTGCTTTCTCTTACCTAGAAACGTGCCTCTCCATCCGGCAAGCCAGCATCAAGCCCTTCGCACCTGAAAAGAAGGAGACAAAGACATTAACGAATTCCCACCAGAAACAGAACAAAGACTTACAATTAACAAACCTACTTGCCTACCAGCATATTCAGGGTCACAGCAGTCCTGGGCCCAAGGAAGGCGGACTGCACCAGTGAAGCAACTCAGGCAGCTCGCCAACAAACATCAAGCACACCTGCACAAGAAACGTAGGACGGATAGCTCACCCTAGAAATAACTAAGATTCATTATTCAGTATTGGGCAATTACGCATCCAGGGTTCCAGATCTCAAAGCCTTCCAGACGCCCCTGGGGATATCAGGTGAGTGTAACAGAACACAAAGCCTTTAAACTTTATCCACCTGGGCATCATGGAGACATCTGAAACTAATCAGTTAGCCCAGCTTTTGGGACAATTACGCGCCGAAGTACACGCAGCCCGGCAGGAAACCAATGCCTTAAAACGAGAGTTAATCATCACAAAAGACATTACTGATGAACTAAGCAAACAGCTACTACAAACACGGGCAGGGCAGGCTCCATTGCCCGGATTTGCCCCATCCGTCGCTACACAATCATCAGTCAATCCAGTACAGATAACGTTGCCGGGAGCAGTACCCCTGGTACCACAGAACGGTTTAATGGAGACCCCAGAAGGTACGCAATATTCATGAACCAGTCCCGCCTCCTTTATCTTTGTAGGCCTGGGGCTTTCCCAAATGACCAGGCGAGGGTGGCTTTTGTGTTATCATATTTGAGTGAAAGTGCTGCAGACTGGTCGGTACCTTTAGTGAGCCGGGATGACCCATTACTGCAGAACTTCAGGCGTTTTCAACAGGAGATGGAAAAGTTATTTGCTCGACACTTGCATGGACAAGCTCTTGATAACGAACTCCTGTCCCTCTGCCAAGGGAATCAAGATTTGCTGACTTATATTGCCACCTTTAATAGACTGGTTGTAAAAGTGGGGTGACCAGAAGATAAAAGAACCACGTTGTTTTATCAGGGTCTACGAGGAGACCTGAAGGATGTCCTTGCTCAAATGGTAGACCGACCTAATGACTGTGCAGAGTTTATCAACCTGGTTGTTCAGTTGGACCACAGATTACAGGATCGAAGAACAGACCGAAGTAGACTCGAAAATCGTGCCTTGTTCGTACGTTCAAAACATCATGTTCAACGTCCATCAGAAAATACCACAGAACCCATGGAGATTGGAGGAGTATGACCTCCTCTAACCAAGGTTGAAAGAGACAAGAGGAGACAGCTACAGTTATCCCTATGCTGCGGTAAAGTGAGTCACTAAGAATGCCCAGTGAAACCTCCAAGGAAGGTGGTAGGCGCTACAGAGAAAGAAGATGATGGAAAGGAATTGGAAAACTACCAGGCCCGGCAAGCCTAGAGGTCCGCTTTTCGAGCGAGAAGGATAAGTCACAGACCTCACATTTCGCTCTACCAGTAACATTGATCAATCACCAACGACCATCACGGATGCATGCCATAGAGGCATATATAGACAGCGGAGCAGTTGGTAATTACTTAGATCGAGATCTGGCAACAGAAATGGGACTTCCCTTATGCACAAAACCAACAACTGAATAGGTAACTACTGTTGATGGTACAGAAATTAGTTTGGGACCAGTAACCCAATGCACAACAGAATTAAACCTTCTGTGTCAGGATGGACATCAAGAAGCAATTAAGTTTGACCTCATCAAAGCTCCTCAGTTCTGGTTGATCTTAGGGATGCCATGGTTAGTAACTCACAATCCCCACATAGACTAGACTGGCGTGCAAAGAGACTGAACTTTTCCAACAAATGAGCACACGCTTGATACCCGAAATCTATACCACAGCCAAACCTGAAATCTGTTCATGGATTAGCATCAGGGATCGCGGAACCAATGGACACCTTACCAAAAGAATATCAGCATTATCAAGTTTTTTTTCAGAAGGAACAGGCTAACACATTACCGCCACATAGGCCCTATGACTGTCAGATTGACCTGAAACCTGGCGCACAGGTTCCTTGTGGTCAAATTTATGCACTTACGGAAACCAAAAATCTCCACTTGAAGTCCTATCTGGATCAATACCTGGCTAATGGGTTTATCTGCCCGTCAAAGTCACCGGCAGCCTCTCCCTTATTCTTCATATCCAAGAAGGAAGGGGATTTGAGGACTTGCATCGATTATCGTGCGCTTAATCAAATCACAGTAAAAAACTGTTATCCTTTGACCCTTATCCCGGAACTGTTGGACCAAGTCAAGGATGCCCGAATCTACACCAAATTAGACCTGAGAGGTGCATACCACCTTGTACGTATTAAGAAAGGGGACGAATGGAAAACCGCGCTTCGCACCAAGTACGGCATGCACGAATATCAGGTAATGCCTTTCAGGCTGTGAAACGCTCCCGCAGCGTTCCAATACTTCATGAATGATCTATTACGGGAAGTAATCGATGTCTGTGCCCTGGTCTTCATTGACGACATCCTGGTGTATTTTCCCTCTGAAAGAGATCATGTCGAACATGTTCACTCAGTCCTTGCAAAACTTCACCAGCACAAACTATACGCTAAACTCGAGAAATGCTCCTTCAATGTCACCAAAGTTGAGTTCCTCGGTTTTGTTCTCTCGCCAAAGGGAATAAGATGGATTTACACAAAGTAGATGCCATCCTTAATTGGCCATCACCTTCTTTACTTAAAGGAACCCAAAGCATGCTCGGCTTTGCGAATTTTTATTGCCGATTTATTCCAGATTTCTCACGGATAGTCCACCCAATCACATCGTTACTGAGAAAAAACAACAAAAAATTCCAATGGACTGAAGAGGCGGAACAGGCCTTTCAAGAATTCAAGAAAAAATTCACCTCTGTGACAATTTTACGACATCCTCGCCCTGATCTCCCCTATGTAGTGTAACTGATACTTCCAGCGTAGCTATGGGAGCAGTTCTCTCTCAAAGAGATCCAGAGACAGGCCAATTACACTCTGTGGCCTTTTGGTCACGTAAATTCTCACCACCAGAACTTAACTATGCAATTACAGACAAAGAATTGTTGACAATAAAATCAGCCTTCAAAGCCTGGCGGCAGTATCTATTAGGTTCCAGACATACCATCACAGTAATTACAGATCACCTTAACCTTCAATACCTAAAGTCAGCAAAAGCCCAATCGTCACGACAGTTGCGGTGGACTTTATTCTTCGCAGAATACGATTACGTAATAACATACCGACCGGGAGTTCGGAATGGGAAGGCCAATGCCTTGTCTCGTATGGGTGTTTAAGAGAAAACGAACAGTACCCTGGACCCTGTTGCCATTATCCCAAGTGATAAACTACTGGGACACACCGCTACATTGACTCTGAGTGAACTTCAAGATAAGATTCGAACCTTAATGAACCCTGAGATCTTGCAGAAATGGAATTCCCAAAATGAACATCACGCGGTTCTGGGAACAACCATATCTACCAAGTAAAGATCTGCAAGAATTGGTCATGTCTGGTTATCACGATTCCCTGATCGAAGGCCATCCCAGAATTGCTTAGACTCTAGACAAGGTTAAACGGAATTATTGGTGGCCAGCCTGGCATAAGGACATTGCTCAATTTGTTCTACCCTGTGGGATATGTGCACAGAATAAATCACAAAAACAGGAACCAACTGGCCTCCTACAACCACTGGATATTCCACTGGCTCCCTGGCATACTCTTTCTCTTGATTTTATTACGGATTTACCTCCCTGTCCAGGTTTTAATACCATTCTGGCGGTTGTAGACCTGTTCTCTAAAATGGCACATTTCATTACATTCAAAGGAGTTCCTAATGCTACCAGTCTGGCAAAAGCATTTCTTGAACAGATTATAAAACTGCATGTTTTCCCCTCAGTCCTAATCTCAGATCGTGGAAGCCAATTTGTATCCAACTCTGGAGGAAATGTGCCATGGCACAAATCGATGTTCTATTATCCACTAGCCATCATCCCCAAACGGATGGACAAACAGAAAGAACAAACCAGGCATTAGAACAGTATCTACGTTGCATGCTGCATCAAGTGGAAGAGAATTGGAAAGACTTGTTATGGATAGCGGAATGCCCATACAATAACTCCATACACACCAGCGCAGGACAAAGCCCATTCTACACAATATACAGAAGACATCCACGTACCTCTGAACTAGACTCCCCCACGCCTTGTAAATGCCAGTGGTAAAGACTCTTCACACAAGCATAACTCAAGCCTTCAAAAGGGCAAATGAACATTTACTGCAAGCCAAAGACAGACAAAAAAAATTATCGGACCGGCATCGAAAGACAACTCCCGATTACCAAGTTGTAGACAAAGTCTGGTTGGCATCAACACATGTGCCCATAAAAGGTACCCGGACCTTTCCTCCAAGATATCTAGGACCCTATACCATCGAATTGGTGATAAATCCTGTGGCCGTCAAGTTAGCCTTACCACCAAGCATGCAAATTCATCCAGTGTTCCATGTGTCACCTGTAAAACCTGAAAAACCAGGAACCCGAGTCTTAACACCACCAAAACCTGGGCTAGTTGATGGAGAGCCTGAATTTGAAGTTAAAAACATCCTGGATTTGAAATGTACCGGATCTAAGCTATACTATTTAGTGGACTGGAAAGGGAACGGGCCTCAAGACAGATGTTGGAAATCAAGTAAGGATATTCACGCACCACGCCTGATTAAGAGGTTTCACCTGGATAACCCCACCAAACCCAAACCGGACAGGAAGGATACCATGAGAGTGGCCTTAGGGGGAGTGCTGTCATGACCACTGTGAGGGGGCACAAGTTGTGCCACAAGCAGGCTCCCACCAGAACCCTGAGGGCCTTAAAACCACTGCAAAAGGGCTCCTGGAGCCAGTCCTGGCGCCTTTGTCACCAGGATCATATGTAGGAAGGATGGACTGTTCAAACTAGGTCCCATTTATGTACATGGGCCTTTAAATCCAACATGAAAGCACCCACACAGTCTAGTTCTAAGAAGCAAGCCATGCGGTCTAGTGTTTTGGGTGTGGCAGACCTGGAACTACTTTCCCTGGGCTATATAAACCACACCCTGACTGCAGAACACGCTTTATGTTATTCTGCAACCAGCAGCGTGATGCTCACCGTGTCCAGCTCCAGTTCTTCAGCATCTTCCTGTAGTCCTGCAAGAACAAGATAGTTCAGTCTCACCTGAGAAAACACCATCCAGCACTCAGCATCAAAACCGGGCTGCAATCTGTGGAAACCAAGAGAAGAAGAAACATCACTCACCTGTGAGCACTAGATTAAGCACTTCTGGCGAACCGCTACCACAGCTGCTGCTCGAACATCGCGACCTGCAATAGCGAGAAAAGGAAAAACAATATTAAAATGCACACGCTTCCAAAAACATTGAATTCCATCAGTCTTACCTGAATTCCATTACGCTGCGCTTCCATCCGGAGCACCACAGCAACATCTGCAAGGAAAAGAGACATATTCAGGTTCGCTTTCAATATTAAACAACCACACAGCGCTGTACTTACCTTAATGGATTCTGGGGGCCTGTTTTTCATCGCGCTCTCATCCACTCGCAGCACCACAGCGGCCTGTGAGGAGAAGAAGAAGAAAACACAGGTTAGCTTTAAAAGACAATAAAGGCACTGCGCTTTGCGCTTTCTCTTACCTAGAAACATGCCTCTCCATCCAGCACGCCAGTATCCAGACATTCACACCTGAAAAGAAGGTGATAAAGACATTAACAAATTCCCACCAGAAACAGAACAAAGACTTACAATTAACAAACCTACCTGCCTACCAGCAGATTCAGGGTCACAGCAGGCCTTGGCCCAGGGAAGGCGTACTGCACCAGTGAAGCAACTCGGGCAGCTTGCCAACAAATGTCAAGCGCCCCTGCACAAGAAACGCAGGGCGGATAGCTCACCCTACAAATAACTAAGATTCATTATTCAGCACTGGGTAACTAGGCATCCAGGGTTCCAGATCTCAGAGCCTTCCAGACGCCCGCGGGGATATCAGGTGAGCATAACAGATATTGACGTGTGAAATCCAATCCACAACAACACTACAATGCCCAAGGCTGTGTAAAAGGGTGCCTCCCGCCAGCGCAAGGAGCGCTTTAATGAAAATGAGTTGACCATGCTAGCGGAGACCCTGGAAAAAATGTAGATGTCGTGTTCGCCCAGAGCCTCAAGAGGGAGGCCATAATCAAAAACAATGGGATCTGGGCACTAGTGGTGCAAAAAGTAAGCGCGGTTGGCAACACCCCCCGCACAACCAAGGATTGCAGGAAGAGGTGAGATGACTTGCGCTTGAGAGTCCGCAAAATCCTCTCTGCCAAAAGGAGCCAGGCCATGTCAACTGGCGGAGAAGCAAGCTCTCCCATAAAGTTGTCCCGGTGGGAGGACGTATGTGCTAGCTTGATCGGCATCGAGGCCATTGAAGGTGTGGGAGACATGGAGTGTGGCGCCAAGTCATCGGCAGACGGAGGTGAGTGTCCTAAGAAAAAACTGTAATGCAGAGTCTGATGACAGTCCACCAATATGTCTTTCTAAAGAGGCAAGCCATGGCCCAATGCACACACATTCCCAGCATAGTTATCCTACGCACAGACACATGCAGATGCCAGCATCAAGGCAATGCCATACCTTACACAAATCACACTAAGATGTTAATGGCATAAGTCACACTGCATGCAGGCCACAACAAATATGCATGTCACATAGCATATGTCTGCCCCAACATGAGTGACCCCGATGGATGCCTGCATTACCCACCCATATAGCAAGCAACGTGATCATCCAAACTCAACTGCCTATTACCCTCTATTATGTAGATGAGCAATTATACTAATGTATGCATGATGCTTATCAAACCATCACTCATGCTGTCCCTCTCTTCGACCCCCACAGACTCAGACCATGACAGCGAGGCACGGGACTCACCCCCAGAGCCAACCACATCCCGGAAGAGGGCCTGGGATGAGGCCAACAGGCCTTCGACCTCAAAAGCCCAAAACAAGGCTTGCCATGCACCACTGAGGAAACCACCTCCGGATGCCACAGCACTGGTGCCGCAAAGGGCCGTCGTGACAGTACCCACAACACCAGTCACAACTGGAAAAGGACACAGCTGAAGCAAAACTCTCAGCAGAGTCCAGTTCAGTTGGAGAGGCAGCAGCCACAGCACCCCTGGCTGAGGAGGAGGCGCAGGAAGAGGGCTGGGTGCCTGTGGAGAACGACTCCTCCGAACTGCTTCACACATCAAGTCTGGCACCATTCCCACAGCTCATATTGTTGGACTCCATCCACGCCACTACCCCGGAGCAGTCTGGGGGTGAGTTCAACCAAGGGGCCATGAGTCCCTTAGGGGAGCCAATAGAAATTGTACATGACAACCAAAGACCCTCCACCTCCACAGGTGCACCGACGGGGCAGCAGCGGCAGGCGGAGCTAACTGCCTTGGTGTGACAATTTGTAAGTGACAATGCCCACGCAAGGCAGGAGTGGAGAGAAAACACTGCCTTTCTGGGCAAGATAATTGCCGATAACACTGCCTCCCTGGGCAAGATCTCTGCTGAAAACACAAGTAAACTGGGTGAGGAGGTATCAGCCCTGCGGCAGGTCCTTGGCCGCATTGCTGATGCATTGGAGGCCGAGCGTCTGGCCCCACAAAAGGAGCAGGTGGCCACCCCATCGTCCTCCAGCTCAACACAGACAAGCCCACTCTGCAGGTCATCACGCACACTGCGCCGCCCGGACATGCCACCACCAGGTGCAGGGAGTGGCAGTAAGTAGGCTGGCCAGCCTGATGAAGGCAATAGACACTTGTTGGGACATGTGTGGGGGAGCTTTGGGGGATAGGGGGGTGAGGGTGTGTGGGGGAGTTGTGGGGGAGGTGGAGGGGGGTGAGGGTGTGCGGGTGTCATGATTACTGCCCCTCATGTCCCCAGCCCTCCAAGATGTCAGACTGGAGCCAGGCCACAATCACCTACATGGCCCTCAAGGGCCTCTCCATCCCTCCAAAGACCCACTTGGAGTCAGACTTGGTGCTTGTGGCACCAGACTCACTCACTCCCATAGGATAACATTGGGGATTGGACTTGTAGTGCAATGATGGGGACAAGATGGATGCCCCCACATTTTTTGGTTCCCAGACTTGCATATGCAGTCTAGTCTTTTGGGTGTGGTTCAGCCCAGAGACACCTGGGATACCCAGAGACTATTTAAGCCACGCCCAGGCTGAGAAACATGCGTTGTGTTTTCTGCACCTGCAGCGTGACACTCACCGTGTTCGGATCGGTCTCCAGTAGGCCTGCATCTTTCTTCTGCGCTCAGCTCCTGCAAGAACAAGAACACCATTAGGAACAGCCTTACCTTGCAGCGCTTCTGCCCATCATTCATCGCTCCTTCTGTTCTGCGGGCATCTTCGGCGGTGTCATTCCCATCCCGGCACACCGCTTCCTAAGGAAAAGGGAAAAGAACTGAAAAAAGACATTAGTAAGCTTTCAGCAAATCTTCGCTTATTTTTAAAGACTGTACGAGCTTCAAACACTTACCAGAATCCTAGCCGCTCTGGGGGAATTCTGTCTCCGGAACTTCTCATCCATCTGCAAGAGGGAAAAGACACTCCAGGTTAGCGTGGAAACATCTAGAGGCTCCGCATACCGCGCTTACTCACCGCATTTCTTCTTCATAACCGGCATCCACGTTGAAAACGTCGCAGCACCTAAAAGACACAGAAAAAGAACTCAGTTCAATACAAATACGAAAGGGTCGCATTGCACATCGCGCTCTCACTCACCTTCAGTGCTACTCATCTCAGCAGCACGTCGCCATCCCCGGACGCCGGCCATCATCTAAGGAAGGAAAGGAACGAAGTTAGAGAACTGTTCAAAAGACTCATTATACTTACCTGTCGGACTCTTGCCAGTGAAGTAACTAGACAGCAACGAGCCTGCATCAATCAACGCGCCCCTGCGCTGAAAGCAGGACGGAGAGCACACTTTCCAAGAAAACAAGGTGAGCTGTGGATCAAAGAGAAGGGTTGGACCCCGGGGAAGAAGGGGTTCAAGCACACAGAGACAATAGGGAGTTAAACTCTACCAATCCTGTGTTTCAGGCCCAGTCTCCAGTCGAGTAGACTCAAGGGAAGGGTTTGAGGTTGTAAGAGGTCAGAACAGGCTGAGTGACGTCCCCATGGATACCAGGTGAGTGTTACAGTGGGGGAGTTGTGGGGGGACTGGGAGGGGGTGAGGGTGTGGGGGGGGAGTTGTGGGGGCAGGGGGAGGGGGGTGAGGGTGGTGGACGGTTAGTGCACTTTTATTTTCATTGTACATTTCAATACACCCGTTGTGTTAAAAAAAATGACTTGAGTGGACATTCATCATTGCACATGTGTCATTTATTCATATACAGTGCATGGTGTACATGTACCCCCTCACTCAGTGCCCTCCATCCAACTATCATGTCACCCTCTGCATCCATGTGTGTCAGAAATATTGTGAAAACACTGACTGACGCACAGCACGTCCCTCCTGTGCATCAGCACTGCGATGATGTGCAGCCACATCTTCTTCATCCCCTTCATCATCACCAGGTGGTAGCAGTTCAATGTCAGGGGGCCGGGGCACATTCTGTCAGATACACATGTTGTGCAGCATGACACATGCCATGATGATCTTGGCCACCTTCTCATGCCTGTAGAGGAGTGCCCCACCCGACCGGCTAAGGCAGCAAACCGTGCCATCAACAGTCCAAAGGTCTGCTCAATGACCACTCGGGTACGGGTGTGGGATCAATTGTAGTCCTCCTCGTGTCTGTTCTGTGGGTTTCGGACAGGGTGAGGAGCCACGGCTTCAAGGGATAGCCAGTGTCACCTGCATGGGAGGCAAAAAATGGTATATGTCAGTGGATTCATGATGGACAGCTGTACTAGTCACACATGCCTGCAGATTATCGTTGGTCACATGCACATGTCCCTGGTTGTATGCACGCCATTTTTAGGCCCTCAAAGTGTCCTGTTCCATGGAATAATGGTGTGTGTTGCATCTCCAAGATGATACACAGTGTGCACTGCCGTCTTGTTGGTCATGCATTGTGTACACATACAGCTGGGTTTGTGTCAAAAATTGTGATGTGTTGTGTTATGTATTAATTTCTGACTGGAAGCATTGGCAGTAGTCTCTGCGATATTAGGCATTCAGCGCTGATTTTTCCCATGGTGACTTGCAGCATTCCTGTGGTTGTGGCGGCCCTATGGCAGGCAGTGGATTCCCTTGGTGGTTCTGTTCAATGTACTCCCATGGATGCTTGTCCTGTGTGGTGATTTGCTGGAGACAGCAACATAGTGCATATACACTGCATGTTGCTGGATGGTGTTATGGAGAGTGAGGTCCGCTGATGAGTGGTGCACGTGTTATGGGATGTGGATTGGTTTACTGTTTGTCATGTTGTGATAGGTGTCAACCTTACTTCATTCCTATGGGATTTGGGTGTCATGTTCTGTTTGGGATGCTTTGGGGCAAAGTGTTGAGTGATGTGCATATCATGCAGTCACATCAACATTGACACCATGGTGGTGTGTGCATCTCTCTCCTATTTCAGTTCCATTTGCAACTTACCAAGCAGCCAGGCACGTCGTCCAGCATGTCGATCCATGAAGCATCCGGGATGTGGGCACAACAATGTATGATGATCTTTCTGGCGTTGCATACCATCTGCACATTTATGGAATGGTATTGCTTGCGGTTGCGGTACACCACCTCCATGGCATGCGGGACCACAAACTCCACATGGGTGCAGTCGAGGGCACCTATACAATTTGGCATACCTTCCAGTGCATGGAAGCCAACTTTTGTATCAAAAATCTCCTGGGAGTCTGTGGTAGGGATATGTAGTCCCTTGTGTGCTTGAGGAGGGCATCCAGCACTTGGTTCAGAATGCGAGAAAATAAGGGTTGTGATATGCCATGCATTAGCCCCACTGTGTGCTGGTAGGTGCCTGTGGCAAGGAAGTGGAGCACCGACACTACCTTCAGTAGGGGGGAGATGGAGGTGCGTATTTCTATGAGGCTGACAATGTCATCATGTATCATGTCCACGCTGGTGGTGATGGTGTCCCAGTCCAGACGTTACATGGTGTGGATCTGCTCCAGGGTTAGGTTGAAATGACTGGCTCTGATGCGAGGGATTGAGGGCTGTCTGTGTGGTACCGCTGCCTACACTGGTGGGGCATGCTGGGCCTGTCTCACCCACCTTCTCCCCCTGTGTCTCCTCTGAGGTGCCTGCTGTTATTTTTGGTGTTGTTGCTGGTGTTGCAATGCAAGCAGGTCCTCCAGCTCTAGTATTGCTACTACTATTGGAATCATCTTGGTGTGGGAAGGGGTGTGGTGTGTGGGTGTGCTCCTTTTGTACTGGCCCAGACTCCATTGCCTCCACATGTGCTGATTGTGTGCACCTGTGGCAGTTGAGAACACTGCACATACCATTTTACGGTTGGTTTCGCGATGCCGGTATTACCAGCATGCCGGTATCCACTATTAGCACCTTCGTGATGTCGGTATTTGCTTGTCTGCCTGACTTGTGATTTCCTCCCATTAGCGGCATGCCAGTATTGCCGGTATGATGGGCTAGGTGCCCGCGCCCATGCCGCTATTAGAGGCACCATTATTAACAGTGCCTCTAAAAGCAGGGTCTTAGGTCGGAATAGCCCGGAGCGGTATGCGATGCCGGTAATCCTTCACCGGCATCGTTTTTCCATTACCTCCAACCTCGGAATGAGCCCCAATCTCTTTGCAGTCCTGAAATATCATCACTGAGGTGCCCCGCACACCTTTTCCTTGCAGGACGCCACCGCTCCTTCATCGACAAGCACCACTAGGAACGAAGCTGCCACCTCACTGTCATTGTTCAACCCTTTTTTCTCAACAATCCGTGGCTCCTGCCTTAAAGGGAGCCGCTCAAGAAGGATCTGTTGACGACCCAATGACAAACTCTGCTATTCCAGGTACATTGGGGTTGTAGAACTATTCTAGAAGGAAATAAGACTCATAGAACAATATATGGACTGGTCTTTAGATATATCCTTACTTTACAGGTTGCCCAGGTGTGGGGATCTCCACACAGAACTGTGTCTAATTGCAGGGGCCAGTATTCTGCCAATTGTTCTAACCAACTGCTTTCCTCCTATGTCTATTGTTGGTTGCCTTTATTAAGTGATCTCTGTGACATTTGACCAGAGTATAGTTGATGCACTTTAAAGAGGTCTGATAATAATTATGGTACCACTTTAGAACTGTATACATTTTCCATTGTAGATTTTCTGAGCACAACGTGAGTTATTTTGACAGTGTACATAACCTTGAATATTAATTATATAAAACTGTGTTTTAACGAATACAGTGTGTGGACATTCCTTTGTGGGGGCTTGGGGACTACACTGTACTTAAGAACCAGTCTGCATCACCTCCTGAGAAGCTAGGCCTTGATTGCTCGACCATGTACCAATAATAGAGAATCTTGGCTGGAGTCCTCTGTGCCTCTGCTCTACCATATAGAAAGCAGAAGTACAGACCCCCCCTCCAGTCTTTAAAATGCCCACTTCAGATGACCCTGGCCTGATGAGGATAGACCGAAGAGGACCTGGTTGGACATCATGGTTGCCATAAACACGGAGGGGGTGGCAACCCGCGACTTCAAGCACGTCCAGAAGCACTGGGAGGACTTCAGATCCAGGACACACACGAAAGGCCCGGCGCCTCTTGCGTGCAGCGGATGCAGGGAGGCGCCAGGTCCAACTTTCCATCAACCCAGTGCTTCACCACCAGTTCCTGGAGAGGCAGGCCCGTCTGGAGTCGAACAGTGAGTGTCTGGGCTATCCCATTACACAAAGTGCATGTTGAGGTGTGGCAGAAGTGAGCAGCTTTTACACATGTCTGACATGGCCCATGTATGGATGTGTGTATGTGCAGGGACATGCCCATGCTGTATGTGAGTGCAGTCATGTGTGATGCACATCAATGGTGTATGTGTTCCAATGCATGATGCTCAACTGCATGTGGAGATGCACACATGTTTGCTTTTCTATGTATGTACTATGCCATGGTTGGGGTGTGACACATGGATGCTGGTTCCACCTTCATGTACGTGCATGGTGTACATGTGTGTGTGCGTTTGACATGTGTGTGACTGTGTTACGCCATGGATGCATGTGACCCGGACATGTGGGTTCCTGATTGGCAGATGTGACATAGTTTCCGATGATTGCACTGTGATAGGTGGTGGTGATGTACAGATGAATGTCTGTCTGGTGTCGTGTGTGCATGTGTTCGGCACTCCCCATGTTGCTTGTGACGTCATGCCAACCTTTGGATGTTCATGCGGTTGTGTATGTATGGATGCTGCTGCCTGCTGCATGATTCCTGTTAATTTGTGCATGTGTGTGGGTTCAAAAGATATGAGTGTTGGGGGGTGTGATGCCATCTGTGAAGTTTGACACTGCCACTCATGTGCAACTGTCATGTGTGTGTCAGACCATTGTACAGTGCCCTGATGCCTATGTTCTATCCCTCCCTGTCTGCAGTGTCGACTGATGGGGAGGGTGGAGACGGCACTGTGGAATGCGGAGGGTTTGTAGATGCACTACCCTAACGTTTTGTATTGTTAATAAGATGTGTAAGGTTATTCAATATTCTTTTGAGGTGCAGGGGAGGAAACGTGACCCTGGCACAGGACCACTATTACCTATATGTAGAGAAAAGAAAGAGTATCCAAAGGTAGGAGCCCTCCTATCCCCTGCACACTGTTAATATTCCATCATTTGATGGTTAAGAAAAAATCTTTTTAGAACATATAAATTAATACTCTTTAGTAAAGTAAGTATAAGGGCAGACAATAATGTAGGCATTCAATTGGTTAAAACACAATAGTTTATTCAGTATAACAAATAGTTTGTCATTGGTTCATTTGATGCAGAAAAAAAATCAAATGCCAAGCAGTAGATGCTGTTTTGATGAGTATCAAACATGTACATATACAGTTCAGATAGAAAGGCTGACGTGTTTCCGGATCAACATCCCTTCTTCTTGAGCCAAAAAGTATGAACTCCTTTAGTGAGTGGTGGTGTCCATCTCTTCCATGTCGCACAGGGATGTAAAGGCAGCTTGTGCTGCATGGGAGGGCGGGTGTCTCTTTATCTCTCGGCGTAGGCGTCGGTCTCTAGTCTCTCGCTCCCTCAGCCTCAGGTGTGAATCTCTAACACCCTGTGTGCGCCGGTCTGATGGTATTGTGGAGCACAGCGGCAGGGATGCCACCGCCAGCCAGAGACACAAGGCCCGGCTCCCCTCCGAGGTAGTCATATCTTCCGGGAGTGAGGAATCTGGTGTCGCATCCATGGCCACAGCTGCCGAGGGAAGGTCCAAGAGGCGGAGATTGGAGTTGGACTCCTCGGCAGCTGAGCCCCCACAGGGGTCTATGGAGGAACACGGCACAGAGTCATCCAGGTTGGTGGCGGGTTTGGTTGAGGAGGAGGCCGTGACAGCTCCACGCACAGGGCCTGGAAGGGGAAATTCCACTGGTGCTAGTGGTGCAGTCCAGGGGCAGGGACAAGAGGCAGCACAGGCCGCTGCGGAGGTGCCTGTGTGTCATCATGTCCCCGATCTTGTGACTGCATCATCCGGCACCAGCAGGGATGCCTTCGTCCAGACCCGTATTCAGGAAGGGGATGCGCGAACAACAACTGGCCTTTCTCTCCCTGCAGACGTGGCAATCAGTGACCGGATTGAGCCTGTCCTTGCTTGTTTGGCATTGCGCACACGCGGTATTCGGGATGACATGCATGGTTCTCGTCAGGACAATGCACGTCATTTTGAATACCTGTTTGGGCGCGTCGAACTACTAGGACAGGTCGTCGGCACTGGGTTCCTCCGTGTGCTGTATCTTCTTGCAACACCCTCCTCAACTGAATCCTGTATGCGCCAGTGGTCCTCCGTGCCATCTTCCCGCCCAAGTATCACATGGGCCCCCTGTGGAGCTGCCCCTGAGCCAGCGGCCAGGCTGGTAGAGGACACATCCCTGCCACAGTCGGGAGTCAGAGGTCCAGCAGGGGTTGCCAACCCACCAACTGGACCCCAGCAAATGGAGGACGTGCAGGCATCAACAAGCAGGGAACGTTCACAGCGGCACCAGAGGATTCCATCAGCCTGGATGCTGTTGTGGTGCCAGAGGCAGTTGTATTGGAGGCAGCAGCAGGCTCAGCATGGGAGCCATCATGGCTCGGGCCATCAACATCCCGGGGGCAGGCATCGGCCGGCGGGGAGGAGGACCCAGGATTGGGAGTGTCTTCCGTGTGGCAGCAGTTGGTCCAGCAAATAAATGCAGAGCGGTGGTTGGCGGAGAGGGCATGGCTCACAATGCTCCGGGCGAGAACTCCATGCACCGGGCTTTGAGGCGGGCTGAGTGCCTCAAGGCAACTCGCAGGGAGTTGGAGGATGCCATGACTGCATCCCTGTGACACCTCAAGGCCAGGGAACAGGCCCGCCTCCGGAACATCGACATGGGGTTCGATGATGCCTTGACATCAAAAAGTGAGCCGTTGGATTAGTCCACCGCCTTTGTATAAAGTTATTTAGGTTTCATTGTGTTCTTTTATTATTTGGAGTACATAGACTGTGCTCCACATTTTGTATATAGTTGTGTTTTACATAGGTTTTTTTGTAGGTTTCATTTTGTTTTGGGATCATGGACCCTTCAAACTTTCATTGTAAATAGTTCCACACATGTACATACTTTCTTTTTTACGTCATCCTATGGAGTAATGGTTTTTAATGCTTTTCAGTTTTATATTTATTTCTATGGACTTTGGCGATAGACCACTTTTCATTTTTCATGTCTTGGAATTTTTTAATTTTTTCTTGGATTTTACTTTCTTTTTCATATTGCATTCCTTATTTCTTCATTTGCATGCGTGGTTTTCATTTTGTCATTTTGTTTTATTTTTAATACATTTCATGAATCTTCATTATTGGTGTGGTCTACTGTCATTGGTTGTGTGCATGTCTCTGCAGGCAGACCATACACCCTGACCATGCCCCGCAGTCAGCCCATCCACCCTCCCCATGCCGCAAAGTCAGACCATCAACCCTGACCATGCTCCACAGGCAGCTATCCACCCTGACCATGCCCTGCAGGCAGCCCATCCACCCTCCCCATGCCCTGCAGGCAGCCCATCCACCATGACCATTCCCCGTAGGCAGCCCATCCACCCTCCCCATGCCCCGCCGGCAGCCCAACCGACCTGACCATGCCCCACAGGCAGCCCATCCACCCTCGCCATGCCCCGCAGGCAGCCCATCCACCCTGACCTTGACCCGCAGTCAGCCCACACCACAGGGGGGACTTTTTTCATGGAATAGGCCTGGTGCAAGCAGGGTACGCGTATTCCGGGGGGTGCACGGTGAGTTTTACATGCAATTGGGCTGGTGCGAGCGGTGAACGCGTATTCCAAAGGGGTGTGCAGGGAGTTTTACACACAATTGAGCTGGCGCGAGACAGGTACGCATATTATGAGGGGTGCACAGGGAGCTTAACACGTGATTGAGCAGGCGCGAAAAGGGTATGTGTATTCTGAGGGGTGCGTGGGGAGTTTTGCACGCGATTGGGCTGGCACGAGCAGGGTATGCATATTCGTAGGGGTGTGTGAGGAGTTTTACATGAGATTTGGATGTCACGTGAGGGCTGCATGCATTTTTAGTGCAATTTCGTTGGTAGGGGGCTTTATGCTGGTCAACTGGCCTTTGCGCCATGTAGGGGATTTGTGCCAATGTTTTTGGTACACATGGCAGGGTTGGGGACGTAACTGGCACTGCTGCAGGGTTGCTGCGCCATGCAGCACCACGGCTGGTTATGGATGTTTAAAGCCATGAATACGCAGTGCGTAAAAATGTGTTTTTACGCACAAGGCTGGTGCAATCTGGCACACGCTCCCTCTGTGCGCCTGCCGGGTGCGCCACTTCTGCTTTTGATTCCATGAATTACCCTGAAAACCTCATACTATAAATATGTATTTATATGTATATAAACACATACCACCAAACCATGATATATTGTAAAAGAAAGGTCAAGAGTTCATTCATAATAACTGTTTCTAGGGTGACATTAATACTCAGTTACACTTCTTCAGCTATTTTATTACATGGCCTGTGGTAGCGGCCATGTAGTTATGGTTAAGTTGCTAAACCCATAGGAAGAGCACTTTTTGAGCGGCTTAAACTTCACTCCCCCTGGATGAATCCTCACCAAACTTTGCAAAAAAGGTATATGGCTCTGAATTTCTTTGCAAAGTTTGGTGAGGTTTGGTCCAGGGGGGGCAAATTTATAGGGGGGTCCCAACATTTCTTTTTTTCCCATAGACTGAATGGAGAAAACATTTCTGTCGTGCCTACAGCCCAAACCGCTGGTCAGATTTTCACCAAATTTGCGGTAGGAGCAGCGGCTTGTTCCCGAAAGCATGCTTTTGTAAATTTGGTGAAAATCCATGCAGTATTTTTTTTTTAAATTACCTAAAAGTAGGTCTAAAAAAATGTGTGTTATCTATGTCCTTTCCACAGACACACTTCCCTGTTCTCTCCACAGACAGGACACCGATTGGCTGATCGGCTTGCGTCATGTCCGCTGACATGCAACATGGTTGCTGATTGGCTGGGATGAACCATGAGTTGCGTCAGATTTTTGGAAACACCCGCCATCTTGGATTCGCCGACAGCGGCAGGTGTCTGCAAACATCGCTGTAAAAACATTAAAAAACACAACATTGCACTTGTCAAATAATCTCTGGGGAGGTGAGGGGTGATGAGGATGGGATGCAATATGGCTACAAGAAGCAAAAAACAGGTGTTTTTTGCCACAAAAGTAGGCAAACGGTTTGGATGTTTACGAACAGTCCTGTGAAGTTCGGGACACTTCAGATGTTTGGGGGTAATTTTTGGATGGCTTATAACTTAATGAAAATGCTTGTAATTTTGCAATTATATTCCTGACCTGATCCCGAATGAGTTTGCAAAGTTTGGTGGGATTCTGTCAGGAGGAGGCAAAATAGAAGGGGGCTCCGAAAATTATGTAAAGGCTTATAAATGAGGTGCCATTTGACAAATCTACTTTTAATTAGGCAAACTGATGATACATATAGATAAAAATGGTTTTCCGAAGTTTGGTGGGATTTTGTCAAGAGGGGACAAAATTAGATGGGGGTCCCAAAATAATGTAAAGGCATATAAATGAGGTGTCATTTGTCAAATCTACACTTAATTAGGCAAACTAATAATATATGTAGATATAGATGTTTTTGCGAAGTTTGGTGGGATTTTGTCAAGGGGGGGGCAGAATTAGAGGGGACGGGTCCCAAAATATTGTAAAGGCTTATAAATGTGGTGCCATTTGACAAATCTACACAAAGGTTTGCAAAACGATTATAGATCTAGATATAAATGTTTTTGTAAAGTCTGAATGCATTTTGTTAAGGGGGGGCTAGGTTATAAGACAATATCATAATGTAGGTACAAAAAATAGTGAAATACTTTTGGTGAGTGCGGTGTAGCCTGTGGTCATGGGCTGTGGCCAGATTGTCTGGGACATGGAATAAGGTCATGATCCGGACAATCTGGCTACTGGCCATGACCACGAGGGACAAAACATGGGGTTAAAGTGTCCATGTCCACCTGGGACAGGCTTTGTGGTAAAGTTATTCAAAATTGAGATAGATTTGAAAAGGAAGAAAAATGTGCTTGTGGTAATATAGTCATAGAGTTCTCTTTTTGCCTTCTGCAGCCTGCCATAGAAAGCGAAGAGGTGCCCTGTATGGAACCCTGCATTCCCTTTACATAGTGGCCATCTTGGAAAAGGATTTTCCTTCCTACACAGTTGTCCCGGTGTAGGAAGAAAAATCCTTTTTTTTAGCACCCCGGGATCCCGCTTTGGGAACCTAGTGTGCTAATGGCCTTCATCCTGCATTACAGGGGCTGGAATGGAGGGATAATGGTCCAGAGAACTTGTTATCCACCCTCTCTTCTCTTGGGCTGATAAATTGGGCTGCCGGGCCGATATCCACCATTCCAGTCCCTGGAACGGAGGATGAACGCCACAATATTCCCATTAGCATAACACAAAATGCAAATGATGGAAAATCTTATAGAGTGTAGGAGATTTCGTTTTATTGGGGTAAATTCGGGATTTGGCGGTATTTACTGTTTCACTTTGTTTCCTGCAGCTTGCATATTTTCTGTTCTCCACAAGCGGAAGAAAATGCCAGTGTGCATTTAAAAATGAATCTCAGCAGTGCCACCAAAACATGGATATCACCTAATTTTGCATAGAAGACTACATTCACATGTTAAAAGTTAGCATTTAGTGTTAATAATGTTAGTCGGCTATATATTCTAATGTAGTTTCCATACATGAAGCATCCAACATACATGGTGAACTTCATTATTTCAACCTGGCAGCACTCTATGTGTGCTCTGAATATCTACAGTTTCAAATTGGGCCTGGCTGTGAATTTTGTATGCTAACAATAACACTATCGGGCTGATTCATGGAATAAATGTGCGCCAAAAAGGGAAGCGCAAGCGTGAAAATCGCAGCGCAAGCGTGAAAATCGCAACGCATATTGCATCATGACTGCACACCCCTCAGTCCGCAGGCACATATACATGCCCAGAACACCTGCAGAAAGGCAGGCCATGGTCCAGGACTTTTTTACGGGGTGGCACACTTCCCCAAAGTGCTAGGTGCCATTGATTGCACCCATGTGGCTCTACGTCCTCCCAGGGCCACTGAGCACATATATCGAAACCGCAAGCACTGGCATTCAATCAACATGCAGGTAGTATGTGATGCCAAGGAAATAATCACTAAACTGGGACCTGGAAGCTGGGCGGCATGGCGACACATGGCTGATTGGTGAGTATAAATGCCTCTGCACAAAAATGCATGTCAGATACTGAGTAATGTCACAACCCCACTAATGATAGCCATCATCACCTCCCAGGGGACAGTGCCTACCCTCTGAGCACCAACATGATGATGCCAATTCGGAACCCCACCACACCACCCGAGGTAAGATACAACACAGCCCATACTGCAACCGGGGCATAGTGGAGCGCACATTTGGAGTGCTCAAGTCACGCTTTTGCTCCCTTGACCGCTCTGGTGGGCAGCTGCTACACGCGCCCCCAGTAGTGTGCAGGATCATAGTGGCAGCATGTGTCCTGCACAACGTTGCAACCCACCGGGGTGTGCCGGTGGACATGGTGGTGCCCCCACATCCCCAACCACATGCACGCCCGCTGCGCATGGGAGGCGAAAGGGCACATCGTGAGGCAGCCCGTACCCAGCTTGTGGCAAATTACTCCACCTAAAATCCCACCCCTGCGGAGTGCACACAGGCCTGGCACATACCATCTGACAATCAATGTTGATGACAAAAGGGACAGTCAACTGTCACAACCATACCAGCCTGAGATTGTTCACCTGGAAGTGTTACATTATGTGCATCCCTACCTACTTAAACACACCCAATGCTGTGTCACAAAAAGACAGACATTCATGCAGCAGGAATGGCTATCCCCTTGCAAAATACCACATCTAAATAGTGCCATGTCACCCAACCCCTTCCATCTCAGCTACCCTACACACCATGGCATGGCATGCAATGTGAAAGCAACGAAATAAATGCACAACACATGACACAAGTGTTACAAAGTGCACTGTCCCTAATGTAAACAGGTTACAGACAATATGCTCTCAGTAAATAATAAGTAACAGCACACATGAACAAATACCAGCAACACAAAACATCAGTACAGGATGAAACCATGTCAATATATGACAGCAAAAAATTATAGTAGTGCAAGTCTCACAACCTGACTAAGGCAGCACATTGACCCCTTTCAACTGCAGAATGTTGCTGTCAGGCAAATGTCTCAGTGTACTGCATACAACATGAACTGCATCTGCAAAGGGGACGGCATTGTGAAGACAAGAAGAACCTACATGTATATAAGGAGAAAGACATGGCTGCACAAGCACATATCAATACACCATGCAGTGTAGAATCCAACAACAATCCCCACTAGGGATGTACACACAGTTTTGACTACAGACTGCCCACACAACTCATGGGAGCCCAATGTCACTGTGTAAGTTACTGTCACTTGGTCACACCCTTTGCAAGCCCATGGAAACGGGAAGCAGGAGGGGTGTGTGTGTCAGGAAACCAAGCATCTAACCCAAAGACAGGACAAGCGTGCATGTGCCCAGCTGGAATACACAGTGGATGCCCAAGGGAGCCACACAAAGCAACACACTGTAAAAAAAAATAAAAAATAAAAAAGAAAAATCAAAAAGGGCCATGTGTGGACCAGGGGGAAGGGGCGGAGGCCACACAGGAGGGACGAGGTACAGGATGCATCCCAACACCCACATGCGTGGATGTTGGAAAAAGAAAAAACCTCCATGGGCTCATGGCCTGCAAGGCTACGCTACAGTGGGAGAACTGCTGTCACTGTCATCACCCTCTGCTGCTACATCAGGAGGTGGCTGTGATATGGGAGGCAGCCCACGCAAAGCCTTGGTATGGTCCTCCATGGCAGCAAGCATGCGGGTCTGGAAGGTTTGGTTCTGCAGGATGATGGTACGGAGATCCCCATGCAGCCCCTCACGGGTAGCACACATTTCTGTCTGCATGGCCTCGCGTGATGCCTGGATCTCCTGACGGGTTGCCTGGAGCTCAGCTTAGAGTGAACGTGTGCGCTGCTCCAGCTGCTGTTCCGACCTAAAATTCCGGGAAACCTCAAGTTTACCCAGAGTATCTCTGAGGGACCCGTGTTCTTACCTCAGGGCTTCCCTGTGTGCCTGTGACTCTACAGAGATGGCTGCACGCAGATGCTCCAGCGCAGCCCGTCGGTCCCTGTTGGACGCCAACATGTCCTTCCTGTATGAGGGGTAAATGGAGTCTGTTGCCTGCTGCTGGAGCTCCATCTGCCTTTCAGGGGGGAGAATGGAAGTGGCCTCCCTATCCATTGCCTGAGCCATCATTTCACATGATGCTCCCTGTTGTGCTGCTATTCTGTACATGGAGTTCTCCCACACCGTATTGCCAGTGGCGCACGGCCACTGCATTGGTGGGCGCCACACCTGTTTGGGGCAAGGCGATCTGCACCTTGCTGTGCTGGCACTTCCTGAGGCTGCAGGACTGCACGCCTCCTTTGATCTGCTGGCCCAGGAACAGGAGCAAATATTGTGGAGTGTGACCCTGCATCCGTAACCGCCAAAGGCGGACTTACCAACACTGAAATTCCCATACTGGGGTCTACCTCCGGTGCAGGTGGGTTGGACAGAACAGCATCCCTGCCAGAAACACTCACCTGCGACGGCACATATGTCTCACTGTCCGATTCAGCACCTGATTCATAGAGGTCTGCGGAGGTGTACCCAGAGACACCCGTGGACAGTATGGTCTGCAGGAGGATTGGGTTTTCACCCATCACCACCCCTACGTCCTCCACTGGTGCCCGGTTGTGGATGTGATTCCTCCTGCGTCTGCAACATCTCCTCCTCCACAACATCATCAAGTGCCTCATCACCTGCAAAAACAGGAAAGACAACAAATGGAAACAGGCATGAGCACCATAGCACACACATAGGCCTGACAAGGCAGAGATCCAGTACATAAATTGCACATGTCCCACATGACTATAACCCTGGCATGAATGCACTGTCAATGAGTTGGAAGGGGAGGCAAAAAGCAGACACTGAGGACTACAAGATGGAAAAGAAACACATGTGCAGCATGCTGGATAGCACTGGCATCACACATTAGCCTGTGAGTGGCATGTCCAATACACATACATGACACATGCCATCACACAGATGGCACGTAGCATAGCCATGGTACATTTGACAAGTACAGCCATATGTTAGGAAATCAGTACTGTCACCCATCCATGTGAGATGGACATAATGATATAAAACATGCAAAATAGTGTGACAAAACACGCATGTGCCACACGCTGCAACAGATCCAGTGTTCACTGATATAGTGATGGCAGGCAGATGAATACATCAATTGTTGGTCACTTCAACATGACAGAAGACAACAGTCATGTTCAACATTCAAACAGGGCCCAAAAATGATTGTGTGCAGGCCATTACTCAATCAGCCTGAATGGTTAAATCATTCCCATAACAAGGTAATAAATGTGGGCTATTGTGTGGTGTAATCTATGACAGAAGTATGTGACATTTGTGGCAGTACGTTAAAAAAATGTGTCCTAAAAATGGCAAGGATTGAAACAATCAGGCTGAATGACCAGGAAAATATTTAGAACAATGTTGTTGCAAGTTGACAGCCGAAGGGCAACTGCAGTAAACTGGTGAAATTTGGCAACTGTGGTCAGAAGGGATACTGCCATACCCAAACCCAAGTCCGGGAAATGGTTTGGAGGGATGACATGGGTGACCCATACCAGTCATGACTACACAGCCTCACCTGGCACTCAATCAGAACACATCACCCAAGCAACATACACATGGATTGCACACACATGCATGACCACTCACCGGACAATGCTTCAAGATCTGGTAGGTCTCCCATGCCTCAAATCTGATCCTCTGTGATGAAGCCTCCAGAGACAGACTCATATTCAGTGAGTTGGTTGTCCTCTGGTGGAGAACCACCGCCAGTCACCGGAGTAGAGGCATGATTGGAAGCCAGCTATTTCTTTGCTCTGCATTTCAGGTCAGTCCACCGCTTATAGCAATCATCAGCTGTGCGCCTCACAAATCCGAGGGCACTAATGTGATCCGCGATGGTCTGCCAGTGGACCCTACGTTGTGCAGGTTTAGTCTTGCACCCTGCAGTCACCACCATTTCGCGGCTATGTGCCAACACATAGGCCACAAGTGCATCTAGTTCAGCGTCATTGAAGCTAGGCTTCCTTGATGTGCCGGAGTGTGTAGCCGTGTCTGGGGTCCCAGCCTGTAGTGCAAGAGCACCCTTGTTCATTCTTAGAAGGTGGTGCAGATCCTGATTGGCTTACGCCTCTCTGGTTGGTAGGGGCAGAAGCGCAGGTGGACTGGGTACTGGAAGTTTCCAAAGGCACAATTACCAAAGGTCTCACTGCAGGCATTGGCTGCAGGGTGATGTTTGCTGGACCAGCCTCAGTGTGATCGACTTGGACTGACACTGTCCCGGCTGAGAGACTCAGAGCTGGGGTGGATTGAGCTGCAGCTGCCACTGCAGCCTCCTCACCCTGGCTATTTGGGGCAGCAGAAGACATTGCTGCCCCAGATCCACGTGGCCTGGTGACAGCAGCTTTCACCACCACACGTGGCTTAGACTTGGTGACACAGAAGTCAGCCTGGGAGTCATCCTGTGCCGGTTCAGTTGACAATATGGGCCGGTTTAACAAGAGCTGAGCTGGGATGGTGTCAGTTACATTTCCCCCAACCATTGGGGGGGGGCATAGGTGGGCCCGATTGGTAATCCACACACTGGCCTCTTGGGCCACCATGCACATCCTGGCCATGTCCCCTACCGCGCCCACCTCCGTGAGCTCGGCCACCTTTGCATCCCTTACTGCTAGGTCTCCTCCCAACCATGGCACTGATGTTGTTGTGCATATGGGAGTTGCAGTTAACAATTGTCCTGGGCAATTGGGGTGAAAGGGGTAGGGTACTAGATGGAATTCGTACTCTAGTGCTCTAGCAAGGCTGTCTGTGACCCCTGGGGGAAGATAACGGGTCACGTAATGCACAGGCAGCCCGAAAACAAAATTAAACGTGCACGCAACCCCTGATAGGCCACGTGCGTGGAAAAATGAACCAGCACTACGCTGTGGCACCCAGAAACACAAAAATAGGCGTATGCGTGATACACGCAGCCTACAATGACCTCTGAAGGGGTACGCAACACACGGGGACAACCACAGCTGGAAAATACATGCGCGACTCACCGTCTGCCTGGAAAAAGAACTTGAAACAGACGCGCGTGTGCACCCCCGTCAAAAGAAGAATTGAATGCTGTCTGAGTAAACAGGGAGTACGAACTGGAACCATTGCGAAGTAATCGCGTGTGAACCAACAAGAAGTACAAGAATCACCTGCTCGCTCTCCACAAAAAGCACGTACAAGAAAATGGCGTACTATGTGTACCTTTTAAGCCAGTCCACACGTGCCACGTCACTTAGGCCCGTAGGCGTTAAGGGCCTTTCCTCCAATTACATGCAGTGACACCCGGACGTGCAGTTTTTTCACGTGCACAATGAACATGCACCCGTGTTGTGTTGTGGGAAACGTCCGCACGCGTAACGTCACAGATGCTCTTACGCGCTAAGTGCCTTTCCTCGAATTACACGCTGACGTGCAGTTTTTTCATGTGCCAAATCACTCCGTATCAAGCTGGCCACGCAACAACACACGGAAGACCATGCTCCTGCCCAGAAGGCCATTTTCCTGCCCCCCAGAGCCTGAACACGCTCCCACCTGCCATCTGCTGCTGCCTGCCTGCCTGCTGCCCACGTGCCCTGCTGTTTGGTTCCTGCACATCAGCCATCTGCAGGGGTGCAGTTGCTGTGACCACCCCTGCTGGAACAGAAGACTCCCGACTGGGATACCATCGCTCTACAGCTCAGCCCCAGGACCCAGTTGCCCACCCACTCCTGCCTCTGGGGTTGCCATGTCGGACACAATACCATCTGGCACCACTGGCAACCCCCAGCCAGAGAGGCAGAGGGCTACCAGCTTCAGTGCGAATGAAGTTGGTATCCTGTTGGAGCAAGTCCTGGGGCAGTATGATGCCCTCTTTGGAAGTTTGTGTGCCGACAATGAAGGACGGAAGAGGATCTGGATGGACATTGTGGCTGCCATCAATGTGGAGGGGGTGGCAGTCCACGACATTCAACACGTCCGGAAGCAATGGGAGGACTTCAGGTCCAGGACCCTCAACAAGGCCCGGCACCTCTTGAAGGCAGCAGATGCTGAGGGGTGCCAGGTCCACCTAATAAACAACCAGATGAGGGTCCTGGAATGTATACACCTAGCTCTCCACATCCAGGTCCTGGAGAGGCAGACCCGTCTGGAGTCGAGCGGTAAGTGTACATGCGTACTGATTGGACACTGTGCATGTGCCTGGAGTGCGCAGGTTCAACATATGTCTTTGTAGGGCCATGTATGGCTGTGTACGTACAGGGACATGAGGCTGCTGCATGTGAGTCCTGTCATGTGTGAGACACATCAATGGTGTATGTGTTCAAATGCATGCTGAGTAAATGGATGTGTGGGTGCACATATGTTAAAATGTCTGTGTATGTACTGTGGCATGGTTGAGGTGTCACACATGGATGCTGGTTCCAGCTGCAGGAATCTGCACTATGTACATGTGCATGTATGTGCATTTGACAAGTGTGCAACTGTGATACAACATGGATGCATGTGACACTGACATGTAGGAGGCTGATTGCCAGATGTGATATGGATGGCGATGTTATCACTGCGACAGGTGGTGAAGATGGACAGATGCATCTAAGTCTGGTGGCGTGTGTGCATGTGTTCTGCACTCCCCGTGTTGCATGTGATGTCAGGCTCACCTTCGGCTGCTCATGCTGTTGTTTGTGTATGGATGGTGCTGCCTGGTGCAACATTCCTGTTGATTTGCTCATGTGAGTTGAAATGACATTTGTGTTGGGGAGTGTGATGCCATGTCTGAAGTTTGACACTGCCACTCATGTACAACTGTCATGTGTGTATCAGATCATTGTACAGTGCCCTGATGCCTGTGTTCTATCTCTCCCTGTCTGCAGCGTCAACTGATGAAGAGGGCGGAGAGGGTGCTGTGGAGCAAAGCGGCAGGCATCACACCGCCAGCCGGAGATGCAAGGCTCAGCTCCCCTCCCATGTTGTCATCTCGTCAGGGAGTGAGGAGTCTGGTGCTGCATCCCAGGCCGCAGCTGCCGAGGGTAGGTCCAAGAGGTGGAGATCGGAGGTGGACTCCTCGGGAGCAGAAGGGGCAGCTGAGACCCCACAGGGTCAGACGGAGGAAGATGGCACAGAGTCATCCAGGTTGGTGGGGGGTTTGGTGGTGGAGGAGGCCATGGAAGGGACACACATGGGGTCTGGAGTGGGGGATTCTACTGGTGCTAGTGGTGCAGACCAGGGGCAGGGACAGGAGGCAGCACAGGCTGCCGCGGTGGTGCCTATGTGTAATCCTGTCCCCAATCCTGTGACTGCATCATCCCGCACCAGCAGGGAGGCCTACATCAGACGCGTTTTCAGGGAGGGGGTGAGCGCACATTAACTGGCCTTCCTCTCCCTGCGGATGTGGACATTTGGGACTGGGTTGAGCCTGTCCTGGATGAGATGGCGTTGCGTCAACGGAGCATGCGATCTGACCTGCAGTGTTTTTGTGAAGACACTGCACGTCATCTCGGATGCCTCCTACTAGGACGGGTCACCAGTGCTGGATTCCTCCATGTGCTGGACCTTCTTCCGACCCCCTCCTCACCTGAACCCCCTATGCGCCAGTCGTCCTCTGTGCCATCTTCCGGCCCATGTATCACCTGGGTACCCTTTGGAGCTGCCTCTGACCCAGCGGCCAGGCTGGAGGGGGACTTGCAGGCAGCAAGAGGCAGGGCACAGACACAGCAGCAGCAGGCACAAAATGGGAGCGATGATGGCTCAGGGCCATCAACATCAGAGGGACAGGCATCGGCCAGAGGGCAGGAGGACCCTGGATTGGGAGTGTCTTCCGTGTGGCAGCGGTTGGGCCAGGCCATAAATGCAGAGCGGCGGCAGGAAGAAGAGCCACCGCTCACAATGGTCAGGGCTGAGAACTCCATGCACAAGGCGGTGAGGCGGGCCGAGTGCCTCGAGGCAATTTGCAGGGAGTTGGAGTTGAACATGGCATCTTCCCTGCAAAACCTCGGGGCCATGGAAGAGGCCGGCCTCCAGGACATAGATGAGGAGTTCGATGATGCCCGGGCCTGGGAAATTAATAAGTGAGCCGTCGGACTAGACTGCCGCCATTGTATATAGTTTCTAGTGTTAGGTTTCCTTTTCGTTTTTGCTTTATTTTGGGCTGCTTGGGCAATGCCCCACCCTTTTGTATATAGTTGTTTCCTATGCAGTTTTTTTTTTATAGGTTTAATTTCATTCGTCTCATGGACCCTGGATTGAATCGCTGTACATAGTTGAACTGTGGATTCATGAAAACAAATGTTTGAATGGATTTTACAATTTATGTTTCCTTTGGATTTGTTTTGGTGGATGGAGAGTTTGGACGAACTTTCTTTTGGATTATTTTGGATTGAGACTTCATTTTTTCTTTTCAGTTTTGGACATGCATTTCTTTTCTTGTATAAAATATTTATCATGTTTTCAGTCCATGACCTTTATTTTGTGCTAAATACATTTTGATTTATTATTAATTCCATGTGTGGTATTTGCTCATTGGTTTACTGCATGTCACAATGTGGGTTTACACAATCACTGGCACCCAGTGTGTGTGTGTGTGTGTGTGTGACGGACATGTGTTGATGTACATAGTTGACTTTTAGTTTGTGTCATGTAATAGGCCTTTCAGTGTGGGGTGGATGGTAAACTTGATTTGGTCTCAAGACTGTGGTGGCATGCAGTGGGATTTTGGTGGACATGAGGCCCATGAATGTGCATCTTTATGACATGTTGGGGGGGACATGAGTCAGGGCCTGCTGGCAGGTGCCCTTCAATGCTGGGTGGGTGGGGGTGCAGGGGGACATGAGTCTGGGCCTGCTGGCAGGTGCCTGTCAATGCTGGGTGGGTGAGGGTGTAGGGGGACATGAGTTAGGGCCTGCTGGCAGGTGCCCGTCAATGCTGGGTGAGTGGGGGTGAAGGGGGACATGAGTCAGGGCCTGCTGGCAGGTGCCCCTCAATGCTGGGTGGGTGGGTGTGAGGGGGACATGAGTCGGGGCCTGCTGGCAGTTGCTCCTCAATGCTGGGTGGGTGGCGGGGCAGGGGGACATGAGTCGGGACCTGCTGGCAGGTGCCCCTCAATGCTGGGTGGGTGGGGTGCAGAAGGACATGAGTTAGGGCCTGCTGGCAGGTGCCCCTCAATGCTGGGTGGGTAAGGGTGCAGGGGGACATGAGTCGGGGCCTGCTGGCAGGTGCCTGTCAATGCTGGGTGGGTGGGGGTGCAGGGGGCCATGAGTCGGGCCTGCTGGCAGGTGCCCCTCAATGCTGGGTGGGTGGGTGTCATGCGCCCCTTCTATGTAAGGGTATGGGACCGATGGAGACGCACCCGCCATTGAATTGCTCCACTACGTTGCGACGCAGTGTTTTCAGCGGTCTAGTTTTTCCTTCTGTCATGGCCGCCGCCGATGGCTTTTCTTCACTCCCGACCGGCGTCGGTCGCGTTGCAACTGGTTCGTTTCTCCTTCGTTGCCAGCGCTTCAGTGAGTTTTCTCCTTGGTTTACCGCCCTCCTATCTGGCGCTTTTGCCTTTCCCCTTTTCTGTGCCTTCTTTCCTTTCTTTCGTCTTCGTGGCTTCCCTGGCCCTCGGCGCCTCCCTGCCGTGCCTCGGGTCCTGTGTCCTGGCTTCCCCGTTCTCTCTCCACTTACCTGGGTTTACCTTCTCTCCCCTCGCTTTCATTTCCTTTTTCCGTAACGGAGTGGAGCAGTTCTGTTCCTGGATTCATTGCTTACCTGAGTGTCCGGAAGACCTTTACTGACATATCAGTATGCTCGAGGGTTTTTTGCCCTCGCGGCTTTTTCCCCTTCTGGCGTCTGTGGATCCGGGGCCTCTGGTTTCCGGATATTTCTCCAGCAACCAGTGTGGCGTCGTTCCGCGGTCGGCCATACCTGCATAAAAAGAAATCAACAATGAGAGATAAGAAGAAGACGAAGACACCCGCTACACTTTCTTCAGGTGAGGAAGAGAGTGGAACAAACTATTTGGATATAGAGGTTGATTCACATGACAGTGGGGGTGCAGGGGGACATGAGTCGGGCCTGCTGGCAGGTGCACCTCAATGCTGGGTGGGTGGAGGTGCAGGGGGACATGAGTCGGGGACTGCTGACAGGTGCCCCTCAATGCTGGGTGGGTGGGGGTGCAGGGGGACATGAGTCGGTGCTCACTAGTGCATGGTGACATGTGGCCTGTCTGGGGGGCGTGCCCAGGGTGGATGGGCTTCCTGCGGGGCGTGCCCATGGTGGATGGGCTGCCTACAGGACATGGCCAGGGGTGCAGGGTAGTCCTCTGAGGTGTGGGCTGCCTGCAGGGGCTGGGGAGGGGGTAGAGAGCACACCTGGGAGGACCCACACTGCCGATTCACATGTGTGACTCCTCGCGCACCCCTCAGAATACACGTACCCCGCTCTGCAAGCGAAATCGCATGTGTAGCTCCCCACACACACCTCAGAATACACATACCCCGCTCTGCAAGCAAAAATGCGTGTGAAACTGCCTTTGCACCCCACAGAATACACGTACCCCACTTGCCCAAGGCCTATCGCATGTGACACTTCCCGCGCTCCCCAGAAATACACGTACCCCACTCGATCAAGGCCTATCGCGCGTGAAACTCCCCGCGCATCCCTGAGAATACACGTACCACGCTCTGCAAGCGAAATCACATGTGAAACTGCCCACGCACCCCACAGAATATACGTACCCCACTCTGCAAGCGAAATCGCGTGTGAAACTGCCCGCACACCCCACAGAATACACGTACCCCGCTCGCCCAAGGCCTATCGTGTGTGACACTTCCTGCGCACCACAGAAATACATGTGCCATACTCACCCAAGGCCTATCGCTTGTGAAACTCCCCACGCACCCCTCAGAATACACGTTCCCCACTCTGCAAGCGAAAAACGTGTGTGAAACGGCCCGCGCACCCCACAGAATACATGTACCCCGCTTGCCCACGGCCTATCGCGTGTGACACTTCCCGCGCACCCCAGAAATACACGTACCCCGCTCGTCCAAGGCCTATCACGTGTAAAACTCCCCGCACACCCCTCAGAATACACGACCCCGCTCTGCAAGTGAAATCGCGTGTGAAACTGCCCGCGTACCCCACAGAATACACGTACCCTGCTCTGCAAGCGAAATCGTGTGTGAAACTGCCCGCGCACCCCACAGAATACATGTACCCCGCTCGCCCAAGGCCTATCGCATGTGACACTTCCCGCACACCCCCAGAAATACACGTACCCCGCTCGCCCAAGGCCTATCACGTGTGACACTTCCCGCGCACCACAGAAATACACGTACCATGCTCACCCAAGGCCTATCACTTGTGAAACTCCCCGCGCACCCCTCAGAATACACATACCCTGCTCTGCAAGCGAAATCGCATGTGAAACTGGCCGCGCACCCCACAGAACACATGTATCCCGCTCGACCCAAGGCCTATCGCGTGTGACACTTCCCGCACACCCCCAGAAATACACGTACCCCGCTCGCACAAGCCCTATTGCGTGTGATAATTCCAG
Source organism: Ambystoma mexicanum (assembly GCF_040938575.1). Classification (NCBI taxonomy): domain Eukaryota; kingdom Metazoa; phylum Chordata; class Amphibia; order Caudata; family Ambystomatidae; genus Ambystoma; species Ambystoma mexicanum. The sequence goes on along the minus strand of NC_090931.1, from coordinate 410,038,138 downwards.
CGCACCCCAGAAATACACATTCCCCACTCGTGCGATTGCAGTGTAGTGGCCCTGTAAGCTGGTCCAGGGTTAGCGCGGCCCTTTGCGCTGCATTGGGGATTTCAATGGCTTTTCCTTGCGCAAGGGGTGTTCTTGGGGGCGTAACTAGCACTGCGGGATGTTCTCTGTGCCAGCGCATATTATGGCTTGGGAATTCCATGAATATGCGGTGTGCCAGAATGCTGTTTAGCGCACACGGCTGGCGCACGCTGGCGCACGCTCCCTCTCTGCGCTGCTCGCGTGTGTTGCCTATGCGCTGAAATCTATGAATTACCCCTATATATTATACTGGCAAAAAAAAAAGCTACCTGCTGTATGCTGGCAATAAAAATGCTATATATATATCCTTACATATACCCTCCTTTTTCTGAAAATTCGGGCCAACAAACCCATAATTGGAGGAAACCTTTTAAATGTACATCTCTCTTTTTCCATCATATGAATCACAATTGAAATAATAGCAACTTAATAAAATGAACATTTAGACATTTCATAACTAACCACTGCTTAATCATAATAAAAGTAACATATCCCAAATGGGTCCATGAGTCCTCATACACATGTGTATGTGCATGTATAACGAAATATCCCCACGTCTTTCTTTCCAACCAAATTGTCCATGTATATTCAACTGTCTTTACATAGCTGTGAAATCAACATTTTAGTTATAATAACAAAATAATAAAATAAAACAAATAACTAACATAACTAATTAAAACAATTAAATAAAATAATAAAGTTGTGAGACTCCATCGCCCTTACTTCCAGTCAAATAGGATGACATTATGCTCCAGCCACAATGCATCAAAATTAAGTTCAATTCACTACTGTTCCATTAATGACATTCACTATCTTTATGACCACACCTCTGAAATGTCCTGATCATCAACTTTTCATCATCTGGTTCATTCGGTGAAACTCTTTCATCCTGGTGCTCTTGGGTGCTTTTCCATAGAAATCATCTCTTTAGGCATCCTTGTTTATTTGTCTTCACCTCCATACTTCGGTCCGGAGGCTTTACTTGGGCTTCATCCTGTGGACTCCAGGACTTCAACATCTATCGCGTCCTCTGTTCCTGTGACCTCCGATCCCCGCCAAAGTTAGTTAATTCTCTAAATTAAATAGAAAAGGGACAGATTGAGTATATAGCACAATACCTATTTTACCCTTTCTACCATTTTGCCAAAAATAAAATGTATTCCAAAACATTCCAATTGACTCTATCGATATCTGCAACTAATCACATATTAAAGAGAAACAATAACATACATATGACATCACCGTACATCAAAACAATTTTCATGTAGAACATCTCATTTGTACCATAGTAAGTTGACATGATCCAGCACCTTCTACCAATTTTTTTATTACCACACCTTTCTCAAATGTGGTATTTTTATCTCCATTTATCTCCACCATAAACATTACATATATTTTTATTTTTATGGCGTGGGACACTGAAAACTGTCACTGTGTCTTTCTATCCATGTATTCAGGTCTGTTAAACTGTCTCTACTTGCTCAAGTCTCCTGATTTCATGTTTGGGGTGACATGGTTTAATTTGGATAATATGAGCAAATTGTTGTGTCACCATTTCACCCTCTGTCTTTAATATTTTTTAAACTACTGGGGACACCTTATCCACTATTCGAAATGGCCCTTGCCAGGCCACAAGAAATTTAGAATTTTTATGTTTACCTTTTCCAAAATGAAATTTATATACCTGAACCCCTACATTATATTGTTTCACAGACATATTCTCATCATAATATGACTTTGCACTGTCAGCAGCTCTCTCCAAATTTCTCTGCACAAATGCAAATGCATGTTGTAAATGCTTCCTCAGTTCTTCCACATATTTGTGAACTGTAGATGCACTCACAAGTATCTGCTCATGTGTCCTGTATAATACATGTTGTGGCAGTACCATTTTCCTTCCTGTTAATACCTCATGAGGACTGTTACCTGTCGCTTTAGCAGGAGTGGATCTAATTGCCATCAATTACAGAGGTAATCGTAAATCCCAACTGGAACCTGCCTCCACTACAAATTTCTTTAATATATCCACAAAAGACCTGTTGCAACATTCTATATTTAGTATGTTCAAATAGGTATAAACAGTCCCTATAATAACATCCTACTCTACTGACAGGGATATCAATATGTATAATACAATAAAGAGTAAGATAACACGTCTTGTTTTACTTACATCCAACCCCCTTTACACAGGAACTCTCTAAGGTTTTCCGGCATCACTAGTCCTGAAAAAATGGACCGTCTGCTATGATTGATTAAAAAATGTGTATAACAAATTTTTATTCAAATAATTCGAACTGAATTTAAACATAAAACACTACCCTCACCTAACACAGTGTACTAAACACTAAAAAACAGTTACTAAAACATGAAATACAAAGTTCACTTATTTGCATGACACAAAAGATATCACATAACATAACACAAAAAAATCTCAATGTGTCTCTAAAACAACAACCATCCCAACATGTTTCTGTTCTTCACTGCCCAATTCGGGCGAACATTCTTCAGGGGATATTTTTTTTAAAAAAGCATCCACTAATCTCTTCAACACCGTGCTGAAAGGGTAGATTCAAACTTCTATACAGGCAAAGGAAGGAAAGAACCACCGAGCCTTTAAATGGTGAAACTTCAAAGCGCGTCACAGGATGACAAATTCGCTGGTTTCTCGCCAAATGAGAGACCACTACTTCACAAAAGCGTCATAGTCCGCTAAAGTATCGCCACACCTTCACAGATGTAGGGATCAAGTCTGTAACAAGCAAAGCAGCAATCAACGTGTTTGCAAAGGAGAAATCCACACAGTCAAGCCGTAAAGTATCAATCTGTACACTCAGAGGGATTAAATCACTCTAAAGCAGCTTCCAAACGCACACAGCCAACACTGAAATCAACGTGTTTGCAAAGGAGAAATCCACACAGTCAAGCCGTAAAGTATCAATCTGTACACTCAGAGGGATTAAATCACTCTAATGGCAGCTTCCAAACGCACACAGCCAACACTGAATTCAGTGTTGGCTGTGTGCGTTTGGAAGCTGCCATTAGAGTGATTTAATCCCTCTGAGTGTACAGATTGATACTTTACGGCTTGACTGTGTGGATTTCTCCTTTGCAAACACGTTGATTGCTGCTTTGCTTGTTACAGTCTTGATCCCTACATCTGTGAAGGTGTGGCGATACTTTAGCGGACTATGACGCTTTTGTGAAGTAGTGGTCTCTCATTTGGCGAGAAACCAGCGAATTTGTCATCCTGTGACGCGCTTTGAAGTTTCACCATTTAAAGGCTCGGAGGTTCTTTCCTTCCTTTGCCTGTATAGAAGTTTGAATCTACCCTTTCAGCACGGTGTTGAAGAGATTAGTGGATGCTTTTTTTAAAAAAATTTCCCCTGAAGAATGTTCGCCCGAATTGGGCAGTGAAGAACAGAAACATGTTGGGATGGTTGTTGTTTTAGAGACACATTGAGATTTTTTTGTGTTATGTTATGTGATATCTTTTGTGTCATGCAAATAAGTGAACTTTGTATTTCATGTTTTAGTAACTTTTTTAGTGTTTAGTACACTGTGTTAGGTGAGGGTAGTGTTTTATGTTTAAATTCAGTTCGAATTATTTGAATAAAAATTTGTTATACACATTTTTTAATCAATCATAGCAGACGGTCCACTTTTTCAGGACTAGTGATGCCGGAAAACCTTATAGAGTTCCTGTGTAAAGGGGGTTGGATGTAAGTAAAACAAGACGTGTTATCTTACTCTTTATTGTATTATGCAACATTCTATATTTCCAGAAGAGGTGGGCCGGTAACGCAATATGCAGTTTCCTTTTTACCTCCAATATCTGCCACTCCCTACTCATTAAGGTGCTTCTGAAATGACTTCCTCTGTCTGACTCTATTCTTTGTGGTAATGCAAATCTTGAACATATATGATTTAGCAGTAATGTAGCTGCTGTTTGCTCACTACAATTTCAGGGATATACGCTACCCATTTCGACATCAAACAAACCACAGTCAAAAGATAACGGTTTCCCCTACTCAACCTTTTCACAGGCCCTACATAGTCAATTTGCATTGGTGAAACGGGTTTAAATTGGGCACATACCAGGCACCCCCTAGTGTATAATTCCACATCTTGTGACATATGTGGCCAGTAAGCATAATTTTTCAGTATCTCTAAAGTCTTTTGTGAACCTCTGTGTCCCGCAGTTATTGCATCATGTGCATGGTGTAACATTAGCCCTCTGAATGAAATGGGTGCCACCCACTGTTTCGGCCCTGTTATGGATTCCCTGATCATAAGCCCATCCTGTAGTCTAATCTGTTTTTTATTCTTTAATAACACCCTCAACTCTTCTTTTCCTGTACAATCATTTTCAGTCAAAGGATTTTGTTCGGGGTCCATCAAATGACTATAATAGATCACCAATACTGGACCATCTTTTTGCGTCTTAATCAGATCTTGATCTGGTGTATCATAACTCCATTGCACTACTGGTTGTTCTACCTCTTTTGAAGCCTTAGAGAGTGGAACTGCATCTATGTGCATTTCACCAATTAAGTGTTCAACGGGTAACAACTCTCCATTAACAGCCCCAATCTTGGCTAAGTGATCTGCTTTATCATTTCCCTCCTTATCTTCTCATGGAATTTTCAAATGTCCACGATTTTTCCCCCAGTATATTGTTAAATCATTCTCTGACACTCATTGGTCTATAGCTTGTATCATTTTCCCATGCTTAAGGGGCTTTTTATTATAAGTGATCATGCTTCTTGCTTTCCAGCCAGGCAAATATTCTACAAAGCTATTTTGTGCATAATCAGAATCAGTCACCAGGACAATTTCACTGAATTTGTTATCAACTGCAGTAGTAATTGTGTTATAAATGGCGGCCAACTCTGCTACCTGGCTACTCCTAGCCCCAATTCTCATCCCTATACTAGGAATATCCTCACATTTCAACTAGACATTTCCTATCCCTGATACCAATTCTTTTTTGCTGTCATTTTCAATGTGAAAGGCACATCTGTCAACGTATACAGTTGGTAAATTCTTACAGTTATTTTCATCAAATGCTTTGTGTGGTGATTGTTCAAACTCCCGCAAACTAGACTCCACCTCTACTTCGTCAGATCCACATTCAGCTGCACAATCATGTAAATCTGCTAATCCTTGAGCAACTGGGCTCTTTTTATTCTGGCCATACCTCATTTCTACAAGAAAGCCTTGCAATGTCAATGTCCATGAAGTAGTTCTGGACTGTGCTAGATTGCCTGACCCAATCCTCTTACTCTGTAAAAACTGCAATGGTTCATGATTGTCTCAATGATTATTTTCTCCCCCTGGACAATGGGACAAAAATGTTGCAACACCCACACAGTGGACAAAATAGCCTTTTCACATTCACTGAATTTAATTTCAACTTGAGAAAGTGACTTACTTGCATAAGAAATAGTTTTGTGGTTCAAATCATGTTTTTGAGATAACACTGCTGACAGACAATGTTCAGTGAAACCTATTTCTATAAAAAAAAATGTCTGTTTTTTATGGGATACGCTAAGCATGGTGCCTTTATGAGAAATTCCTTCGATTTATCAACTACCTAAGATTGCTCCTTTTCCCATTTCCAGGGCGTATTCAGCTTCAATAGTTTAGTCAATGGTTGAGTAATTTCAGCATAATTTTCAATAAATGTCCTGTTATATTCCGTCATTCCTAATAAACTTTTTAAACCTTTCACATTTCTGGGATCTTTCAATTTCTGTATGGCCTCCACCTTTTTCTTTTGTGGATTTAGCCCATGTTCAGTTACCTCATGGCTTAGGAAATTCACCTTTTTCTTGCACCATTGGGCTTTCTGTAAAGATACTTTGGCACCCACCATTTGCAATTGGTCAGGTACATGTCTAATTTCATCAAAATGGCTTTTCAAGTTTTCATTTTTTATCAGGACATCATCCACATAAACTATAGTTCCTCTTTCCGCTGCATCTGGCATAGACTTTCTCAAATATATGCCATATTCGCTCCCACTATTGACATACCCGAATGGTGTTCTAACCCAAGCGTCTTATGTTTTATCAAATTAAAATGAAAATAAATTCTGAATGTCGTCTACCAGTGGCACACACCAATCTCCAGATGTAAGATCTAACGTGGTAAACACCTTTGACCCATGCACTTGACCAAGGCCTTTATCAATAAATGGCAGTGGCCATCTAGACACTGGCACTTATTTAATTCCCTCAGGTCTGCACACAGACGCCATTGACCATTTGGCTTTAGCACATCTAAAATAAGAGTGTTAGAGGTACTATGAATGGGTCTGATAATTCCCCTAGACTCCAAGTTCTTAATTATCTCTGCCAATGACTCTAAGCATGCTAGTGGCAATCGATATTGGCGCACAAATACTGGATTTCTACCACACCCCTCTGGTAATGTGGCAATATGTAAATTGGTTAGGCTGCAATCATATGCATCTTTGGCAAATACTTCTTTAAATTCCATAAATATTTTTCTCAACTCATTCCTATCCTCTTCGCTATCACATGCAACTGCTAACAAAATCTGCTCCTCTACCAGTTTTGAAAATTCTGGGAAATCCTCCAGTGGAGGAACCTCTGTGCTTTCTTCCAACTCTGTGTCTGTATCTCTCTGTAAAGCTGCCACTTTTAAATATGTTGGCATATCAGCTTCCACTTCAATGTGCTGATTTTCTGTTTCATTTTCATTTAAGTGAAATATTATATAATTTTCTTGGTGACAGCACACTGTCTCATTGGAATCATAAGGGTACACAGATTGAATTTTAAAGATCCCTTTGGGTTGGGAATCCAGATATTCTGGCAACACACCCTGTCTACATATCTCTCAGGGATATTTCCAATCACTATGTTATTGAAATCTGCAGTATAATTTGATTTTTGTATAGCCATTCCTAATAAAGTATTCTCTTGTAAATGAATATCCTGACATTCTTTATTATCCACCATGATCTTAACCAATCCCTCCCCAACATCTACCAATGGGGTATATTCATGATCCAGTCCTTGCTGTTTCATGGATTCATTCAAGCACACAGATGCATCTGAATCCTTCATTTGCTGTCCATGTTTGCACTTTACAGACCTTCCAGGATTTTGCGGCATGAAATGGCAAATTTTGCGGCATTAAATGGCAAATTTTGCGGCACAAACCATTATTTATTGCGGCATTTTTGCAGGACATTTTGTATTAACTGGAGGGTGTAAGATTGCCACATTGCAGGAAATAGGTAGAGTGCAAGGCTAGAAGAGAGCCAGGGTATCATTATTATGTGTCTTTTGTATTAATTTAATAGGAAGAGTCCCAGATGTCTCTGGCTTGGCAGAACAGTGTTTGATTTGGCTACATTTCTGGTTTAATGTTCATGCCTATTTAATAGTATTAACTAAATTGATCATTATCAATTGTAATGCTGAAAATATTCCCCTTCTATGTTCTCCAATCCCGTAAACACCCACACACATCTCACCAACTCTCCATCACAACTTACATTCCTTAACCTCTCACTCTGTCATACAAATACTCACGTGCTATGTCACACTGTCAAGTCACAATCTGCACTGCTGAAAGCAAGCGTCCCCAAACAGCACGATCCTCCCCGCAATGAGAGACAATGAAGGATTCTCCCAAAATGGGAATAAGGCCAAGACAGAGTGCGGGTGAGCGTAAATGGGAGTTTATCAATCAGAATTGGGCATGCAAAGAACTCTGCAAACTCCGAGAGCGCTCTGTCTGACAATCGCAAAGACAGGCGTATATATTTACAAAAAACGTCATCAAAACCTACATACTATAGGGGGCACAAGTTCATTGGGATTGGGTGGCGACGACTAACTATAGGTGCTGCTGCGGCGTGGTTGGTCTTGGCTGGAGGACGTCACTGGTCACCCTCTTGGGTTGGGCTGGGCCTGGCAGGTCGGCTTGAGTTCATCCGGGCGGTGTTGGTGTGCCAAGGCGGCTTGTGGCGGAGACGAATGCCTTTCCTGACTTACTTGCCCTCAGCCATGCACACCGCAGTCATTCAGTCATTTACAGTGTTATTCTCTTTAGTAAATCTTCCAATAAGTTATTTTTATAGGTTAATGCAACACAGGAGGAATGCACCTTGTGAGGGGTCTGGAGGTAATATATCGAGGCCTGGTTACTCGTGATCGGTTGACCGGGACCATAGGTCGAGGGGCTAAGCTTCGGGGACTGGGGCGGGTGGTACAGGTCTTTCTGTCTTGTTAGAAGTGGTTATGGATGTTTCGCTGTGTGTTGTCAAAGTGTTGGGTGTCCTGATTGCACAGGGCCATAAGTCTGAGACAGTCCGGTGGGTTGTGGGGTTTACGAGGGGGCGCTTGAGTTTAGACAAAGGTTTACTGCTGTGCTGTAAATAATGCAGGTGGCTGGCCGCGGCCTTGGGTGCTGCAGTGGGGCTACAAGTCTTTGAAGCGGCTCCAGTCGGGTCGGGGGAGGCGTGATAACGCAGAGCGGGGCTCTGTTCTCATGTCTTGGCAGCCTTCGCAGGGAGGGAGGGGGATACATCGAGACCTTGTACGCATTCACAAAGGTATCTCCCTCGTGTGTTGCCGAATATAGGTAAAGACATCGCAAACATTTGAATACTTTCTATAATACTTATTTAAAATCACTTCAAAACATGCATTTAACCTTTGCTGGATGCGTCTCGGTTATACCCAGTCCGAGCACCATATTTGTACATTATATTCTAGCAGCTACAGTGTTTTAGTTACATGCATATACATTCGCAGTAAATGAGGTAGTAATTGGATCAGTGGAGTACATAGAAAACGATCCGCCACTGTACGTGACGGTGGTGGCACATAAGAGGCTTAGACATACACACATTATAAGTGCATTCTCGCGCATCCTTTACATGAGTTCATAGTATAGTTGCATTCGCTTTCTCGTGTACTCTAGCAGCATTAGCTTTAGTTATGGCGCAAAACCATGGGAGGTAGGCTGCCCAGTGATATACGCAACAAACAGATCCCTGGAGCGTTCCTTTATTATTAGTGTCCACCTGCAAGGGTGTGAACTCGCCATTGCTTATATCATGGGAGCATGCTTTCTCATTTTAATACATTCTACAGGCGTTTGTAATATAGGAGATTTTGTGGAAGAAAGCATACTTCGCAAGAGGTCTTGACATTAATATATACATATATATAAAGACTGTCTGCCATCAGATGACCATTTTACCGTTCTTCTCATTGTTCAGGCCTGATGGCCGGGTCATGCTGATAGTGATGGTACACTGCGGGAGGTGAACTGTTACAATGTTAGCGTATTGCGCTAGCTCATGTCCGTCTTGTTCGTGGGAACGTGCTCGCAGCGGATCTGCCAGTGTGCTGCGGCAACAGGGATGTTCTCCAAGGGTGGGGGCCACGCTACAGTGCGCTGAGCTCACACCATCTTTACCAGGCAAAGAATGGTTTCTGGGCCTAGCTAAATTTGTGTTGTAATCAATACGTGTGGGCATTCGATACGTGTGGGCAATGTCTCCAGTGGGTGAGCCCTCCACCACCTGGGCCCGGGTGGCATGAGGGAACGCCCAATGGGCCATAGCCCTCACCTGGGGAAGAAACGCAGGCGAGAGGGGTCTCCTGGACCAGTCCTCCCCTACATTTCCCCCCTTTCGTTACTTAAGTAACGAATTCTTTAAATCCTCTATCCTCCTACATTCTGCTTCGTCCATCACCGCCTCATCCCATGCAGGAGTTCCTTTGATAGGCATCCATGCTCTGCACACCCCCCTTAAGCTCTCACCTCTCCTGGCGTATTCATCTGGAGTACACGTAAGATATATGCACCCACCATCTCCTTCCAAATCTACCCATACTTCCTCGTACCATTCTAGTATGCGGGGCTCTTTGATGGTGGTGTGCCACAGCTTATCTACAATATCCTTGTCATGATACATGGGCACCAGTTGGTACCTGGGTGTGTTGTCTACCCCTGTTTGTACTTGTGCTTCTTGCATCGTTTTTATTGTACCGTGTGAGTTGCCCATTGTCACCATCATCATTGCACCATTTGGTACTGCGTTAGCACAGACTCGAAGACCCACCTGGCATAGGCAGAAAATCAAAAGGAGGAACACCACAGCTGGCATCAAAAATTTCATCGTTGTTCCAAGCCATGAGGGGACCCAGGAGAAGATGTTATCGAACCATGTACTATCTCCTGCTCCGCCTTCCATCTTCATTTTTTCTCCTAGGTTGTGGACTGCTTCGATCACATGGGACAGGGAGCCGTTCTCTGCGTCTTCAGAAGGTACGAAAGTGCAGCAGGCACTTCCTATTTTTCGGCAAACACCGCCGTCCATCGCCGTCAACAGGTCCAGGACATACCTGTTTTGCATGGTCATCAGTCGCAAGGCTCTTAGTTCGACCTTTATTATGTTAAAACCTTCTTCAGTGTCGTTTGCCAGCTGAATTAATTCCCAACGGGTTATCTGGAGCCATTTTGCGTTAGCCCTTGCTTGGACACTTGATACGAGCGAGGCAAAAAATGTTTCTGCTGAGCTGAATAATCGATATTTGTCTGGTATCTGAGCCAATAGTTCTGATGATGCCTTTGATACATAGTTTGATGTTCGTCTGTTACGGGTCAGCACCTCTCCCTTGCTTCCAGAAGACAGGACATAGATTTGTGACTCTGAAGTTGGTTGGGCCACACTCTGCTGCATGCGCTCCTGTGTCCTTTGGCTCCCCTCGATGTGGCTTTCTGGTATTACCATTAGAGCTGAGTGCAGTGTGGCCATTGAGCAGCTTCCACTCCACGACGGGGGGAGGTGTAGGTATGCTTGGTTGCCACATACCCAATACGTGTCCATAAGGGCCGCTGTCCCTTTTCTTAGGTCTGGGATAGTGAGGGTTTTGTTGCACTTCTTGTTCGTCCCCATGGACGTTCTCCCCTCTCCTTTGAAGCATAGTTCATAGTCTATTTCATTCTGCAACTTGAAAGGCTTTTCGATGGGCGTAACCCAGGTTAGTTTTGAAATGTGTTCCTTCCATACGGGTGTGCACCTTTCTTCTATCCATTGCAATTTCTCCGGTGCCACACCCCTCAGTGCTTCAGCTTTACACATTACTTCTTCGTTTTTCCACTTGTTATCAGAAAAAAGTGTCCCTTCGATTGCAAAAAATGGTTCTTTCAGACATACAACCCCTGATGGTTTTGGGTAGCACGTTTTCTCGTTCTGCAGCATTTGAAAAGTCACTTCATGTGCCTGGAAGGTGTTCTTATTCTGCACAACGTGAGATGAAGGAGACATTGGGCATCTATAATCGGCAACTCTTTGGGTAACAGTACTTTGGGTGTACCTGATGCGTGAGGGAGGAGGGAGCAAACATAACAGCTCTCGTTTGTTGTTTGTTTAGCTGTGGCACTCATGTCTGCATACCACTTATTTGTTTGGTGGGGGTGTCGTGGGTCTTCCATCTTATCTAGACCTAGCCCATAGTACTCATCATACTTCCTCCTCCCTGCTTCCCTCTTCCGTCTATTGTTCTTATTCCTCATATACTTCCAGATTCCCTGGGCAAGGGACAAACTAGACCCCCCTTTCTCATTCCCGCCCCCCTTCACCCAGCCATCATATAATATTTCATGTGTTTCTCTCATTCTTTGATTCTCTATGGCCGTGGGGGCAGGTTGGCTGGTGGGGGTATTATACAACCAGGATATGGCAGAGGGGTTTCGGTCATTTAAGCTGTGAGCATTGTAATTAGACATCTCAGGTGGGGACAGTGTGTTATTTTGCCTTTTACCCTTTGGCCCTCCATCTTGTGAGATGACAACAGTGGATGACGTAGTATAGTAGCCCCACACAAGTTTAGTCCCGTCCCATATCAAAAAATCACCTTCCCGTGTAGTTGCATTGACACTGGCAGTTGTATTGGTCCCAGTAGTTGTGTTGCTCCCTCCCCCCTCATTCATCTCGATAGAGATGAACGCTATGAACCAGTATGTAACCAGACCAAATAATAATGTGAAAAACAATATAATGCACACAGATAGTCCACATTCATACGAATATATACATTTCACAGTTAACCACTCTCTAATTCTAGTAAATCTATCCGTTGCAAGCCGCCCGTTAGATGCCATGGAAGTTCCTGTTTTAAGATATAAAAGTGCATTGAGTGCATACATGTAAACATTTTGTTAGCACCATCAGTGCCAATATACATGTGATGGGGAATGGAAAGGGGTGGGGGGACAGGGAGGGGTATTCACAGACAAGGGTGTATACAGGCTATAATTTGGCATTCCATTAACCACACATATATATGTATATTTGTATATACACGCAACCAGGTAAAAGTTAATATCTTTATCAGTTGTGCACTTATTCAAGTTTAGCACCAGCACATACACATAAGTTCATATTCAGTCATTCTGCTCAGTCGCATTGTTTGCTGTTGTCTGTGCCTCCCCATCTACCTCCTCTTGTACGTTGCTATATGCTTTCCGTACGTCGGTCAAGTGCACCCAGTACCTCAATCCCTTAACCTTCACTGCCGTGGGCGTACAAAATATTACTTCGTATGGGCCATGGAATCGTGGTGCATTCCACCGACGTACAAAGCTTCTGACATAAATCCAGTCGCCTGGCATCAGCTGTAGCTGTTGCCCCGGCTCTGTAACAGTGCCTGTTACATTTCCCTCTTCTCTAGTGAAGGGTGGGGAGAGTTGCTTTGATATCACGCGCGCTGCCCTTGTCAATTTCTTTAAATAATCTGTGAACTCATCTCCCAATATCGCGGCGCTTCTGTGAGCGTCTGAGTGTTCGCGCAGTGGCGAGTGTGCTGTGTTCATCCGTCTCCCAGTCACAATCTCGTGCGGGGACAAATGGTGGTCTTTGCTTGGCTGATTTCGTAACTCAAATAGCGCAAGCGGTAGGCAGTAAATCCAATTCTTCTTTAGTGAGAAGCATAGTTTTGATAGCCTGCCCTTCAACAGTCCGTTCATCTTTTCTACTACGCCATTTCTTTGAGGATGAGAAATCGAACATAATTTGTGTTTTATTCCCAATAATGTAGTGACTTCCTTAAAAAGCTCATTCACAAAATGAGTGCCGTTGTCTGAGCGAATCACGTCACAAATTCCCCAGCGTGGGAATACTTCTCTTACTAGGAACTTGGCGGCGCTCTTGGCATCCAGTCGTGCGCAAGGTCCTGCTTCCACCCACCTTGAGAATGGGCACACAACCACCATCATGTACCGTGCGCCATTACACCTTTCCCCCATGTCTGCGTAATCTATATGCAGTTCCTTGAATGGGCCAATGGGTTTAGGAATTGTTCCCCGTAGAGTGCGTAATGTCATCCCTGAATTGTATATTTGGCATGTTGTACATTCCATTGCCAATCGAGACACATGCTCCTGGAGACAGGGCACGAACCATTCTTCCTGTATTTCTGCTGCGATGTGTTGTTTGGTGTTATGTGCAGGGAAGTGTAGCTGTTGAAATGCAATTTCTAATAGCTGTATTGGCATTACCACTTTCCCCGAGTTATTTTGCCGCCACAGCAGGTCTGTTCCTGACTTGCTGCACCCTCGCTTTGTCCACAATAGTTTTTCCTCTGCACTGGCTCCTTCCTGCAATTCTATTATTTGTGGTATGGGCATCATATTATATCCCTCTGGGGGCTCTTCGTTTGTTTTGTCCTTAAGCATGTATTCACCTGTGTCATTTTTCTGAAAATAGGAAGCCTCCTTGGCAGCAGCGTCCGCTGCCGCGTTCCCTAAAGACACAACATCTGTGTTGGATGTATGTGCTTGGCACTTTACTATTGCTACTGCTGTAGGGTTTTGCAGGGCCTTAATTAATTCTTTCAACAATTCTGCATGCTGTACTGGTGTTCCGTCTGCCCTCCTAAATCCCCTACGCCCCCATCTTGCCAGTCCTCCATGTACTGTCGTTGTCATGTAAGCTGAGTCTGTGTATATCGTCACTGCACAACCCTTTGCTGCATGTAGTGCTTCTATGAGCGCAATCAGTTCTGCTGCCTGTCACCGTCTTCTAACCTCACCACTGCCATGCCAACGTGTTTTTCTCCCGTGTCCACGTCAATTGATGCGGACCCATCCACAAAGTACACTTCCCCCTCGCTTAGAGCGTTCTCACACACCACTGTCTCCTCCCCTCTTTCTCCTGTGTAGGTTGCGCAATCGTGGTTCTGCATGTCTTCGAGCGTGCACGCTTCTGTAATGAATGTGGCGGGGTTCACTGTCTTGCATCTCACTATATGGATGTTGGCACTGGACAGTATAATCTCGTAGGCGGTCGCCCGCTGTGTGGTCAGTGTGCTTTTTGATCTCTCGAGTATTGCAAATAATGAATGTTCCACAAACAATGTTACCGGGCAACCCATTACTATGGTGGCACTTTTCTCAATCGCGAACGCGGCTGCAGCGAGTGATTGCTCGCACGCGAAATGGCCCTGCATCACGGCATCTAGAGTGCCACTATAGTAAGCCAGTGGCTTGTGTCCTAAGGACGTTTTTTGTGTCAGAACTGCTGTCATCAGTGTTTCTTTGCAGTGTGAGAATAGGTAAAACTCGCCTCCATAATCAGGGTTTGCGAGTACTGGGGCGCTTGAAATCAAATCTTTTAATGTCTGGAAAGATGAACTCATCTCTTCCGTCCATTCCATCTTCCTGTTCTCCTGTTGGGCCACCTTTAATGCTTGTAATAGGGGCCTGGTGTATGCCGCATAATCTAATATCCATGCTCGGCAGTAATTGCACATTCCCAAAAATTTCTGCATGTCCTTTACTGTTGTGGGTTCTCTTACTGATCTTATGGCTTCTACCCTGTCTGGTATTATTCTTTTCCCATCTCTTGAAATCAGCTGTCCTAGGTACAGGACCTCTGTCAGACAGTATTGTAGCTTTCCCTTGTCCACTTTGTACCCCTTGTTGGCCAGCAAAGTCAGTAATGTTATGGAATCTGTTCTGCATGTCTCTTCGTTTCGTGCGCAGACTAGTAAATCGTCTACGTACTGAATAATGGTGCTCTCAACTGATAGGTTTCCTAGGTCTTCATGTAATACGCGGTTGAAGATGCTCGGGCTCTCGCAGTAACCCTGTGGTAATCTGCAATGCTCATACCTTTTACCCCCCAGTGTGAAGGCGGTAAGGTATCTACTCTCTTCAGCCAGGGGTATGGAGAAAAATGCGTTTTTCAAATCTACTACTGTGAAATGTGATGCCTCTTTCGGGATGCTGCATAGTATTGATGCCGGGTTCGGCACTAGAGGGAACTCCTTCTGAATTACATCATTGAGGGGGTGTAAGTCCTGTATCATCCTCCAAGACCCCCCTTTTGCTTTTTTGATTGGATAAATACAGGTGTTACATGGGGAGTTTGAAGGCACTATTATCCCCTGTGCTAGTAGGGCATTTATTGTCTCTTTTATCCCTTCTTCAGCTTCACGAGACAGAGGATACTGTTTAACTCGTGGTAAAATTGCTCCTTGCTTTAGCTTTATTACCACAGGCTGTACTCCATGCAACAGTCCCACATCATGGGGGCCTGTTGTCCATAAGTTGTTTGGTACGAGCCTCATGTCATCATCAAAAAAGGACGGTGGTGCTCCTACCACTGTCATCAATTGGACGGGGGTCTCCCTTGCTTGTATTAAAATGTCACAGGGCATCGCTATTTCCATTACTATCTCACCATCCCCTTCCGTGTCTGAAAAGAGATCCTCATCTGTTACCTCTCGTAGGGCGATGTTGGCGTTTGTGCACAGCACTGTGCGCCACTCACACCCTTCCTTGTCCACTCCAATCACAGCGATTCTCTTGGCTGACACTTGCACAGCGTGCAAGTCTAACGATACCACTGATCCTGGTGCTGTGTTGGGACATACTATGGGGCGGAAGAGGAACTCCGCCGGAATCCTCCAGTCCATGCTTCTTAGCTCGGGAATTATGAGGGCCAGAGTCTTCAGCCCTTTGATAAACATTTCCTCATTTTGTGGCAGCCCTCGTATTTCTTGCGTGGTTGTGTAGGCTTGCACTACCAACATCGCACGCAAGGGGCATATCCTGGGTGTGGAACACACTATCCCTCTCTCGGTAAATGATATGGTCATATTGAGTTTACTCAGGAGATCCCTCCCTAGCAAGTTAATTGGGGAATGTTCGTAATACAATAAGGGTGCCTTCACAGTCTTACCCCCCACTGTTACATCCAAAGCTTCTGTGTAAGGAACTTCAACTACAGCCCCAGAGAACCCCTGCGTCTCTAACTTCCTGTTAGATAACGGGAATCGGCCCTCCCTGATACATGATTTCTCCGCTCCCGAATCAACCATGAATATAAACTGCTTGTCTCCTATCTGCGCCCCTACCAATGGTTCCTCTGCTGCATTGTAGGTGGTGGATAGAACTGGACACGCAAGTGTTCTCTGTGGGCTGTCCTATGCGGGGTGTCTCGTCGCCCCTCCCTCACTAAAGACATTCCCTGAAACTACGGACATGCCGCTGTAAGGTGCTGGCGCGGGGGCCCCGTTTGCTGTTGTCGCGAAAGGGTTACCTGGCGTGTATTGCATACTGTCATTGTTTTGGGGGTGGTTCTGTGTCCTATACTGGTGTCCCTGTTGCTGGCCCGTGGTACCCTGGCCGGGGTTTCTTAGTTGCTGCTGTCCCATTGGGAGACCATATGGGCTTCCCGGGTGTGGATGACCATAATTCTCCTCCTCTTGGAACCCATTGTTTTGTCTACTTCTGCACTCCCTGGAGTAATGTCCCCATCGTCCACAGTTCCAGCAACTCCCCTGGGGGCCCCTGGGACCCTGCCATCCATTTCCTCCCATTCCCCCATCCCCCTGTCCGCCTCCTCTCCGGCCCCTGTACCCACCTCGTCCCCCTCGAGGGGTCCACTCTTGCCACTGCGGACTTCCACCTTGCTCGTGCTCAGTCCACTGCCGCTGTGCTGTTCCTGCCCAATTAGTCGCCACCCTTCCTTGGAGTGCTATCAGCCCCTCCTCCTCATCATCTCCCTCTCTACTGTGTGGGAGCGCGGCTACTGCTGCTGCAACCTTCACTAACTTTGACTGTACTAACTTCGCCTCGTCTGCCAATCTTTTCTGCGCCACCTCCTTCTCCCTCTCCTTGATTCTTTTACAATGGTGTACTATTATGCTCTGAATTTCTGGCCATCCCTTTGCTTCAATACCTGCTATCTTGTCGAGCGCCTTCTGCACCTCCTTTGGGAGCCCTCTCTTTATAATAAAATAAAATAAAGATGTCGATTGATACCAGGGCGTGCCCGTTTCTGCTCTCCACATCTCTTGGACCCGAAAAATGTAATCCATAGCCTCCTCCCCGTCATTCATTGTACACTGCATCACTGACTGCAAGTCCGGTGTGTCTGGGAATGTTTCGCGTAAGGCATCCCACACCCTGGCACGCACTGTGTTAAAGGATGCCCCATCATGGCGGTCACAGTCTAACATTACTCCCGGGAAACCGGCCTTAACCCATACCCTTTCAGCCTGATCGCCCACTGCTGATACGAGTAGACTTTTTACATCTCCTATGGCTAGGGGTACCCCGGCAGTATGTTTCTCAAAGGCATATATCCACTTACTTGCCCCCCCTGACAACGGGGGCAATAGCTTTAATAAATTGGCTTTATCCATCTGCGCCCATGGGATATAGTTAGGCCTCCCTCCTCCCCTGTGTATCAACGGGAGCTGTAGCCTTCCCTTTGTCGTGCCGTCCGGACCCGTTTTGGCTGCTGATGTTCCCAGTGATGCCATTTTTCCCACTCTGTTCCTTAGTCGCCCCGTCCACTCATCATCCAGGGTTCTCAGTGAACACGTACCTTCCTCCCCCTCGCTTCCCCCTCCTATCGCCATACTCAACCTGTCGCTTTCTTCTACCTCGTCCCTTATATCACACAGCAACTCCTCTCTAATTCCCCCCCGCCTTTCTTCGCTTGCAACATCTCCCTCTCCGGGCCCTACTTCTATTATTCGCGTTGGTTCTTCCTCAATTCTGAACAAAATCTCGCCCTTTTTCCACCCCTCTTCGGGCTTTCTATTTTCACCTGGCGCTCCGGACGTATGCCCTGATCTAGTTGCATCTAGTGCTGTTCAGTCGCATATGTCTTTTATCCTCGAGAGCTCATTCTTTGCTATCGTCAGTCTTGATTCTAAATCATCTGTGAGTTTCTCTATATCTATCCTTTGTGCGCCTGCCTGGGCTCGCTCCCTCGTGCTTTCATATGGCGGAGGTGCCGTGGGGCGGTGGGGTGTATCATCTTTAGGGGGAGGTATGTAAGTGGGGTCACTGTACCCCTCTGCGGGCAAAGGCTTCTTTATTATCGGGTACAAACGTATTACCTCTACTGGTGGCGTTACACTTGAGCCTTCTTTGACATCTCTTTGTATTAGTAATGGATTGTCTGTGGTGGACGGGAGATCAGCATTTAGTGCTGGTGTCTTAGGCGGTGGTATCTCTTCAAATAACCTCCAGAGATCCAATATTTCCCTCCTATTTTGCAGCTGCTTTCCTTTGTATTTTAGAAAAATGCATGTGGCCACCGTATCCAGGACACTTTTATCAAACGACCCTCCCTCGGGCCAAATCTGAGGTAACCCCTCCCCCTTTAGCTCGGTCACCCATTGGTCGTGATATTTTTTAATCCGCTCCACGTATCCCGGGAGATTCTTACAAATATGTGATAAGGGTGTTTCAGCCCCCATCTCTGTGCCCTCCTAATGCTGGTGTGTCTCAGTGTGTTTGCAACTACAATGTAAATGTAGTATCAATATTATCCTTTAAATTTTACTTCACACTCGATGTTGGGTCCCTTTGGGTTCTTCCCCTCCCTGACTGCACAATACAAAAATGGCCGTACTCAATGTCTATTTTGTTCTCTTTGAGGGGCACATACAAGAGCAACCCATCCTTTATTGTGACAATGTCAACCTAGAAATCAAAAAGGTACTCACTCACTTCACTATAAAAAATTTTATCCAACCACACTTATCATAACCATTTAACTATTATGCATTTATGACCGCTCACACATTCACAACATCAAAATGTCTTCTATCACATACGAGGTGCACACACCTCTTGGCACCATTCACCATTCAAGCTGCCCTCCCTTTCCTCCCTAGCCTGCTGTTCCTGTTTGTCTTATTTAAATATCTAGATGCGTATATATATATGTAGATATTAGCCTGTTTTTCCCCCTTCTAATAGGACTCTTTTTCTCTTACTGTCTCCCTAAGTTTGTGCTAATCACAGTTCTTTATTCTCCCCCCCCTACCCTTAAGAAAGGAAAAAAGTAATAGCGGTCACTAATGTACTCTCAGTGTCCCCTTTTGCTGAACACTTTTATTTTATACTCCACTTCTTCATATATTCCCAGTACTAGTCAAGATAGCACTATGCGGCGCCGCCTTCCACCCCCTTTCGGAGCTAGGTTCCCGTCACTTTTATCTCTTATTCACCTCTTAATCCTAATGGCCATATGCAAAGAAAAAGCAAGGAAAATTTAAGATGATCCTTAGTAGATCTGCGTACCCCCTCTTCGTTTCCTGTCCTACACTTCACTCCCCGCTCCCTTTAAGATCGCTCGCACTCAGTACTCACGTGCCCGTCTTGAACCGATAGTCTCCGAAACTGGGTCCGTCCAGGCAGTGTCGCCGTCAGCTCAACAGTCAGCCCCGGCTCCGGCGAGCGGTACTCAAAGGGGATTTTTCAACCGGGATCCCGTACCCCGTCTCTATTGAGTGCGCACTTCTTAGTGTACCGGTCGCCGTTGGCGGGCAGCCTCCCGGAGCCGGCTCACCGTGCGTATCCCTTTTCGACCGGAGATTCTCGTGCCAAAAAGGAGACGGTTATAAGGAGTTAGGAAGAAATAAAAATCACGCTATCGGGGTCACCACTGAAAGCAAGCGCCCCAAACAGCACGATCCTCCCCGCAATGAGAGACAATGAAGGATTCTCCCAAAATGGGAATAAGGCCAAGACAGAGTGCGGGTGAGCGTAAATGGGAGTTTATCAATCAGAATTGGGCATGCAAAGAACTCTGCAAACTCCGAGAGCGCTCTGTCTGACAATCGCAAAGACAGGCGTATATATTTACAAAAAACGTCATCAAAACCTACATACTATAGGGGGCACAAGTTCATTGGGATTGGGTGGCGACGACTAACTATAGGTGCTGCTGCGGCGTGGTTGGTCTTGGCTGGAGGACGTCACTGGTCACCCTCGTGGGTTGGGCTGGGCCTGGCAGGTCGGCTTGAGTTCATCCGGGCGGTGTTGGTGTGCCAAGGCGGCTTGTGGCGGAGACGAATGCCTTTCCTGACTTACTTGCCCTCAGCCATGCACACCGCAGTCATTCAGTCATTTACAGTGTTATTCTCTTTAGTAAATCTTCCAATAAGTTATTTTTATAGGTTAATGCAACACAGGAGGAATGCACCTTGTGAGGGGTCTGGAGGTAATATATCGAGGCCTGGTTACTCGTGATCGGTTGACCGGGACCATAGGTCGAGGGGCTAAGCTTCGGGGAGTGGGGCGGGTGGTACAGGTCTTTCTGTCTTGTTAGAAGTGGTTATGGATGTTTCGCTGTGTGTTGTCAAAGTGTTGGGTGTCCTGATTGCACAGGGCCATAAGTCTGAGACAGTCCGGTGGGTTGTGGGGTTTACAAGGGGGCGTTTGAGTTTAGACAAAGGTTTACTGCTGTGCTGTAAATAATGCAGGTGGCTGGCCGCGGCCTTGGGTGCTGCAGTGGGGCTACAAGTCTTTGAAGCGGCTCCAGTCGGGTCGGGGGAGGCGTGATAACGCAGAGCGGGGCTCTGTTCTCATGTCTTGGCAGCCTTCGCAGGGAGGGAGGGGGATACATCGAGACCTTGTACGCATTCACAAAGGTATCTCCCTCGTGTGTTGCTGAATATAGGTAAAGACATCGCAAACATTTGAATACTTTCTATAATACTTATTTAAAATCACTTCAAAACATGCATTTAACCTTTGCTGGATGCGTCTCGGTTATACCCAGTCCGAGCACCATATTTGTACATTATATTCTAGCAGCTACAGTGTTTTAGTTACATGCATATACATTCGCAGTAAATGAGGTAGTAATTGGATCAGTGGAGTACATAGAAAACGACCCGCCACTGTACGTGACGGTGGTGGCACATAAGAGGCTTAGACATACACACATTATAAGTGCATTCTCGCGCATCCTTTACATGAGTTCATAGTATAGTTGCATTCGCTTTCTCGTGTACTCTAGCAGCATTAGCTTTAGTTATGGCGCAAAACCATGGGAGGTAGGCTGCCCAGTGATATACGCAAGAAACAGATCCCTGGAGCGTTCCTTTATTATTAGTGTCCACCTGCAAGGGTGTGAACTCGCCATTGCTTATATCATGGGAGCATGCTTTCTCATTTTAATACATTCTACAGGCGTTTGTAATATAGGAGATTTTGTGGAAGAAAGCATACTTCGCAAGAGGTCTTGACATTAATATATACATATATATAAAGACTGTCTGCCATCAGATGACCATTTTACCGTTCTTCTCATTGTTCAGGCCTGATGGCAGGGTCATGCTGATAGTGATGGTACACTGCGGGAGGTGAACTGTTACAATGTTAGCGTATTGCGCTAGCTCATGTCCGTCTTGTTCGTGGGAACGTGCTCGCAGCGGATCTGCCAGGGTGCTGCGGCAACAGGGATGTTCTCCAAGGGTGGGGGCCACGCTACAGTGCGCTGAGCTCACACCATCTTTACCAGGCAAAGAATGGTTTCTGGGCCTAGCTAAATTTGTGTTGTAATCAATACGTGTGGGCATTCGATACGTGTGGGCAATGTCTCCAGGGGGTGAGCCCTCCACCACCTGGGCCCGGGTGGCATGAGGGAACGCCCAATGGGCCATAGCCCTCACCTGGGGAAGAAACGCAGGCGAGAGGGGTCTACTGGACCAGTCCTCCCCTACACTGCCCAGCCCCTGCCACACTCCAAATCATACTCCCAACTCACACCTTACACTCTACAATTCCTCCCTCAATATACAGTCCTTCATTCTTTTGTGCTGCTTCTGCATCTTGCATCTTTTCTCCCATTCTATCACATTCTTCTCTCATCCTTTTACCCAATCTGCAGCTCACTGCCTCTTTCTGGCCAACTGCTTCCTCTACTTTCTGTACCTCTGCTCGCTCTCAGATTTCTGGCCCACCGCATCACTGCTTCCTCTGCTCTCTTGTGAAGCACTTCCTCCTCTGACCCACTGCTCTTCCTCTGCTTTCTTGCCCATCACTTCACATCTCACCCATCTCTCTCCCTCTCTCTCATAGTGTAACCATTTTTTTTATTTTTTTTTAAATGTAGATTTTGACCCAGTTCCTCAAATGATGGGGCATTTAAAAAAAGAACGGAGGATATGCTATTTTTAGACAACCCATTTTTGGAAATGAGCAGGTCACCTTATTCTCAAAGGTGAACGGCGCATTTCCACAGGCTTGAGCTGTAGCGCAACTTGTGCACTGGCAGCTGCCTTGAATGGTGTACTGGGTTGTTTGACCGAAGTGTAATTATTTGCGGCGGAATTGACCATAGTCAATTTTGCTGCAAATTGATTTGCACTTCAGCCAAACAACCCAAAATGTACCTTTCACCACCACCCGACCCCCTCCCCTACTTAACTGCTTGGTCGCTGCCGCTTCCCCTGCAACCCTGCGGTGCCAGATCCGTCCCTCTAACGCGGGTCGGATCCGACTCTGCAGGGTCCTTTTTTCGTTATTTTCTTTTTTTTTCTGTCCCCGCCTCCAATTTTGAGGAAAAAGGGGAAAACACTTCTGCAACCACCCTAGACCAAAAATACTAAACAAGGGGAGCGGGTGACACCCCCGCAACACATGTTCAGTATTTATAAAAATCGATCGAATAGTACTGGACGTAATTGGTCAAATTGTAACATTCGATAGATTTTTGTTATCAAAATGGGCAGTACTTTGAATAGAATCGCTCTCCCGATAGTGTTCTGCAAGCTCCCAGTGCCTTTCACAGGGACAGGCACTCTAGGTGCCTGCCGCTGTAAAATGTGACCGAAAAAATGCATTTTTATCCTGTTTGAGGAACAGAAATTTAAGCGACTCAGCAGTGGTTCATACCTTAAAAGAAATGCATGACAGGGTCAGGAAAGACCCTGTCATGCAGTGGCAGCCCCACATCCTGTGCGCGTAGGGTTGCCTACAATTTCTGCACATTTAAAAGTGCATCTTGCTTGGAAATGAGGGATGTGCTTTTAAATTGACAGAAACGCCACTTTATTTGATCAAGGAGGTGAAAAAGGCCATCTGAATGGGCGCGCATATAAAATGTGCCCATTCATGTGCCCCTTGTGGATTGGGCTGCAATTTTTGGGGCGCAAGTGATTTCATTTCTTGTGTAAATAAAAAAAAAAAAGTTGAGAACCTGGCACCCTGAGGATTCTTTTTTTCAAAACAGTAATTTTTGCAGATTACTTAAAAAAAGTAAATAAAAAAAAAAGTATTTTTTTTTTTAAAAGATGCTGTTTTTGCACAAAACGGCAATTTTTGCGGCATTTTGCGCAAAACGGCCATTTTCGCTGCATTTTGCGGGATCGCAAAATCGCAATAGGCTGGAGGGTCTGACTTTAGTGTTATAGCAATCTGCATGGTGAATGCAGGAATAGTAATATCCTTCTTCAACTGTAATTCAATTACATATGAACCAATTATACACAATGATAAGCCTTTCTCTTATCTTCAAATTCGGGCGCAGGCCCACCTAGTCTGGACCATATTTTTGGTTAAGAAAATCTAATACCATGCACATTCTGTGCATTATATCATTGCACAGATAAAAATCATGTTGTGTTCCACTCACTATCCTCACATTGTGGTAGATGGTTTTTTGTCCAACATTAATCTTTAGCATGCACCTTCCTGCAATTTGATTTTCAAAATCTGGATTGTCCAAAGCAGAGATATATTGCTTTTTTAATTCTAAATTTTGGGAACTCCTCCCCATTATTCTCTGCAGTAGTTTCTGATTATTAAAACACCTTTTCTGTTCAAGCGTCAAGGTGGCTTTTATCATTTTACAATGCCCATTTATACCAATGTGAATCCATGGCTGCTAATCATCCATGTGTATTTCAGCAAGGGTGGTAATGGGTTTTTCTATGTCTGCTTTAGGAATAGTGTTCTGTTTACATTTCTTCTCTTTTAAATAGAAGCACAATGTGTGTTTATCTATTTCAGTTTGCCATTTCTTCCTAGGATCCAAATAAATCTACACAGATTGTTTCTCTTTTTTAATTTGCATTTTATCATGACACATCAAAATGATAGTGACACTAGACACACAGCTTTTCTCTAGGTACACCCCCACTGCATCATTTGATTTGGCAACAGTATTTCATTCATTTATACAGCTGTTTCGTGACTTTATTTTCTTAGGTCTTAATGGTATTTTGGTTAAAGACCACAGTACCCCATTTACCCCATCTATGAGAGGAGAGAATCTTTTAAGGCAATCTGTCTTCATGAAAAATGGAATTTCACAAATAGATGTGATCAATACTTCCTGTTTCATTCTGTGTTTTCCTATCTTTATGTCAAGCTCGGAAACACCTACGATAGGCACCTCTTCACCATTAAAGTTGTGTACTGGGCCTTAACTCTGCCTCACTGTGATCTAATTCTGTGGAGATCTCACTTCATTGATACTTTTTACCAATTCTTTGGACATAATTGTGGCCTGTGCGCCTGTGTCAATCATTGCAAATGTATTGCATTTCTCTCCCAGAGTAATGGGAGCATAATATCTGTCTTCAACTTCCTCTAACACACACAAAAAGTGTGAATTCTTACTGTTTTCAGGATTCACTTTTCTCAGACCTTTCTCACTTTTGGCTAAGCACATTGGTAAATGAAAGGAAATGTTTTCCTCCTTTCTGTCCATTTCCGTTTGAGAAACCTTACTCATTTCCCCATATTCAGAGGTCCTTTGCAGTGTGCCCACTGTGGGCCCTTCCATCCGGGGATCATCAGAGTTCACACTACAATTCTCCAGCTGAATATGCGTAAAAACATCACCTGATAACGTGTAATTTTCTAATTTCAGGCACTTGTGGGTATTTGGAATTATACCAGTCTTTTTAACATCCTCAAAAATCTGTGGCTCAAAGAACTCTTCAGGTGACTGATCTGTACCCTCCTTTTGAGTACTTATCCTTCCTGCCTGTATTTTATCAGCATCTTGATTGTCTAGGGAGGGCGCTCTAACATCCACATTTACTCCCATATCAATTATTTTACCCACGCAGGAGTTGTCTTTCTTAAATCTGTCTCTTTGTTCTTTTGGAGTTTCATGTTTTTCTCGTTTTCCTTTTTCATTTGTGCAAATTCCTAACCTTTGATTTAACTCCAGGTTAAACCAAACCTCTTTTTTAGATGTATTTGCAATTTCTCCATCATGTCCATTTGCAGATATTATCATTTTTAAATCATTAAACAGCTCAGAGCCATTATGCAAAACCAGATCAGGGTAATCTGTCTTTTTATCATTGCAGGTATCATGAACATTTAGTCACTTTTTATCGGAAGCCATCCGGTCACTACTATGGCCTTCCGCCCCCTTCTTTAAGGACAATTTTTGGGCCGTGCAGAACTTTCCTATTTGTTCAGCCAACATTTTCACTTGGGCCTCGAGACACTGGAATCTTTCCATCTCTCTAGAACCTTCTCTCTGCGGCCTATGCCGATATTGGTTGTTTTTCCCTGGTTGAATCTATTCTGATATCTCTCGGGAGAGTGATTCATATTGGAGTTGTTTCTGAACTCTTGATTCATGTGGGGTGGGGAGCGGGGTGCACCTATCCTTTGGTTGTAGACCCCTGGTGGCGGTGACTGAGTGTATTGACGTGGGGCATATTTCATACTCTGCCTCATGGCCTGTCTCTCATTTTGTGAGTATTGTCCCCTATGCTGATTCCCATTTTCAGTAAATCGGTCCACATACTGGGGTCTGTCCTGATTACCATATATCATGGTATTAGGGTCAAATCTGCTCTGTGTCCCCAATGTGTGGTAGGGACCTTTATTTCTTTGGTCTTGATTTTGTCTCTGATTATTGTTCATACCTGACATATCAGACCGATATCCTGCCTGGGGCCTTTCTCCTAGGTACCTCGGGCTAATGTAGCTCTCCCTATTACTAGGATCATGTGACTGAAACATCGGTGCAGAGAGCGGCAACCTCTGATGATTACCCCTCTGTTCGGGTGTCACATTATTTTTGCCTGGACTTTGAGCAAACTCAAGTGACATTTTAGCTGACCTGATCTCCATTACTGTTGCTGAGGATTCTTTAGATTTTGGTCTAGCATCTTTCATTATATCACTCTCTCTACCCTGACAGTAGAGCACTTCATATAGCTTTGTACTTTGGTGCACAATCCACTCAAGGGACTTGTCACAATCAAATTCGCCGACTAACTGTGATATAATGTCTTACTGCAACCCATAGAAATAGGCAGTTTTAAATACATTGCAATTGAGAACAAAAGATACATCAAAGTGAGAAAAAGCTCTTTTTAAGTCTCATGTAATGATTGGGATGGAGAAAAATGATGTCTAATCTCTTTTTCAAACTCTGCCCACGTCATGTTCTGCTGTTCATTTAATCCTCTAATGATACTGGCTATGGGAGCGTCCAGAGTTAAGTGAAAGTATTGCATGTATTGTTCCTTAGGTATCTGGAGGGCTTTAAATATATTGTGCACCGCTTCTAAGTGGTCCTCTATACAGCACTCCCCTCCTTTTTAGAATGGTTTGTTCAGGGCCTTGATTGATTTCATTATTTTGATAGGGCTACTTGTTGCTATGCTTGGGATTGCACTACTTTGTGATTCAACCCTTGTTTCAGGCATATGGGATTGGTGGCAGCCCCCAATGCGTGTTTCAAACCCCCCAAGGGCGCTACAACCAAGTTCAGACACCGGCACAGCCACTGGGGCACTATCTCTCCATCTAGAAATAGAATTCACCTCAATTCCATTGAATGTGGTGCCCTGTCGTTTGTCCTGGGACCTGTAAGTACATATTTGCTGTTCCAAATCCTTGCACTTTTTAAGGAGCCGATCTGCCTCCTTACACAAGTAATTGTTTTCATCGCCCATCTTATTAATCACATTTTGCATATCACTCATGTGCATTTGGCATTCATTGAACTCTTTGTCTCGTCTGTCTCCTTCTTGAAACATTTTAACTATCTCTTGTTCAGCATTTTGAAGATCACTTTCTTTCTCAAATGTTCTTTTTGTAAAATTTGCATTTCCAAAATAACCTCGTCTTTATCTTGTCTAATATGATCTACCAATCCTTTCAAGTGTTTTAATTCTTGCTCACTATCCTGAAACTGTTTCTTCCTTTGGGACAATTGATTGTCCAGTTCTTTACACTTTGACTGCATGTCCTTTTGACATACCTCCAGTTCTGCTCTTAACTTTTCCTCCTGTTCACTAGCGCCATCTAGTTCAACTTTTAATCTGCTAATCAGCTTGGTATCATTTTCTTGCATTCGCAGATACCTATTTAAAATGAACCATGTCTTGGCACATAGCCATATCAGACAAACTTTCTCTGCATGTTCATCAGCAGCATTTGGTAATCTCAAAAGACAGACCTGAATTATGCTACCTTCTGCAGAAATGCTGTCCAATGGCTCTTTCTGCACTACCCTATAGATATGGTCATGCCACTCTGTGGCATTATTTGAGGACCATGTCCCATGTGCATAGAATTTTGCCTCCAGATATTTTACCAACTCTGGGAATGTGGCCTCCATTTGAGACATTCTGAGTTTCACTTCCAGTGTCACACTGCTCTCATGAAATGGGTTCCCTTTAATGCATGTATGGTAGTGTAGAATACACTTGCCACGCCCAGTAGATGCTCTACAGTCACTTTCCCAGCCAACCTACCATTGTTTGTAGGAATTTTTGTTTTATTGGGGTAAATTCAGGATTTGGCGGTATTTTCTTACCGTAAGAAAATTGGTGGCAATTTGACAGTAAATTAGTCTTACATTTAGAGCAGGTTGGTATCACACTATTTTAGTGACCATAACTTGTTAGCTTTTATTGCTGGTAATTTGAGTGGTATCTTGTTTTGCGGTATTTTATTCCTGTGGTATAGTGGTGAGCATGGTTTCTTTTTTATAATATAACCTCATCATAAAACAAACCTTTTCTTTCTATTGTAATACCTTCTAGTTGTCTGAAGAGATCCCCAGACTTATGCACTTCATTGAACCCAATGAGTGTATTCAATGCACCACTTATAATTTGTGGCTGGCATTACAGGCTTATGTACATTCAGTAATCTATGTGCCATTAGGCGTTACTGGTTTATGTACATCCAGTAATCTATGTATTAGATTAGACACCTTCCCATCAGCATACACGCATACACATCCTTTACCTTGTAGATATTTAGTACTTACATTCTCTTATTTGCTATTTCAATTATTGTGGTAAATTAGTAAATGCAATACTGCACTGATATAAACCTCCCCTTTATACTTCACTTATGTAAATAGTTCACAGATGCATGAATGACACAAAAATCCCATTTGTTTTTATATATGCTGTTTGTATTGCATCTCATTTACAAGTCACAAAATCTTACCGTGTTATTTACAGCATCATCTGCAATATAAAAGAATAGAACAAGCAGGTATTTTGTAACATGGATTAATGTTCCCACATTCTGAAAACAGAGAAAAATAAACATGCAATGGTTTCCTAACTTCCCTACACTGCAATACATCTTAGTCACACACGACATTTTATCTGGGCCTCACTTAGGACTTATCTTACCAAAGTCGGTGATTCGTTGAAGTCCCCACACAACCTTACTGTGTTCACAGATGCAGACCCAGTGTCAGTGCAAAATTCTTCTGTAAGCTTGTGTGGGGGAGCGCCAACTGATTAGGTGCCAAAGTCAGCGCTCTACCCCCCTGGAAACTCTGTCTGTCTGTCTCATCAGCCCTTCATGAACTAACTGCTCTCTTCATTTCTATTTTCCAATAAAACTTTTACCCGTCCCTTTATTGACGTGGCTTGTCTTCCTACATTTTCTCCCAATCAGGTTAAAAAGAATGTGCTCTTTGCCAGCCTTCATTTTCAGAACAATGAAAGCTTCAGGCCCAGAGTTACTATTTCACTTAGCTTCCTGCAGCTTGCATATTTTCTGTTCTCCACAAGCTGAAGACAATGCCAGCGTGCATTTAAGAATGAATCTCAGCAGTGCCGCCAAAACATGTATTTTACCTCATTTTGCATAGAAGACTACATTCTCATGTTAAAAGTTAGCATTTAGTAGTTATGTTAATAATGTTAGTCGGTTATATATTCTAATGTAGTCTCCATATATGAAGCATCCAAAACGGCCCTACGAAGGCCATACAAAGGCCTGTTGAGAGCCTGTCTGGCCCCCACTTCGTCGTCCCATCCAAGGGAAGAGGGCATCATCATCGCTGGAACCCGAAACAGCTGGTAAGCTGCAACGAAGGCCTGCCTGGCCTTGTCCTACTTCCTGCCTGTCCCCCGCATGCCGGGCGCATCGCGGCGCCACAACGAGGCTAAGCCTCGCATATCCAGCTCCCTACATCCGCCGGCAGGCGGATGCGCCGGCGGCCCTACGAAGGCCTGTTGAGAGCCTGTTCGGAGCCATAGGGGCCAGGGGCCAGGAACTCTGCCCTCACCGCTCCAGGTAAGCTAATGCTGCCACCTGCCACCTGTTCTTGTGCCTGTTCATGCCCGACTCTACCCTCTGCCATACCCTATGCCCATCTTATTCCAGGTAACTTTCGGCCAACAATACTGCACTACTCCCAGCTACCTACTGTCTCCAGCACTATGTGCGTCTGTGACACCCCAGGAAATAGCAACCAAAGTGCATAACCTATGTGCACCACAGGACTCTTAGGTGTTACCCCATTGCATTTTGCCAAACTGTGCTATTTGAAGCTAGGTGTTACCCCACTGCATTTTTGCCAAACTGTGCTATTTGAAGCTAGGTGTTACCCCACTGCATTTTTGCCAAACTGCGCTATTTGAAGCTAGGTGTTACCCCACTGCATTTTTGCCAAACTGTGCTATTTGAAGTTAGGTGTTACCCCTTTGCATATTTGCCGCCTACCACTATTCCTGCGCATATTCCGTTTACAAAGCCACCTTTTTTCAGATAACACCCACATTGCTACTCCCACCCTGCTCACATAACGCCAGCGCAGTACTGCAGAAAATGCTAACTATATTACTCATCTTCTGTGAAATGGCCACGCCCGCATCCCTAGACATTCCCATCCAGGATACCGACTCAGGAGCCCCCCCTTCCCAGCCAGGTACTAGTCTCACCTACACAACTAGTTACTATCCTGACCCTTCCTACCCAAGATATCATTGCAAGTCGGGTCCTACAACTTTTGCCTCCCACCCTTGCACTACCACCCAAAGAAACAACAAACTTCGCGCAAGACTCTCTAAACTCCATGAGCCGCCCCGAAGATTCCTGTCTGATTCCAAATGCGAAGCCAAAAGTTCTACCAAAGGCACCACTATCCCCACAACCAAGTCCAAACCTATCATTCATACAAACATCTCGGCAAAAACGGATGTACATTCTTACAAAGGAGCTCTCCTCAATACCAGATCACTGGTTGCACATGCCCTTGATATTGCAGACCTAATTATCAAAGACAAATTAGACTTTATTGCTCTAACTGAAACGTGGCTCCACAATGCAGCAGGCCCATCTCTAATGCTAGCCATCCCAGACGGCTACACTATATCTAGGCAGGACCGGGTAGGTAACCGGGGCGGTGGCATCGCCATCATATCGAAAGTAAGTTTAGCTCTCAGACTAGCCCCGACCCAAACTCTGCAATCGTGTGAATCCCTCACCGCCAAACTCCCCATAAACAATACCCAATCCCTCACTATCCACCTGATCTACAGACCACCAGGTCCACTTGGAACCTTCGAGGAAGATCTACACAACCTAATTTCTAACAATGCGAAAACCACTTCACAACTACTGCTACTAGGGGACCTTAATCTAGGGTTCAACGACCCAGCAGACATACATGCCTCTACCATAGCCAATACGATCTCATCACTCGGACTCTCACAAAAAGTCAACCTACCCACCCATCTGAAGGGTAGAACCCTAGACTGGGTTGCTGATGCCAATTGCTCAGCGGTCATCTCCGCCACCACACCACTTCCTTGGACCGACCATTCGCTGGTCTCATTTAACCTATTGACCTCTAGATCACCTACCACAACTGTGTCACTGGCACCACCCTGCCTCACAAGAAACAAGAAAAATATCTCAATAGAAAAAATCATCCCAGCTATCCTTCCAACCCTAAACGCATTGCCAGACAATCTAGATCCCAACACACTAGTTCACGAATATAATAAAATCATGTTAACTACCATGGATAAAATTGCCCCACTCAAACCTCGCTCCAGTAAGCCTAAAACCCATTTAAACAAATGGTACACACCCGAACTCAAAGTCCTCCGTCTAAAAAAAGCGCAAATGTGAAGCTGATTGGAAATTATGCCCCTCCAGTGAAAAGAAAGCCATCCTGGACACGATTTCTCGTCATTACAAAGCTGAAATCTGCCTAGCTAAACGGAATTCCTATAACATCCGCATTGCCAACTCCAACTCAAGTATGAAGGAGCTCTTCTCCATACTAAAGGAACTTGAGTCACCCACAGCCACACCCGACACCTGCACCAAGAACCAGACCTGGTGCACAGACATCCAACAAGCACTAGCAAATAAAATAAACACCCTACAAAATAAAATTAATCTAAAAAAAGATTCCCTAAACCTCACTAACCCTCCCACATCTCCGCCCAAAGTCTCACCAAGTACACACACTAACTCATTCACCTTCTCTAAAACTACCACCCTTGAGGTTGAGAAAATCATCCTCTCTCTTAAACCATCAAACTGTAAAGGCGATATCTGCCCTGCACACATAATAAAGGACGCAGCCAGAGACCTGTCACCCTTTATCTCTAAACTTATAAACGCCTCCTTCTCCTCAGGCAGTATCCCCTCCAACTTAAAACAATCTTGGGTACTCCCCCTCCTCAAAAAACAGACGCTCGATCCCCTCATCCCTACCAACTACCGACCCATCACAACTGTACCCTTCCTACTGAAAATCTTGGACAAAGTTGCCTATGTCCAGATTCAAAAATACCTAGAACTACACAAGCTACTAGGCGCCAGACAATCAGGTTTCCGCCCACTACACGGCACGGAAACCGCCCTCATCGATCTGAAAACCCAAATTGATGACCTGAGGGACAAGGGCAAGACAGCACTCCTCCTCTTACTTGACCTCTCCGCGGCTTTCGACCTCGTCGACCACAAGGTCCTCTGCAGACACCTTGACTCAGCTGCTCATTTCTCCCCAGAAGCTATCAAATGGATTGAATCCTTTCTGAGCGAGAGAACTATGAGAGTCTTCTCCCCTTCAGCAGCAGCAGACCCCTCTCCTATCACTTGCGGAGTCCCGCAGGGCTCATGCGTCTCCCCCACCCTATATAACATCTTCACCAAACCCCTGTTCGACGATCTGGACCATCTGGGTGTCACCTACACTAATTATGCTGATGACACTCAGATTCTCCTCCCACTTTCAGGGGATCACAGTAAGGACAGTGAGTTGGTGAATAGGGTATATCTCATCATTCAGGCATGGATGGCATCTCATGGTCTATGCTTGAATGATGACAAGACAGAGCTCATCATCTTAGGTACCCCTGCTAATATCAACAAACTAGGCCTTGAATATGCCGAATTCAACATAGATGGTAATCTCATCAGAGTATCCAGGGAAGTAAAAACCCTTGGCTTTTATCTGGATGCCACTATGTCATTCACTAAACAGGTTAACTCACTAGCATCTACCACTGCGTACACTTGCAAATTAATAAGGGCAGGCAGACCATTCCTATCCAATGACAGCTGCCTGATCCAGGCAAGAGCACTCATACTATCTAGGCTTGATTATTGCAATGCCCTCTATAGCGGTGCCAACAAAGCCATTATCCACAGGCTCCAAATCCTACAAAACAATGCCTTGAGAGCTGCCCTCGGCATTAATAAGAGAGATCATATCTCAACCACTAGACGCCAACAGAAATGGCTCTCTACAGACAACAAAATCAAACTAAAGTTGGCCTCCCTAACCCATAAAGCCCTCAACAATGCCGCCCCCAGTTATCTGATGGACAAGGTAAAGAGAAAGTCCTCCATCCGACAAACAAGAACTATCAATTCCAACCGTCTGATAATCCCCAGATTCAAACTCTCCACCATTGGTGGGAACAGTTTCCCGGTGAAAGCTGCCACGCTCTGGAACTCTCTGCCTCACAACCTAAGAGCTGACCAACCATACTCGCACTTTAGAAGACACCTCATCAGTCACCTTAACTCCAATAACCCTTGTATTTAGCTGCACTTTCCTACACCTATGTATAGATAGTGATACTCTTGTTCGTGTTTCTGCCTTCGCCTCTAACAGCCCCGCACACTTCTGTACACTTACCTCCTGTATAGATATTGACTTTTAATGTTTGAAGACTTGTATACCTCTTATTCCTTATTACCTCTGTAATCCTGAATATTCTTTTAGGTTTACCCGCCTCTAACAGCCCTGTACATATCCGTATATTTACCCCTGCATAGATATTGACTTTGTATATATGAAGATTTGTATATTTTTTATTCCTGTAATTCTGATTATTTTTATTACTACCTCAAAGTGTATATTTCTGCAACATTGTAAGCCTCAAATTATCTTTTTGCTTGCGCCCTGTTGCCCCTGGGTAAGGTGCGCCATACAAATAAATAAACAAACAAACAAACAAACAAACAAACATGGTGCACTTCATTATTTGAACCTGGCAGCACACCTAGTTTTTCCATGTGTGCTCTGAAAATCTGCAGTTTCAAATTTGGCCTGGCTGTGTACTTTGTATGCTAGGAAGAACACTATGGCCCTCATTACAAGTCAGGCGTTAAGGGGTTAACGGCGCCGTAAAGAGCATCGGCGCCGTTAAACCCTTAACGCCTGATTCACACTTTAACGCCTGCTTTTTGCAGGCGTTAAAGTCCAAGGCGCTAAGCGACCTTGGTGCTAATTACGGCACTGTAACATACGGTGCCGTAATTAGCGCCTTCCCCATCCCATTATGCCCTATGGGGCAAAAATGGGAATGGGGAAGGGCAAATGGTGAATGGGGAATTACCGCCCCACTCACCTTGGAATGGGGTGGTAATTCCGCCATTCACCATGGCGGAATCCGGCATGGACCATGGTGCTATTAGCACCATGGTCCACCGCCTGACTTGTAATGAGGGCCTATATATTATACTGGCAAAAAAAAATTCTATTACACGCTGGCAAAATACTATTATATGCTGGTAATAAAATGCTACCTACTGTATGCTGGCAATAAAAATGCTATATATATATATATATATATATATATATATATATATATATATATATATATATATATATATATATATATATATATATATATCCTTAGATGAGTCTATGTACTTTACTGAGAAATATAAAGTAGGTGGAGTCTATACGTTTTTTAATTTCTATTTGTTAACTGTGAAAGGTGGTTCCTAAAGTAACATTTCTCTTATTGTTTTTGGATGTATTTCTTTTTTTTGTGGCAGGAGATCTAAGAATGAAAGGTGGGGAGGGAAATGAGCGAAGAGGCACCAAACACTAATATGGAGGGGTAGGTGGACAGGGGAAAATGTAACGCGTGTGTTATTTCTAAGGTAGGGGGAAGTGTTTCTCATGCTCCTTGATTACAGCAGTGGTGGTGGCTCTTTGGGAGGAGGGATGGCATTAGCTGATGCCATTGTAAGATAAATAGAAGTTTTGCTAAAAGTATGTACTGATTGTTAATGGATAATGGACATTTTGAAGTTGAAAGTTCCTAGATCAGTAGAACATGCAGTTAGATGAGTACATTCTTTAATAGATTAAGTAGTTCATGATAGTTCTCCCGATCACCCCTGACTTCTTATTACCAACAATATAAACACAACTCCTTGTAGGGACTTCTCATCAAAAAGTATTTCACATGTGATGTCATCAGTAATGTCATCAATGATATTTGTTATGTCATCTCGTTACAATTCCTATACTTTTAATGACCATAATCACCATTCTATATGGAGGATTTGTCCAATCATGTCCCTGTGGAAGTGTAAAGTTGTAATCAGAGCCTTAGTTATTAGTCACTTAGACAATTGCAATGGCCAGGCTGCAACACCTTGTCACATGTTGCACTATGCTTCCGCCTACTCTCTCTCTTACTGAGTCCGCAGTTCCATTACTTTGTTTGGTACACTTCTACCACTCTGGGAGTCAGGCTGCTGCTGTCAGTGACAACACTCTGAGTGACAGCTCTATAATCTGCTTCTCTAACATTGAGAAATCTTTCTTTCTTCTGTCTACTATTTTGAATATTGTTTTGTCTTTTAGTCATGCAGGTTTTTGTCTGTGCTTGGACATTTTCTTTTCCTTTCTTTTTTGATTTTGTAGATAACTTTGTTGTATTGCACCATTCAGCATTATTACACAAGAAGAGGTGTGGCTTTCCATGAGTGGCGATGTAGCTCACTGCCAATGGGCCTCATTACACGGTAGGCGGTAAGGGTTTACCGGTACCGGTATTTTACCGGTACCGGTAAATCCTTACCGCCTTACTACGAGGTCCCTTTGCGGGTTGGTGAATTTAAAGCCTGCTTTTTGCAGCCGTTAAAAATCCAACCCGCAAAGGGACCAGGGGGCTAATTACTGTATCGCAAATTGCGGTACCGTAATTAGCGCCTTCCCCATTCCCATTATGACCTATGGGGCAAAAATGGGAATGGGGAAGGGCAATGGAGGAAGGAGGAATTACCGCCCCGCCAACCTTGGAATAGGGCGGTAATTCCCCTTTCCTCCAAGGCGGTACCGGTAAATTACCGGCATGAACCATGGCGCTAATAGCGCCATGGTTTACCGCCTACCGTGTAATGAGGCCCAATGTCTTTAAAGTAGGGACCTAAGGATTTACCCTGGGTCCAGATATGGCTGTGTGGGCTGGCTAATGAAGAATTGAGTGGTACTCACAGAGACACCAAATTTCAGACAATGGGCCTCGTTACATGTACGGCACTCTGGTAAACAAAACAAAAAAGTGGTGTAGTGGCACTTATTCTGTTACCGCTACATTATCACTGCATTACCACACTGCCATACAACAAGCTTGGAGGTAAAGTGGATGATGTACCTCCAGTATTTTGCTGGGGTAAATTCTCTACTTTGCCTCTAGAACTCGGTGGATTTACTGCATGCTAATACGGCTAAGGGTACATTTGTAAAAAATACTCATGGGGTCCTATGGGGGATTTCAGGTCTTACTACCACTCATGAGCCAGTGGTAAGGCCATAGGAATGGGTGGGGGTAATGGTCACTGATGGTGGCAGTAATTCCACAGATTTACTGCCGGGTTGCTGCCAAACTCGTGATGAGCCCAATGTGTATTCATTGATATTCTGAAATTTTAAAAGGTAATGTTTATTACTGTATAGAGCAAACATACTATTAGTTCCATTCACAATGTTGTCACGGAAACAGTTACTAGACTCAACTTTGTAAATCTTTTTGTGAGTCCATGGGGAAACTTCGTGAAACCCATTGAAGGATATAATGCACAATGGCAATTGTTTGGAAAGAAAAGAGGAAAGGTGGAGGGAAAGAGCTGAAATTGGGTCTATACACATGTCACAGGACACAGAGCAGAAACGTGTCAGCCATGTTGTGGTGGGGAAACAAGAGATGTAAATAACACTATTGCAAAGTGAAAACTGTTATTACTAAGGAAGCTGAATTTCCTCTTTTTCTCAGTTGGAAAGGACAGTAGGCTATACTATGTCCGTCTGCCAGTGGGAATGTAGCCCTTCTACCAGATGTGGCAGAGGAGCTGAAGCTGTCAAGGTGTATGGGAAAATGCCACAAGATTGCTAAACAGCTGGCTTGCTAAGACCATATTGAAAATTGCCAAATCCATAATCGTCACCTGTATGGCAACACAACACACTGTTTCTGCTGCTCATGCTAACCCCTCCTGCTGTCTCTTGGCATACCGTCAGTCCACAAGCAACACAGCCATTCTTGGATCAAAAAGCAGGACAGGCTTCTGCCCAGGCTGCACTGGAGCATATACAATCTGGAGAAGCATGTGTTGGAGTGGCTGACCATCCTGAGGCCAGGATTTTGTAGTAGTCTCATTGAATCATTGAACTTAGGCATCTCTCCTCCTGTTTTACTTTTTCTATTGTGGAGTGCAATGATGTCCTATTGAAATCGGCCCATTGTCAATGAAGAGGCAGGAGATAATGCTGATAACCCACTCAGGGGATGGGGTAGAACAAAGGTGGCCCTGCAGTCCAATTAAAGGTAGGTGGTAGCCATCTTCTCACTGTGTTTCGTTTGAGGCATTCAGCATTTTGGGGCAAACTCCAACCAATGGAAGACACTTGTGGCACATCTACAGCATTGTGTCATTGTCGCCAATCTATGGATGGAGAAGACCCTCAGGACTGATGAAGCTTTTGATATAAAGAAATAGTCTAAACATTCCCTGGCTTATCTGGGTAAATTGGTGTTCACAGCACAGCTGTCCATGTGCCACCCACCGTGGTTTGTGTTTCTGACAATGGATCTTGACATGCATAGCTATCCATGTGCACTTCTTGGAGGCTGGTACAAATGCATTGGCAAATATTACATTCGTCATCTAGGTCATGTGAATGCTCCAGGTGTTGTATGGGCAGTGGGTCGATGTAATTGCCCAGTGGGTGCTTGGAGCAGGCCAAGGGGAGATTTGCTCCTGGGAAGTACCAACTGTGGCAGACAAGGCTGCCTCCTTTGCCTAGATTTGCAGTGGCAGCGATCAGAAAGGAATGTTCCTCGGGATTGTGGAGGTGTAAGTACCACCTGCAACAGTGGCATGTAGCACATGGTGCACAGTGGCTGTACTGTTTAGACATTTTCTGTGGGGTATAGAGGGCTGTATAACATGTTTGGCCCACCACAACTTCAGTATTTAACCGGTCATAGTATCACTGGGGCCGAGGCAATGCATCTAAACGGTGACATAAGAGAATAACCACTCCTCAGACGTTCTGCCTTTGAAATCTCATTTGTGTAGCTATGTAGAATTCTTCAGTAACCCCCTCCCCGAGTTACTGTGCTATGACTGTTGACTAACACATTTGATGGGAATTGTTGGTTGATGCGTTCATGGTATACCTTCATATGGGAGTAGGCATCAACTACACTGATGGCCAGAAAGAGGCTGCTCTACTAAACTGTTCAGGGATGGGTGATCTTTGTGTATCCAGCCAATTACCTAGAAATATCATCACGCTGCCTCCTGAAGAAGGAGAAGGAGAAGGCACAGTAAATTTGCATGATACCACTCTAAAGCTAGAGAATCATTTCAGAAAATAATGTAAAGTGTTACTGGATCACTGTAATTTCATTTACAGTCTACAGAGGATTGGGGAATGTGTAGATGTAGAAGACTGACCTTCAAGCCTTGTCAGATCCTTATAGATGTATAGGGGCAATTGAATTAGAGACAGCCCTATGATGAGGACCTCTAACACAAAAGTCAAGGAGTGGCTCTGCATAGCCAAATCTCCAACCCTCAACAAGACCATTGAGATGGTGAAGGAAACTTATTAATCAAGCAGCATTTGCAATAGGTTACCAAATAGGAAAATCACAGAGTGAGGGATGAAGTGCAGGGCAGCTAACCTACCAGAAAGACAACGGATGCGGACAACTATGACATGAATAGACCTCATGAGAAAATGAGTGTACATTTGGAAGTGGTGCAAGGGCTGGTCAAAGCTGTGATGATGGTAGAGGGATGTGCACCAAGTCGGAGGATTGGGCTATAGGTCAGGATCCAAAGTGTGCCTTGCATGCTGAGTGCAAGAGTTGTGGTACTAATGGGCATTTATATATGGTGTGGCATTCAGGCACTAGTAGGATAGTTACTAGCAAAGGGTCTATATCTGGAGGTAGCGATAAATTGATAGAAAGTGAAAACAAAATATGGGAGGTTTATTTTCTATTGAAAGTCAGTGTGGTAAGAGGGACAGGCTTTGAGATGTTTAGACAGACAATTATGGGATATTTTGACCCACTCAGCTGTGCTATGCTACATCACTTTGCTGCATTGGAGCAAGAAACAGAAAAATGTCCGCACTGATTCCTGTGCGCGCCAAGATCTCTAAACTGCAACATTTGACATGGAGTGAAGTGAAAGAGGAAGCATTATTTTGCTGAAAACCCAAAATGCCTCTTTAAAATGACACTTTCTCAATCATAAAAGTGTTGCTTGGCGCTAAATTCATCAATTTCTCATGAACCACTGTGATTAGAAAGGCCCTGCAATGCCCAGGATCATTCATTGTGTCTCAGAGGAACCGGGCCTCATTTGAATGACAGCTTCTGTCAAATGACCTTTGAAGAATCAAACATGGGCTTTGTTTTCATTTTACATGGGAAACGCATCTATTTTATTTGCAACAGTATCAAGTATCAGCTGTCCAGAGAAAGACTCTAAATAGATGCCTGTAACTGTAGCTATGCTGCAAAACAACTCTAACACTCAAGAAAAGAAATGTCGCTATAGAAAGTGCATATTTGCTGGAGATGAAAACCGAATTTAAAGGAATAGTAAAATGTTCTTTTACGTGACTGAAATGGGAAAATTGCCTGTTTACAGTACATTGTTGTGTGAAAGCTTGATTACTTAGAAATGTAAAAGGGATTGCTACTGGTAAAAATACACCTATAAACTGTTGTAATTCCATAGGTTTAAAGTACAGATTTAAAAGGAGAAAATAAAAGTTAAAACCCAGGCTGAGTTGGCAAACTATATAAAACAAAATGCTCTGCCAGTTGCTAGCCCTGAGAGAGGGTGACACCTTATAAACGTCCGGCACAGGAAAGGCTAATGGCTAGCTTGGAGGCTTTGAATGCACCAGGACAAAGGGACTTCCCAAATCAGACATTCATCTTTGCCCCAGGCTGGACAAATAGCGGGCTGAGACTCCCACCTGTCAAGTGTGAGGGGCAGTAAACCTCAATCAAGAGAGAAGTCCCTCATCCTGCTTCAAAGGAATTGACATGTGCTGGCAGTTGGGGAAAAGAACAAACAAAATGATTAAGTGACAATAGACTTCCTTTTTTTTTTTTTTAAAACAAAAGCCTATTTTGTAACTGAACTTCAAGACATTAGAACAATATGAAAAGTTTGTAGTTTTAAATTTAATTTTATGCTCTTTCCTTGAACACTTGGCAGAACTCATTACTGCATAAGGAACATAAGTTGTAAAGAATAACAGATTGTGGGGAAAATATTGATATTGCAAACACAACATTTTGTACACATGTCCCAGGAGTAAATGCGCATGTGTGTACAAAGTTTTGCAATTTTAGGCCAAATCTTTCATGGTTAAAATTGCCAAAATGTAGCAGAAAGGCAAAACCAGGTCCGACAGACTTGGGTTTTTTATTGAAATATGACCCATACGATATGTAACCTGTGTATCTGATTTTCTCAGAGGTTATAGCAGCATAAATACGTATTTATGGCAAAATTAGATTTTGGTTCCAGTGGTTAGGGGAGGTTTCTAGTCATTGTAAAATTCAGGCCCATGAACAAGACATCCTTATCAGTGATCCAATCAGTGAAGAGCAAGGCGGAAAATATGCTTTTGCCCAAACCTAGCATTTTGGGCGTGGGTAGTAAGCCTGCCCCTGCCATATACTTTAGTGATGTCATCTGGCATGATAAATAAGGGAACCTGACAGCACACACACACACACACACATGAATTTCTTCCTGATTTCCTGCATGTCGTTCTGATCCTGATTTTTTCATCCTGCCTGATTCCACATTTCATTGTAATGCCAAGGTCTATGCATTGCTGAACCCCTTTTCAGCTAGGCCTCAAATTCTAAAAATCCTAAAAACCCAAGGGAAGCATCCTGATCCAGTCTGGCTTGCTACTATTAGATGCATGCCTGCTCCACACTCGCCTTCCCACTGTTCTCCAATCTCCAGTAAACAGAAGGGCCAGTCCAGTGCAGTCCAGGGCAGTTCAGAGCAGTCCAGTGCAGTCCAGTGACCAGAACGGCCCAGTTGATCCTATCCCACCAGCTTTGCCCAGCTGGACTTGGTTAGACCCGATCTGTGTGATGACCAGAACCCTTGACGGTCCAAAATCCTAAATTAAAGTTGATTGTAAGTATGAATAGGAATCATAGAAACCCATAGAATACTTAGCCTTGCCTTGGCCTATCACAATCTCTAAACCATCCTATCCTTACCTTATTAACTTGTAACATTGTCAGCATCCTTATTGCATCCTGTCTTTGATTTACCTTACTAAGCACTATTTCTTTAGTAATTTTTATCTTGTGTACATCTTAAATTATCAATCCTACATCGAGTGATCTGACTGGTTCCGCCAGGGCAGGCACTGGGGATCTGGTGTTGAAGTCATGAATCAACTCTAGAGCTTCCTGTGTCGCTCCTTCGTATTCTGGCCAGATTGCTCTAGCATAGAGTAAAACTATGTTAAATATTTTCTTGTCTAAAACACACTCAAAATCAGTGTATGTCACCTGTTTTTCTTAAAGACCATTGGTTAATTTTAGGCGGGAATCCACCATTTTGCAAAGTTTTACAAGTGTGATTTGCATGCTAAATTATTTTCAACCTTCTATTCATATTCAACGTGTTTCTTATGCTCAAACTATAGCTCATGATTGTTAGTATCTTTCCAATGTTGCTCCAATAGAGATGTGTACTGATTTATGGATTTTTGCACACATTCATTGTTTTACCCAGCCATTTCCGAAAGTCATTTTAAAGTATACGTTTTCAAATCCGTTTTTCTCTCTTGTTTGGGGAGGGAAGGTTGGATTCAAATTCTGTTTTCTATTCCTTATTCCTGATTACTTGCTGCTTCCTTCTATCTATTTAGAAGTGTTTGTTTGTGGGTTGAGCAATATTGCAGGGGGAACTCCTAACGTAAATGTTATCTTTCCAAACAACCCAAAAGTGTTCTTTTCTCTGGTGTTTTATATTTGTGTTGCTAAATAGTAAATTTAAATGCTTTACATCCCGTCTTATTTGTTATTGTCACCACATTGTTCATTGCCTCTCCATTTTAAAAGTATATGTTTGATTTGAATTTTAAATAAATAAATACATATTACCTTTACCAACCAGCCTGATTCCTGGTCCATCCTGACCCGGGTTATTTGAGAAGGGGTGTGATATGAGTGGTATATCACTCAAAATATTGAACCTATATATATATATATATATATATATAATAAAAGAAGCATTTCCATTGTGCGCTGCA
This sequence comes from Ambystoma mexicanum, assembly GCF_040938575.1. Classification (NCBI taxonomy): domain Eukaryota; kingdom Metazoa; phylum Chordata; class Amphibia; order Caudata; family Ambystomatidae; genus Ambystoma; species Ambystoma mexicanum. Next base: position 409,995,426 of record NC_090931.1, on the reverse strand, counting down.
TACTAGGCTGAGACCAGGGTGAATTGCCTGATTGAAATATTTAACAGATTTGGGGGCTTGTCCAGGATTTTGAGTTTGACTTACTTCCCATAACTGTCTAGCACAGCAGACTAACCTGCCGGGTAGTGACACCTTGCTTGGTTGGTGTACTATGCTACACTGTTTAAGCACCTCCCAAAACAAATCCTCCAAGACCAGGCCGGTCTGTAAAAGTAAAAGTAAATCAACCCCAGAATAATTAATAAAGAAATTGATATTTCCAAAATGGCTGTTTCTGTAGAAATCAGTATGGCTAGGCAGCACCTCCTGCACAACCTTCTTGTCAGCGGTGAGTGGCCAGAATAGAATGAACATGTCTGGCTGCAGGAAATCAAAGAACAGGTTGCCGCCATGAACCTGGATACATGGCAAGGCAATGGCCCATTACACCAAGCTCTTAGTGAATTGTACATGGCCCCAAAAGTGAAAGAGGAGCAAAGCAAAATTGCACGAGTTTCGGCCTACCTATACCTCCAAATAGGAATTATGCAGGAAAAGCACGCTGAAAAGATTGCTCTGGCACATAATCAAATTGAATCACTAGAGACAATCCAGAATGATCTAGACTCTGCAGAACAAAGGCTACTGAAGAGCCTAGAATTAGAGGCAGAATCTAGAGATTATGTCACAAAATTAAAAGAAGATATGGTTCTCATAAAGAGAGGAAATGCAGAGCAAGTCACCCAATTACAGACACTAAAAGAGGAGTGTCAGGAAATGGTTGACTCTCTGCAACAGAGTCAACAGAAACGGGGACACCAATTAAATTATAATAGAGTCTGCACAGTACAGATAGTTACCTTACAGAACCAGATAGAAACCTTGAAAGAGGAAAATAATAAATTAATTATGAGAGACCTACACTCTCAAACAGAATTTGATGAGGAGTGTCAGAAATCCAATGCCATCAAAAACAGAGGGATGACCTGGCTGAACAGAGGGGCACCCTATGTCAGGAGAGAGACACCTTAGGCCAGGAAGTAAGCCAGTTAAAAACCGAGTTAAAGGGAAGAAAGCTGGCTCTCCAGGAGCACAATGAATTAAAGACAGAGTATGAGAAGCTACTGGGGCACATCAGATGGGTAGAAGGTGCTCTGAAATAGAACACCCAGACCAAAGATGCTAAAACTCAGAAGGTGAGTCTCCTGCAGCAGAAATTAGACCAGTATTCCCAGACCATGCAGGCAGCACAGAGAGACAGTGGGGCTCTCTGTGAAAAGAATCATGGGCTCCACCAACAAGTAGCAATGCAAGAGAAAATCATTGAGACCACTAAGGCCTTGATAGAGGAACAAAAGGCTCAGATTTTTGCTTATCACCAGGAAATAGGGGCTGAAAAAGAAAAGGTAGAGAAATCCTTGATCATAACATAAGGACCCCCGTACTCAGGGACTCACATCCCTTTAATACCATGAACTCTGCCAGCTTCTTGTCTACTGGCTCATATGAACCAAGGGCTATGGGGATGGTAGAATTCAATAGGGGTTGTGAGATGGGACTGACAGATCAGCACCCCCCCGAAATTGATGGATGGTCGCCCCTGTACAGATCCCCAAATGTTAGGGCTAATATCTCTGACCAGGAATACACCTTTGAGGGGAGACTCAGGGAATTGGATCCACAAAAATACTGCCTCCCAAAAGAGCAATTTGTGAAATTTGGTGGGTTACTCCAGGAAATAAAGTCCCAAAAAAGTATCCTGAAGCCCTCTATCCAGTTAGGGGAGTGGGGGGGTACTCCCCCAATCTTGCTAGCAGGGGAGAGTCAGAAGTCTCTTCTGAGCACCACAGGAATAAGGAAACTAGGCCCCAACATTCTGCAAGCACTTCTCAAGCTTGGCGAATCAGGGAGTGGCGAGAGTATCAAGAACCCACCTCCAGTAGGAGTGCCTCTGAGTATGAGAATGAATGGATTGGGTGACTAAAACCAAAAAGGCAAACGGAATTAAGAGAGCTATTCAAAAAGATCCCCTTTGCAGATCAACGCCATTAGGAGTGTTATAACTCCATATCATAAAAATGCAAAGTATTCTGTCTGGGGACACCTAGGGCCTCATTACGACCTTGGCAGAATGGGTTAACGGGCTCCGTTAATGGAGGCGGACCCGTTAAACCCGTTCCACAAAATAACGAGATCCCCTCACGGGAACCGGTAAGGACACCTGGTAAAACCAGGCATCGTTACCGGGTCCCACGAGGGGAAGAGGGAGCTAACAATGTGCTGGTCGTAATCGGCCCGTTATTAGCTCCCTCTCCCATTCCCATTGAGCTCTATGGGGGCTCAGATGGAAATGGGGAAGGTCTGTGCCCGGGTTCCCAGAGGGAGGAATTACCAGGCCCTCCGAACTCGGAATGGCCCGGTAATTCACCATTCTGGGAACCCGGTAAAGGAGCCCGGTTTGGCGGCAGCCATGGTGCTGAAAGCGCCATGGCTGCCGCCAAACTCGTAATGAGGCCCCTAGAATTATATGAACAGATGATGGACACTTTTCATCTGAAGGACAGCCAGAATTGCATACATTATGTGAAATGCACATTCTCCCCTGAATGCTCCAGTTTCTTTGCCGGACTGGAGGATCAGAACCACTCAAGATGGTCCACCTACAGGGTGGCCATCTTAAAACATTTCTCTACAGATAGAAACCCCCAAGAGACCTGCAAGGCGGCCTACAATTTGCAGTGTGGGGAAGATCAGGCCCCACAAGAATTTGTGCTCGAGCTCAAACGTGCTTTTGCACAGACCACCAGGAGGGTGCTCACAGATAGTTGGGAGTTCACCACCACCTTCTTCCATGCACTCCCCAAATATATAATGACCCAGCTGGTGAGGGACTTTCATTAGAAGAGATCATTGAACTGGGTCATGGAACAGGCGACCCATATTTATGACGTACAAAAACCTGTAGATAGCAAAAACACAAACAAAAACCCCAAACCAGCCAACACCCATGCTGCTGCTGATAAGGTGGCGGAGGTGAAGGTGGCACCTATTTTAGATCTGGAGATGAGGGTGCCTAAAAATATACCTGTACAAAATCCATCCAATCAAAGAACCAGAAGGCCCTCGGCCAATCCCAGACAGGTGGTAGTCAGGGAGGTTATTCCACAAATGGGACCCCTAACTCCCCTGATTACATCAGCCCCGGATGCAAGGGTAGCAAACCCATCCTGGGGTATGTGTGGACTCCCACAGCCCAAGGGGGGGATCCAACCAGGTAGGTACCACCCCAGGAAACTTCCCTCCCAACTTTCCCCAGGAGGATAGTAATCCCCCAAATACCAGATTGAGTTTCTTTCCCTGGCACCCTCAAAACTTCAACCTACATAACAACCCTCCTTTCTTACCCCACTTTCCAGAGCCCAGACAGCCCAATCTGGTAGAGTGGAGGCCAAGGGGGTAGGGTTACCCCAATTTTCCAAACCCAGGGTAATATGGGAGAAGGGATAGTTACCCTTCCTTGATTCACCTAGGATGGACCAGAAAACCACATACCAGCCAGAACGGGTGTCTCAACTGGAGTGCCAGGTCCTGAACCTGTCATAGGATCTGGGTCGCATGTTGAGGGCTCAGCAGAACCCTCAGATGAACATGGCGGCTCAGAACCCCACAAACCAAGGGTCTGGTACTCCAGAACAATGGCAGGGAGAGAACCCCGAAAACTCACTGGTTCTAGAGGAGGAGGCATGGGGGGAAGAGAGTTGTAAAGCCTTAGAGGAAGATTCCTTCCCCACCCGTGAAAAGCCCTTGGACACCCAGGAACCAGAACCAAAATCTCCTGCTCTTGAAAGTCTGCAACCCAAGGAACAGAGGGTGGGTAGGAGAAATAAAGAACCCAAAAAGGACCATTTTGTGGAGGAGGTTAGTGTCCTCCAATTTGAAGGAGTGGGGTCCTCAGAGGATTCTGGAAAAAAGATCTTCTCCTTCAGGGATGGAGAAATTCCTCCCAAAGAAAAATGGGTCACAAGAGATACTAATGAAGACTGGGTGAATGTGGGGACTGAGTTAGAATCGCCCATCATTGAACCCCAGAATGATAATCAAGAAAACCACACTGCCCAAACCTATTCTGGTGACTGGCTCAAAAAGGGGGGGCGGCCCAGAATCAGAACCAGGGGAGCCCAAAACTCCCCAAATATCCAACTGTCACATTTTTCTTGCAGATCCCCAAGCTCCCGCACAGAATCATGCCCAAACTACCCCTGTGTCAAAATCAAGAATCAAGAATCTGACCAACCAGCTGGCCCAAAAAGCACATTATCTCTGCCCCCTTGAGGAGAAGGAGGGAATGTTTTATGCCCAGTCCAAATACAAGGGCAGCGTACAGTGTCGGCACTGGTGGACACTGGATCCCAAGCAACTCTTCTGTGAAAGAGGGCCTTTGATCAGCTGAATTCAGGAAGGGGAGAGATACCAGATCCCTCTCATTTCTTCCTGGACAACTCCAGAACTTCGACAGGAAGGAAATTCCTGTTGAGGGGTCTGCAGAGCTGGAAATTAAAATAGGGTGACACAAGATGAAGCACCCGGTCACAGTCATGGCTCCGGAGGGAACTCCCTGTCTATTACGTAATGACATCCTCTGTAGGTTGTCTCCTCTAATAGACTGTGTGAATAAGGTACTCTAGACCCAGACTCACAGGCCAATCAAATTACAACAGAGTGTCAACCATGTTAGTCTAAATGGCGCATGCCACATGGTTGAACAAAAACCACATCAAATTAAGTGTTATCTTCAAAATAATGAAATACCCGACGTTACCATAATTTCTGTGGGACAACAAACTGGTGATGGGAACTCCTTTCCATTTGAGTAAATCAACCTTCCTTCCGGTTTCCAGTGGCATTCCACACTGGAAGGAAATACTCTGAAATTCTACACCAATTCACAATCTGAAAATCCCAAATCTATAGCCAAAATTGATAACCAACCAGCACAAAGTGTAGCTGGCGTTCAGAAGAAGGGTGAACAGCTCTTCTTTCCGATTCATTTCAATGACAAAAATGAGTCTGTCCTCACATGAGTGGACTTGAATAGCAAAGAAAGCTTAATCAGCGAAGTATTATTCAAGAAACTCCCAAAAGATCAGACCCTGCCCGCTGTAGAGTCAGTGTATCAATGGGTAAAGGGCCTGGAAATCCCCTGTTGCAAATATCTTCTGCTTAGCAGTTGTATGATCAAAATCTCTAGAGGTTATAAAAGCATAGAACACAATTATTGGGTCGTGCAAAGTTTTTCTTCCACCTTTTACATGGGCAGTCACATCCTCAACCGACTCGAGATTAATTTGGATCCCAGTTATTGCCAAGCCCGGTCCCAGCTGGAGAGTAAATCTCAGTGTCCTGGCAATCCTAAAGTAAACCTTCCGGTCAGCCCCAGTGCTACGGTAGGAAATGGAAGTTCAGAATTGGAGGAGAGGTCACCATCACAGACCTCACCTACAGAATCTGCATCCCCAAAGGTGACTTGACAGAAAAGAACGGGTCCACATCAATCAGCTAAAGAGTTGCCACCCCAGGCACACTTTGCAGCAAATAGAGGATCCTACAGAAAACCCAGGGGGGGATAAATCTGAAGCATAGGAATATTTCAAATTGTCACTGAATGCATGTACATCACACTGCTGTCATCCCAATTTGAGGACAGTTAGTGGGAAAATTGTCATAACCGGTTTGTGTTCTATTTTTATAGATTTGCACTGATTACACCGTCCTTACCAAGGAGCACCTCTTCGGGGACCCAGAAGGAGCAGCCCAAGGAAATCCAGAGTGTCGCTCCATACCCGAAAAGCAAACCTGAGAGAAGGCTGGTGGTATTGTTCCACATTCCAACCAGAGGCAGGGAGGAGAGCGTGTTACATCATTCGCTGATGAAAGAAGGACTCATACCCAACTGAACCCGCTTTTTCAAGAAAAGAAAAAAATCCCACTTCCTTGACTCCCCCACGACTGGAAGTCCAGACGAAGTCAGGATGGGGATCTGTGGGATATTTTGACCCACGCAGCTGTGCTATGATACATCACTTTGCTGCATTGGGGCAAGAAACAGCAAAATGGCTGCGCTGACTCCTGTGTGCGCCAAGATCTCTAAACTGCATTTTTGTAACAACCAGAAAATGGCTGCACCACCCTGCCACACACATTTCAGTTGGGGTGGAATAGAGTACTCACTGCAGGAATATGCCAGAGTGCTCCGAAACATTTAACATGGAGTGAAGTGAAAGAGGCAGCATTATTTTGCTGAAAACCCAAAATGCCTCTTTAAAATTACACTTTTTCAACCTTAAAAGTGCTGCTTGGTGCTAAATTCATTAATTTCTCATGACCGACTGTGATTAAAAAGGCCCTACAATGCCCAGGATCATTCATTGTGTCTCAGAGTAACCGGGCCTTATTTGAATGACAGCTCGTGTCAAAAGTATCTTTAAAGAATCAACCAGGGGCTTTATTTTCATTTTACACTTCAAACACATCTATTTTCTTTGCAACAGTATCAAGAATCAGCTGTCCAGAGAAAGACTCTAAATAGATGACTGTAACTGTATCCATGCTGCAAAATAACTCCAGCACTCAAGAAAATAACTGTAGCTGTAGAAAGTGTATATTTGCTGGAGATGAAAACCTAATTAAAGGAATAGTAAAATGTGCTTTTTCCTGACTGAAGGGGGGAAATCGCCTATGTAAAGTACAGCTCTATGAACACTGTGAGAACTATGACAAATCAGTGATGGCATGTGCCTTATAAATAGGTCACTCTGCCTCAAATCAAGGCTCTCCCTACCAATTCCAAGGTGTGCAGCTGATCAAATCTGGAGCCATCCATGCAGAGAGGGGCCTAAATCTTGCAGTGAAGCCAGGAGCTAGAGTAGCTGACTTGGGACAGAGAGAATCCGTGACTTACCCCAGGATGTCCCAGCAGTGAGAGCCTGATGCTCCTTAGCGGACCATTCAGCCCTCTCTTGTAAGTATAGACATCCCCAGAAATAGATTAAATAACCCCTATATTCACTTGTCTGTACATTGTAGTAATTGTTTCCATTGAAAATGTGTTTTTTACCCGTGCAATCCTGTCATTTCCTATTGAAAGAATTCCAGTTGCTTGTATAGATGCCTAGTATATTTTTTCCACTAAATCAGTTTTATTCCCACATTATTTAATGGGATCGAGAGAGTTAGAATTTGAAACTAACTCTCTCTTCCCAGTGTCTTTTGAGTCATTATTGACTTAAAGCTTTTCCCCAAAGAATCAAACCCATTGTGAGCTAAAAACAAATTTGTCTGTGTGTTTAAAAGGTGTTTTAGCAAACAAAGTTCTATGTGCATCTGTCATTTTAAACCCAAACTATTTTTCCTAGTGTGAGTAATCCCTTTGCCCAGACCTTAACCGTTATGTGCCTTTGTCATTTTAACTGAAAACCGATTTTCCTATGTGAGTTCCCCATTGCTTAAAGCGTGCTTGTAATTTGCAGCCTTAGTAAAAACGAGTGTCATTTGCATTTTTGTTTTCCTGGAACATTTACTTAACCTGTCTAAAACCATTTTTCCTAGTCTAGCTCTCTTCACCTACTATATTCTAGTAACAGATTTACAATTGAAGTCCCTTTTTATTTTACCATGTGTTACAGATACGAAAATCAAGTTTCCTTGAGCTGGGGTCTAGGGTTCACTACCATCTGTGGGCCGATAGGTTAAAAGAAAGTGGGCGTGTTTTGGGAAGACAATGAGGATACTTCATACATCATCTAACTTACAGGTAATCTTACTGTATGACAAATACCCTATCTCATCTATGATACATATGTCAGCATTTTTGATTACTACAATTTTCAGGGAATTGCATAAACCTTGTTTGATGTCTGTGCAATCTATTGTTGCAAAGCTGCAGTATTTTCACATTTACGTCCAAACTATATTAATACAAAATATGGCATTCGGTGGGCGGAATATGAATAGCATTTTGCACATTTCTTAAAACTTTTATGATTCTCACACTTATACAAAGACCACAACCACACTTTTCCTCCTAAGTTCTGGTATGTTGGTGTCACCAGGAGCAGCTCACTGACAGCTTTCCAGAAATCTGAACATGAATCGTGTGCCATTAATATTTCCCCTGAACAGCATGTCTCCCTACGCTTTTCAATGATTTTGAAACTCCCATTAACTCTGCCCCCACCCAAAGAAGAGATCTAGTTTAAGCTCTGACTTCAAGAGGGAGGCTTTTGGTTGGAATAACTCAAGACTTCAAGGGCTGATGGCCAGCTTTATGACGTCCTGTGAGGTTTTAGTCATAAATTCTGATCTCGTCCTCCTGACAATGGAGCCTTTAGAATCTAGTTTCACACTTGAGGAACCCACAGTAGAAATGAAACCAGGACTTTGGCTGTTCCCCCCACTGCAGGCATTTTACTGTTAAATCAACTCTTAGCATTGCACAATTTCAACATGTAAAACCCTCACACAGTGATTACCTGCAAAACGCGGTTAAAGAAGAGCAACATATATATGTCAAGACTTTAGCTGTGCCTTTGAATGCTTAAAGTGTTACTTTTAAAGGCACAATTTCAATGTTAACTGGGAAAGTTCCAGCTGTGAGACCTTTTGTTCTGTTGCAATTTCTGTGTAGATTCTTTAAAAGATTTTTGCACGCATTTTTTAAGGAGCATATCATTAATTGAAAGATAAAAACACATTTTTATATATAATTATTTCTCTCCCAGTAAAATCTCCCTTCTGCTGTGCAGGCTTCACACAATCTTGGCACTTTCATTTACATACTGGATACTGCTGTTTCTGCCATTATGACTGTAGCTTTCTTCAGCTGAGTGTGGAGAGCGGTCGCCGGTAGCCCAAGGGGAACAGCAGGCCTGGGAAGCCCTGCCTGGGCCTCCATGAGTGTTTTGATGTAAAATATTGAATAATTGCTTTTTCGCGCTCTGAGCGCGGTGTTTGGCCTGCTCCTGCTCCCCCCTCCCACTTCCTGGTCCTCCTCTCCCTCCCCGCCTCCCTGCCCGCCCACCCCCCCTCTGATTGGCTGTGTGCCTGCTTCCCCTCTGGCCTACTCGACGGCCGTTCCCCCCGCTCGCTTCTTTCTTCAGCTGAGCGTGGAGAGCGGTCGCCGGTAGCCCAAGGGGAACAGCAGGCCTGAGAAGCCCTGCCTGGGCCTCCGTGAGTGTTTTGATGTAAAATATTGAATAATTGCTTTTTTGTGCTCTGAGCGCGGTGTTTGGCCTGCTCCTGCTCCCCCCTCCCACTTCCTGGTCCTCCTCTCCCTCCCCGCCCATCCCCCCCTCTGATTGGCTGTGTGCCTGCTTCCCCTCTGGCCTACTCGACGGCCGTTCCCCCCGCTCGCTTCTTTCTTCAGCTGAGCGTGGAGAGCGGTCGCCGGTAGCCCAAGGGGAACAGCAGGCCTGGGAAGCCCTGCCTGGGCCTCCGTGAATGTTTAGATGTAAAATATTGAATAATTGCTTTTTTGCGCTCTGAGCGCGGTGTTTGGCCTGCTCCTGCTCCCCCCTCCAACTTCCTGGTCCTCCTCTCCCTCCCCGCCTCCCTGCCCGCCCACACCCCCCTTCCTCTCCCTCTGCCTATAACCTCCCCCCTCCTGGGCAGCCCTCTGCCCGGCAGCCCCCCGCGGCTAAGGGCCCCAGGCCAAGGGCGACTCCTATAGTGCGGCTCCCTGTGTGTCTGCAGGTGTCCGCAGGGGACGCCAGGCGCCAGTTCCACCTGTTCTCCGTTCCCCGGCCCACCCCTCCTACTCCTGGTTACATCCGCATGGGGCCTTGCCTCACTGTATTCACAGTTGAGGTAAACTAGGGTGTTTTTTTTTTTTTTTTTTTTCTCCCCTTGCAGGATTCTCAAACTTAGGTGGCCCGGTACCTAATACGCATTACTGTTTGCTCTGAACTGTGGTAAACTAGGGTGTTTTTCTCCCCTCGCAGGATTCTCAAACTTAGGTGGCCCGGTACCTAATACGCATTACTGTTTGTTTGCTCTAATTGTGGTAACTTGTGCCTGCCGCTCACTTCCTGTCTGCGTGCTCTCGTTTCGTCTGTCTCCCCCCCCTCCCTCCTACTCCATGGTGCTCTCTGTCTCGCCTATCTTCTCTAAATGCTTCTCCATTGACTATCCTGCTCTCCTCACTAAATCTGGTAGGAAAAAGTTTAAAAAGGACATCCTGGTCTCCAACCCAGGCCTCCCTATCGCTGACACCTACACTAGTGCCTGCCCTAAGGAAACTCTCACTGACATCCTCTTTTTCGTGCCTTCGCCTGACCTATGGACCCTTCATATGATCTCTGTGCTCTCTCCTTTCTCCTCCTCTCCCATTAATGGTGGCGCCCGTTGGGATGTCCTCTTGACCCCCTTCCGCTCCTCTAAGGCCATCATTAATGTCTACGCTAATGGGACCATCTTGGTCCAAGGCCCTCAGGCCAACCTTCACCTCTTTGATAGACGCTTCCCACACCTCATCAACTTCCTCTCCTCTCCTGCTGTCCCCCCTCCTCTATCCTTGGCTACCTTGCCTCTACCCTCCCTCCCTGCCCCCTCTCGTGCTCCTTCTTCACCTCCTTCTTCAACACCTCCGCAGGGCGTACCTCTGATCTGTACCCCTCCCCGGAAGTTCTTCAAGGATGGCAACTTTCTCCACATTGCCACTCTAAATTCTCGCTCTGCCATCAAGCACTCCTCTGATATCTGTCACCTTCTTGAGGAACTGGACCTCGACGTCCTCTGTCTCACTGAGACATGGTTCACAGCCAGCTCTGCCACCAGCTTTGACACACTCCTACCTGACGGTTACAAGATCCTCTCCATGCCCAGGCCTAACCGTGCAGGGGGTGGTGTTGCCCTTATCTTCCCTGAGTGGATTCCTGCCACTGTCACTCCTAAGCAGACCTACTCCTCTTTTGAATGTCTTGTCTGCCGACTCTCTCTCTCTCCTAGCCATTCCCTTACCGTGGCTACTATCTATCGGCCACCTGGTCAAATTTCCTCCTTCCTCTCTGAGTGGGCTGACCTCTCCTCCTCACTCCTGTCCTCAACCACTCAACTCCTCTTACTTGGCGACTTCAACATCCACCTTGATGCCTCCAGTCCCCCCACTGATCTCTTTCGTGACCTCTGCGACTCTCTCTCACTCTCTATTCTCCCGTCTGGGCCTACTCACTCTGCTGGGCACACTCTTGATGCTCTGATCTCTTCTGACCTTCCCCTCTCCGTCCCTCTCTCCACTCCTCTCTCCTGGAGTGATCACTTTCTCCTATCCTCCCACCTCACCCTCCCTACTCCACAGGCAAAGCCACCCTCTTCACTGCCACCCACCTTCTCGGTCATCCGACCCATGAAGCGTGTGTCAGTTGAGGCTTTCGCTGCTACCTTCTCGCCCCCCCTGCCCCCTCGGCTGACTCCCACCCTGACACAGCCCTCTCCATGCTCCACTCTGCTATATCTGTTACTCTTGATATCCTTGCCCCCGTCATGAGAAATCGCCTGAAGCCCAAAGCCAATTGTTACTCCTGGTATGACTCGGATCTCGTCACCCTAAAACGCAAGTGCAGGGTTGCAGAGAGGAAATGGCATGCTTCATGTTCATCCTCTGACAAACTGGCCTGCCGCCTGCTCCAAAGGCAGTACCGGCTCTCCGTTCTCACCAAGAAGAGAGCACTTATCCAAGCCCGCATCTCTGCGGCATCTAACAACTCCGCCGAACTCTTTAAAATCTGCAAGGAGCTGGCCAACCCTGTTGCAGTCTCTACCTCTCCTGTCCCCTTCCAGGCCCTCTGCACTGCACTGGCCTCTCACTTCATCTCTAAAACTCAGGACATCCTGTCCTCGCTCTCCTCCTTTCACCTCCCTCCCTCCCTTCCGGCTCTTCCTCCGGCCCTTCTGCAGTCACCCCTCCTCCCTCTTTCTCTGCCTTTCCACTTTTCTCTGCTGACGAGGTTTCCAGACAAGTCCGATCTATGAAAGTCTCGTCTAAACAGGTTCACCCCTGTTCCTCCAAAACTATCAAGGACCACATCGACTCCCTGGCTCCTGCCCTGGCTGACTTTTGCAACCACTCCTTCGCCTCTGGAGTCTTCCCTTCCCCCCTCAAGCACTCCCTTGTGCACCCTCTTCTCAAGAAACCCTCTTCCGACCCCTCCTGCCCGGCTAACTATCGCCCTATCTCCATCACTCCCTTCCTGGGCAAGCTCCTGGAGAAACTGGCCATCTCCCAGCTTAACCTCCATGCTGAATCTGTTGGCAGTCTTCATGACCATCAATCTGGCTTCAGAGCTGCCAGAAGCACGGAAACTGCTCTCCTGAACATCCGTGAAGACCTGCTCTTGAACCTCGATTCCAACACTCCGTGTGTTCTCATTCTGCTCGATCTCTCCTCTGCCTTTGACACTGTCAACCATGCCATCCTGCTCAACCGTCTCCGTGAAAACCTGGGTATCACTGGTCAGGCTCTGGCGTGGTTGACCTCTTTCCTTTCAAATCGACCCTCCCAGGTCCAACTGGGGTCCTTCCTCTCCGACATCTTTTTCTCCACCTGTGGTGTCCCCCAGGGATCTAATCTCTCTCCCTGGCTGTTCAATCAGTATCTGGCACTCCTTTCCCACCGCATCGCCGCTCTCTGCCCTAATTTCCAGTGCTATGCGGACGATACCCAGCTCATTTTCAGGCTACCCTCAGCCTCCCCCTCTCCTTCCCTCATCTCTGACTGTCTGTCTGCTATCCAGGAATGGTGTGCCGCCAATGACCTCTGCCTTAATGCCAGTAAGACTGAGATTCTACTCATCGGTACACCCACTCCCTCCTTCCCTGCAGCTCTCTGGCCTGCCTCCCTTGGCCCCCTCCCTGCTCCTACCTGCACGGCAAAAAACCTTGGGGTCATCTTCGACTCCACACTCTCCTTCTCTCCTCATATTTCTGACGTCGCTAAGAAGTCACACTACCAGCTGCACCTCCTCAGAGGTATTCTTCCCTTCCTCTCCTTCCCCCAGAAGCTCACTGTCTCCCGAGCCCTGGTTCTCTCGAAGCTGGATTACTGTAACAGCCTCTATCTTAATCTGCCTGCCTCCACTCTCCGCCCTCTGCAACTCATCCAGAACAGAACTGCGAGACTTGTCCTTGGCCTCAAGCCCAGGGACCGTATCTCTCCAGGACTGAAATCTCTACACTGGCTCCCAGTGGCTGCGAGGATAAAGTTCAAAACCCTCTGCATTGTCCACAAGGCCTTCTGGGGCCTGGGTCCTAAATACCTTCAACTCTCTCTTCCCAAATATCTTCCTTCCCGAGCCCTTCGCTCATCCGCCTCCAACTCCCTCAGGATCAGCCGCTTCTCCAAGCAACGAGCTGGGGGTAGATCTCTCTCCGCGGCAGGGGCCTCCCTCTGGAATAGCCTTCCTGCCTCCCTGAAACTTGAGGAGAACCATCTCCGGTTCCGGAAGCACCTCAAAACCTTCCTCTTTGCTTCTGCTTTCTCTCTCCCTCTCCCCTGCTGAACAGCTAATATCCTTCACTGAAACTGCACTGATTCTGCAACTGGACCACTCTTAACCGCCTCGGTCCTGGGCCCAGCCACTCTCCACTTGCACTGATGCACTGGAACCCCTCTGCACTGCGGGACTGTCTCTGTATCCCTTCAGCCCCCTCCCCTTGCCCAGCACTTGTTCTGCACCTACCTTGCACTTGCCACCAGCTGGCCCTATTTATTTATTACTTTACGCCACTTACCTTGTACTGCACTTCCCCCCTCCCCTTCCCCTTGCACTTTTCCCCCTCCCCCACCCCTGCACTTGCGCGATCTGAATGACACCTGGCCTAGTAGGATCGTTGTCTGTCTCCCCTTGTTCCTCCCCTCCCTGCCTCGTTGCGCCTTGAAACACCTGTGTATAGGCGCGTTACAAATGCCATATCATATCATATCATATCAGAAACATTTTGCAAATGTTTTCTTGTTTCTTTCCCTCATGTGAGGAGATGAACATTTTTAGGCATCTCCAGGTTTTGCTGCATAATTCCGCTCCTTTTCATTTTGAAGTTGCAGGGCCTGATTAGCATGTTAATTCAAAATAGGCATTTTACTGAGGGGCATGACCCTTCACAGACTTCAGCCTTTAGTTTATGGCATTCAGGGTTATTTCACCCCACAAATTCCCCCATCCTAGCTCGTTGGTAACTTTATTTAGAGAAAAGAGCTAGGAGAGAGAGGGCTGTGCATTTTATGATGGCCTGGGTTCATCACAGGGATCTCCTTTAGAGCATGCCTGATCCTGGGTTCATTCCAGGACTCTCCTTCAGTGTGCATCTGCTCTATTCCTGGTCCTGATGGCGTGGTGCACTGGTTTGCCCCCACTCTCTTCGGATTTTGATTTCTATGTTAGGTTGTGGGTCCCTTCCAGCCTGTAGAGGCAAGGAGTTAATTGATCTGCCAAGAAGAACAAAGAGATTAGGTTTTTCATTTAATGCCATTTCCCCAGGTAGGCACGTGAATATGGACAACAAAACAGCAGAATAGACATATACAAAATATACATTTGCACACACATTTTCCTTACATAGACCTTGCCAAAACACATTTTTGTTTTACATATCCATTGCAAATCCCCATTTTTGTTTTACATATCCATTGCAACTACACATTTCAAAATAAGATTGATTGTTCTATTCATGTAAATGTATGATTTCCTTTATCCGTGTTCCAATTCCTTACCTGTACTCTTCAGAGGATCCCTGGGCTTTACCCTCACTGGGTTCTTCAATCAGTCACAAGTTCTGCCTGGGGTGAGAGCTCTTCAATTGATTGATGTGCACCCATTTCTCTTCCGTTTGTTCTCCTTTAGGGAGGCAGATTTTATAGGCGACAGGTGATTTTTTATCTACAATTTCAAAGGGGCAGCACTAGGAGGGAAGTAATTTCCGCTCCTTGGTCTGGTTCCATTGAAAATTGTACAAGTACACCGTGTATCCTACTTGATATTCTTTTTTAGTGGTCCTTAAATCGTAGTGGGTTTCATTCCTTCTGCTGATTTTTACAAATTTAGTTGAGCATACGCAAAAGCATGCTTAAGGTGTTTCCTCAAATTCTCAAAATATTCATGTGTCAGGGACGCGCTAATCAGGGTCTGCTCTTGCGTTCTGTAGAGCAGATGCTGATGGTGGCACCATTTTTTGTCCATTCATTAGCTCGAATATGAACATTTTGGTTTCAGACGATGGTGTAGACCTGAGGGCCATCAGGTCAAGTGGTAGTTGGATGTCCCAACTAGGCCCAGAGTCTGCCACAAACTTTTTAGGATGCCCACAATCATTTTATTGTACTTCTAAACTCCCCCACTAGAGGCTGGGTTGTAGGCAATATGGAGTTTTCTCTTTACCCCAAGTATTTCCCACATCTTTGTCATCACCTCGCTGGTAAAGTGACTTCCTGGGTCCAAATCAATCCTTTAGGGAAGGTCAAAACATGAGAAGATGTAGTTGATCATCAGGGCAGCTGCTGTTTCAGCCTTGCAATTTGGGACCGGGGGACATTCCACCCACTTGGTAAACAAGCATGTCACTTTTACATGTACTTGTTTCCTCTAGAGGAGCGAATCATGGGCCCGATGAAATCTACTTGTAAATCTGGCCAAGGCAGTGTCATCCCCCTTTTCTGTAGGGGAGCTTGGTGTGTGAGGGAACTTTGCTGAAATTGCGCACACAGAAGACACCCTTTCAAATATTGGTTGAGATCCTGACCCATGTGTGGGCAGTATGTGACCTCTCGCAAGATTTCCAAAGTAGTATGAAACCCCAGATGACAGCTGTGGCCGAGTCATGGGTGTGACTATCTGGATTCGGAATGAGGAGGTACCACCCACTGGTCACATCCAGGGATGGATCTCTGTACCAACAAATCGTCTTGGATTGTGAACATTTTGGGAAACTTCATCCACACCCAGAAATCCTCTTTCCCGATGTAATCGGTTTCGCTCACAGGAAAAGCTACGGGGTCTTAAATGTGTTGATAAAATTTCACAATAATCGGATCTCCTTTTTGTGCCATAATCATATCAGCAACTGGGGGCTCCTTACTCCACTGGGCAGTTGAGAGTTCATTTTGGGCAAGTGTTTGGGACCTGGTGACAGCAGCGACCTGGATTTCCCCCAACAGCGACTCACTGTCAATGAGATCCCCATTGGTGGCTCTGGTTTCCGCCAACTGGTCAGCCAGGTAATTTCCGGTTTTGTCTGGTCCCTATGTTCTAGAATGATCCTTGATCTTCTTCCAGTAGATGGTCATCTCATTAGTGGTGACCAGATTGTCAATGGATTGTATTCGCTTGCCATGCTAGAGTGGTTTGTTGTTTGCACACAGCATGCCATAGGTTTTCCAATTCATCAGGTCCTTCACAAACCCATTCCTGACCTAATCTGAAACAGCGATTATGATGAGTTTGTGGAGTCAGTGTTTTACTGCAGTGAGGATCGCCTGATGAACCGCCATCAACTCTGCCACCTGACTACTTTGGGGTCCGATCTTGTACCCAGCAGGAGGCTCTAAGGCATCATTCACCCAGGCATTACCAACGCCAGTCACCAGTTCCTTTTCCCTGTTGCTATCAATATGGTAGGAGCACCCGTCCATATAAACTGTGAGCATCCCCTGGCACGTGTCTTCCTCATAGACTTTGTGCAGGGAAAATCAGGTACGCCTTCATTCTGTCTTGAATTTCTAGTCTTTCATCCTGAAGACAATTTTCTTGGGCACAATCATGCAAGTCTGCCAAACCTTGCACAAGGGGACTCTTCTTGTTTTGGCCATATCTGACCTCCACAGCGAAGCCTTGAATTGACAGAATCCAGGAAGTAATTCTGGAATTACTCACGTTCCCGCTTGGATTCTGTCACTTTGAAGATATTGCAAAGGCTGGTGAGGAGTCTCAACAATGATGTGCTCCCCCTGGATGAACGGGCAGTAATTTTACAATGCCCACACCATTGCCACGTGTGCCTTCTCACAATCGTTGAATTTTTCCCCCACAGAGGACAAGGGCTTCTCTTCAGTTGTTTCACTGCTTCGGTTTGCTCTGGACCCCACTCCCACTTGACCCCAGCCTTTGATAAATGGACCAGGGGTCTCATGACTTTTGAATAGCCCTCTATGAACTTTCTACTATAATTAGTCAGTCCAAGAAGGCATCTTAGCATACGAGATGAATTTTTTGATCTTGTTGTGCATCTGGTACACTAGTGCTGTTAAGCAAGTATTTGATAACCCCGTCTCCAAGAAGAACTCCTTGTTTTTGACAGGGTAAGCTAAACAAGGCACTTGTGAAAGGCTTCTCTTCAGTTGTTTCACTGCTTCGGTTTGCTCTGGACCCCACTCCCACTTGACCCCAGCCTTTGATAAATGGACCAGGGGTCTCATGACTTTTGAATAGCCCTCTATGAACTTTCTACTATAATTAGTCAGTCCAAGAAGGCATCTTAGTTCACGCAGAGTTGTGGGCTCTTTCAATTTTAATAAGGCTTCACCTTTTTCGCCTGGGTATTGAGACCCTCGGAGGTGATTTCATGCCCTAGAAAGCTCATGTGGGTCTTACACCACTGCACATTCTGAAAGGACAGTTTCACTCTGGCTTCCCTCAACTGGGTTAGAACATAGTGGATTTCTGTTATATGTGAGGCCCATAGTAGAGAGGACATCCCACCATGATACGTTGTTGGCCTTCCTTTCCCTAACTGTTCAGGGTTACCCAAGGCCTGATTAAATCTAGCCCATTCTTGTTCTAATGTCTCTAATCTATCTCTCTCAGCCCCTGTTTCTTGGTAGTATGCAGAGGCCTGAGCTTTGTGCTCTGCTATCAGGGCTTGACTGGCTATTATGACCTTTCCTTGTGCCACTACTTGGCAATAGAGTCCCTTGTTCTCTTCACAAAGGGACTCATTTTCTTTCTGTGAGTCTTGGGTTGTCTGGGAATACTCAGACTATTTCTTTTGCAGGAGTCTAATCTCCTCACTCTGTGCATTTTTTGATCTCGGTTGTTTGCTCTAGGTCACATTCTATTTGTCTCATATGCCCCATTAATTTTTCATTCTCTACTTTTTGGTCAGTCAGTTCCTGAAAACATGCCTCTCCTTTCTCCAGGTCTGCCTTCAACAGGCACACTTCCTGGCATAGGGCATCTTTTTCCTAATCCAGGGAGGTATTCTGTTCACTGAGGTGATATCTCTGCTGTTTCATGGTGCTCAAATTCCGGGACTCCTGGCTAAATTCCTCTTGGGAATGGACCTCTTTAATAATCAATGGGTAATTCTCCTCTTTTAATTGCTTGATCTGATTTTGCAAAGCGCTCATGTCCTCTAAGCATATTCTATTGTACGGCACTTGACTCAATTTTAATTGACTCTCATTCAGGTTGTCAACTCCTTCTTGGCACTCCTCTTTCAGTGCAGAGAATTGGGACTCTCGCTCTGAATGAAGTAGTTGCTTTGCTGACAACTCATCCTTTAGCTGCCGAATAGTGTCTCCTAATTCTAACTCAGAATGTTGGCTCTGTAGCACTTTCTATTCTGCTTGCTTTAACTCTCTCAGTTTTTGATATAAAAGCTCAGATTGATTGTTCGCATAGGTTACACTCTCCTGGTACCTTTCTTCCATGACCATCATATGAAAGTACATATATGCACTGAGTTGGAACATTTTAGTTTTCTCATCGTTGGTGGTTTGCGTCATGTAAACATCTTTCAGGGCTTCATGTAACAGGCCACTGTCTTGCCAGATATCAAATTTATAGCGGTCACCTGTTGCATCGTTCTAGATGCCAGACTTCATGTCCCTGTTCTGCCCATTCACTCTTAATGAACAATTTGGACAGAAGGTGCTTCCTAGCCATGTTCATTTCCACGGTGCTCATTGTGAAAAGTGTTATGTACCTATTGTCTATGCAAGGGAACAATCTTCACCCTGCACCTGCCTAGTTCATGCTTACAATATTTTATTTTAGACACAACGTCCTGACACCCAGCATACAAGTTTGGCTAGCGCCTTCACAAATGAGAGCAGCTTACTATCCACCAAATGTAACAATACCTTGAATGGGCTAGTCTGCTGTGTTACACTGTCATGGGTGAGAACACTTCTTAATCCCAGACTACGAGCCCCCAAGTTTGTCACAATATATAATGCAGCACAAGCAAGTTAGGGATCTCTTTTGCTTGCAAATGAATGAGGCGCACAATAAAACTGTTTTTTATTTTCACAATCAGATTCTTTTAAGGAGGCCTCCAACCGCCTTGCACCCAACCTCCACAAGCACCGTGTGATCAATAGACCAGGAACCAGGTTGGTGTGTTATCAATGAACATTTTATTAATTTGTTATTTAATGGAAGAATTGAATGAACAGTTACAATAGCCAACAAGATGTGGCAACACAAACTTCAGAGAACTTTTAATCAAGTAGCACACTAAGACAGCTCAAGCATGGATGGTGCACAATTTTACTATACTGATTTCTCCACTGCTAAACACCATGAAAATGAATGTAACCCACAGGAAAGTGCATGTGCAAAAGCTTCTTTAGTCCCAGCAACCCTAACCCCCTTAGACCTCCACTAGGCTTGTTAGCTTTGCATGGAAGGCAATGGCAAGGACTGGGAATACCAGGTTAAAATCAGATTTTGAATGGGGTTTTCAAAAACAATAGCTAACAGCAATGAATGGAACAATTCGCTTATTCTGCACCAGCTGAAATATGTATTTACGTAGTTAAGACAATTGCTATCTATCTATCTATCTATCTATCTATCTATTATCATTTTTGTATTGTGCCCTATCGCCCATAGGCCTCAAGGTGCTCACAAGGAACAGACAACAAGGAACAAAAAAACTCAAGTATCAATGCGGCAGCCAGTGCTATTTGGATTCCCATTTGTCAAAAAGGTGCATCTTGAGTCGTTTTTTAAATGCAGTGAGAGAGATACTACCTTTAATCATAGACGGCATAGGGTTTCAAATCATAGGAGCCCAGTGAACAAAATTAGTACCACCTACTCTTGCCAACATTTTCCATGGTTGTTGTAGGTTATGTTTTCCGTTTGATCAAAGATTTCTTCGCAGAGGAGATTTGGTTAATCTCTTTACAAGATAGCTTGGGGCAGAACCAGCCAAGCACTTGTAGATCATAACCGAGACTTGAATTTTATTCTCTGTTGTACCTGTAGCCAATGCAGTTTTTTTCTGGCTGCCGAGATTTTTTCCTGTCTATTTAGTCCAAAAACGGACCTAACCGCATCATTTTGTATGGTCTGCAGTTTTGTGATGTTACCTTTGGAAGTGCCCATTAAGAGGCTATTGCAGTACACCAGTTTTGACTTGATTATTGCTCCTGCGATCAGTGCTAGGTTTTTCTCAGATAAGTATGGTCGAATTTGCCAAATGAGATTGGTATGAAATGCACATGATGATTTGGGTTAGGAGAGCTGTCTTTTATAAGCTCGATGAAAATCCATAAAAATTCCCAATGTCTTGACATGCTCTGAAACTTCAACGAAGCTGTTATTAATCATATTTTTTTTTAATTGTTGGTAAAGCTTGTCTATTTTCTGCAGTGTGCCAAGAATTAACAGTTCTGTTTTTGCCTCATTAAGGGCAAGGGAGTTGTTGTCCATCCATTTTTGTATGGCATTGAACACTTAGTTAACTCTTTGCACATCCTTTTCATAGGAGCCTGTCAGTTCGAAAACCAGTTTGGTGTCATTAGCGTAGTTTGTAAACTGGACACTCATATTTTTGAGCATGTCACATAGGAGTTTCGAAAAAATGTTTAAAAAGTAACCCTGACAAACACGATCCCTACGGAATGCCACATGTAAACAATGATTTCATGGAGCTGAAGTTACCCTTCACGACAGCTGCCGTTCTTGGGTCTAGAAATGATTTAAACCATTTTATGGCTGACGAAGAACATTTGCCCGTTGTTCTTAGTCTCTCGGCCAGGAGATCATGATCTATAAGATCAAATGCCAAAGAATGATCCAGTAGCATAAGTAGTGCAGGGTTTCCTTTTTCGATATTAGCAATGTTGGCCTGGAGATCCAAGAGCGCAGTCTCCGTTACATGTTTGGCCATGAATCCAGATTGCTCATTTGCCAGCAGTTCATTGGTATCCATGAACTTCTGATACTGTAGATAAGCAATCCTATCAATGATTTTGAATTAAAACAGCCTATAATTACCCGGTATTAATGGATCTAAATGTTCCTTTTTTATAAGAGGTGTGATCCAAGCTTCCTTGAGGTCTGCAGGAATGTAGGCTTCTTCAAAGGATTGGTTAACAAATTGTACTACCCAAGGAGCTTAAGTTTCTGCATACTCCTTGGATAGATTAGCGGGGAAAATATCTCCCTGACAAGAAGATGGCCTTAATTTATGTATAACCTGCAATACCGCTTCAAGAGTGACCTTTTTAAAGGAAAAAATATTTGGGTGACAATCCATTGGGTCACTCTTATTCATCAGTATTAGTGGGAGGATATCCTTGTGCTCTGAGAGCTGTTTTTTTTGTACTTCGAGAGCCTGTTGATGTTTATGTTTTTTTTTCAGAAAAACATACATGGGTATCTTAACACCACTTATCACTACCTTGAGCAGAGATCGTAGTAGGAGGGTCTTTCAATTCTTTAAGGATAGAGAACATTTCTTTCGATTGTGATTTAGCTTGTTGAATCATTGCATTAAAGTGTTCTAATTTGATCTGAAAAATAAGCAGTATACAAGCTTTAACAGATTGCTTATAGAGTGCCAATGATGGCTCAGATTGATCTTTCCTCCAGAGATGCTCAGCTTTACGCTTGGCTCTTCTGGCTTCAAGAATGTTGCTAGAAAACTATTTATTCAATGAGGTAGATTTGCTACTTTTTTGTGGTTTGAGTGGTGCCAGTTCGTCAAAGGCTTGATTTGTAGCCTTTCTAAAGGCCTGAGTGAAGGTATCTATTGGGGTATACTGATTTAACGGGGACAGAGAGGACAGACCTTATCCTTAAAATTCTCACTGGTTACTGCCTTCCTATTATGCCATGTTCCCACAGATTTAATTTTTCTGGGGTGCTGTATCTGTTTATTAGCAGTATGACATGTAATGTTAACCATATAATGGTCAGACCATCCACATTTTGAGATTGATGTAACTATTTTATATTTATTTTTTGCTAGAATCCAATCAAGCATTTTACTAGCATTGTGGGTAGGGTTTTGGACTACATGTTGGAAGTTAATGCCCTCAAGTGATGCTATAAGTTCCTTTGCATTGTATCCTGGGTATTGTTATCCCTTAAATTCATGTCGCCAAGGACAACAATTGTTGATGTTTCTTTGGAAAAATTAATGATACTTTCCATTAGATGTTCATCAAATTTTGAAGTTGCACTGGGAGGACGATACAGTATTAGGAAGGTTATGGAGGTTACATCATTTTCCTTAAGTTTAACGTGAATTCCAAGTCTGGGGTACTGGACGTGTATATCTCGGAATCATTTCTAAAAATAATGGCCACCCCTCCTCCTCTCACCACAGCTTAATCTACATGGAGCATAGAGTAGTTATCTGGCATTGCTAAGGATATCACATGGCATGTGAATGGAGACATTCAGGTTTCCGTCAGAAACAGGATGTCCAGATTTCTCTCAATGATCATATCAGCTATTTCTATTGCATGCTATAGGACAGCACACAAGGGTACTTCGTGCTGCTTGCTTTTAGGAGACAAATATGTCTTCAGAACAGACTAGCTAGCACAAAATAGGAAACTCGATTTTCGTACATACAACATGTGAACAAATAAAAAGGGAATGCAATTGTAAATCCGTTACCAGAATATAGTAGGGGAAGAGGGATAGTCTAGGAAAAACAGTTTTAGATAGGTTAAGCGAAATTTCCAGGAAAACTTAACTGCAAATGACACTTTGCTTTTACTAAGGCTACAAATGTCAGACACACTTTAAGCAATGGGGAACTCACATAGGAAAATCGGTTGTCAGTTAAAATGACAAAGGCACATAACGGTTAGGCTCTGGGCAAAGGAATTACTCGCACTAGGAAAAACGGTTTGGGTTTAAAATGACAGAAGCACATAGAACTTTGCTTGGTAAACCACCTTTTAAACACATGGACACATTTGTTTTTAGCTTGCAATGGGTTTGATCTACAACGCAGCCCCGCTGAACGGAGCTGCCATAGGCTGCAGGATCAGTCTACTGTGAAGTGCTGCATCCAGCAGTAGCCGCCAGCCCACCTGCCCGCCTGCCCATTCATTCTGCAGCTCACCCAGTCACTTCTGCAGAAACACCGGCCTCATCGTGCCAGCATCGCTGTGATAGCACCGTCGTGCTTTGAAACCCCGGTTCTCTTCCAACAAAGTCTTCCATAGAGCCGTGCCGCCCTAAGATGGCTGCCACGATCGACGCACGCAAAGCGTCCATATCGGTTGCCTAG
This sequence comes from Ambystoma mexicanum, assembly GCF_040938575.1. NCBI lineage: Eukaryota > Metazoa > Chordata > Amphibia > Caudata > Ambystomatidae > Ambystoma > Ambystoma mexicanum. The sequence continues at coordinate 409,971,924 of NC_090931.1, read as the reverse complement.
CAACCTAATCTGCATTTACATCGTCAACGAGGACCGGAGGCAGAAGCCGGCCCTCTACCGCCGAAGGCCCGTGAGCCAAAGGCCATCACCTGTCTGCCGCTGTCCGCCACTGTGCAACGGCGTGGGACGCTGCCACGTCTTCCTTATCCCCTATGTCCTGTCACCATCGCACATTCAGGAAAGCCGGCAGCTACCGGGCGAACACCGTATCACAGAGGCTCCCACGCAACAGCCCCGAGGACTCCCGCCAACAAAGAAGCCCATGGACACAGGATTCTTGAGACCGCAATATCAGTAAGTCCCCGCCTATGCTCCTGGTCGGACCCATGACCCTCACCACACCCATTAGTATTGCCAATACTAGAGACTCACCCCACTGCAATCTGCCCCATACTACATACCTGTAATGGTTAATTGCAAGTCACGCAATATTACCACTGCAAAGCGCCACCTTTTCTAGAATTGATTGTATTTGCATAGTGCCACTTGGCCTAGAATTGATAGTATTTGCATAGCGCCACCTGTGCTAGAATTGATTGTATTTGCATAGCGCCCCTTGGCCTAGAATTGATAGTATTTGCATAGCGCCACCTGTGCTAGAATTGATAGTATTTGCATAGCGCCACTTGGGCTAGAATTGATTGTATTTGCATAGAGCCACCTGTGCTAGAATTGATAGTATTTGCATAGCGCCACCTGTGCGAGAATTGATAGTATTTAGCTCGACTAACTCACAAACAGTGTGTCCTCCTCGCTCATCCTCACCTGCATACTGAGTGCGATACTTTTCCCCTCGCACATACCACGCCCAGACAACAGAGAGCCATCCCACGAATTAACTACACAGAGTCACTGGTCTACGATGGACCTCTTGCCCACTCCGGTACTCGCATCAAAAATCACAGCGCTAACACTCAACGCAAGCACCAGACTAGATAGACTCAGAGTGCGCACCACTCCCTCCCAATACCAGGCCACCACGGCACACACAGCCTATAGAAATGGCAGACTCAGCTCACGTACCACAAAAGTTAGCACACCATACCAGCTGAAGAACCTCATCTCCAGCCAAAGCGGCAAGCCCACTAGCACCACACTTAGCAACCACCTGCATTCTCCATGCACTATTACACCTAAACCAAACCCTCATAGCGTAGGCCCTAAGAACCCCTGCCACCACTCCTACAAGTGCGCACTAATTAATGTGAGGTCCCTCAATGCCCACGCCATAGAAGTATTCGACCTACTAATCTCCCATGACTTGGACATGCTAGCCATTACCGAGACATGGCTTCACGAAGCGTCCGGCCCAGCCATAGCATTAGCCCTACCTCTAGGATATGATATAATCAGACAAGACAGAATTGCCAAAACAGGAGGGGGGGTCGCCATTATCCATTAAGAAACCCTGTCTATCAGAACCATACCCCACCAACAGGAAGGAAATGTTGACATTCTATCAACTAAGCTAGCACTCTCGCCCAACAGCACTATTAATATCCATACAATATACCGTCCACCTGGCACCTCTACTAATTTCCACGATCAAATTAATCATCTCCTGGGAAACAATATTAAAAAATCCACCAAATCACTCCTAATAGGAGATCTTAACTTTGGATTCAATGACCCTAAAGATAAAGCTGCACTATCCCTAGCCAAAGACCTCCACAACTCAGGCTTCTCACAAAAAATCTCTGCACCTACACATGATAAAGGATGCACCTTAGAGTGGATCTCAGACCACAACTGCAACATAGTAGTCACTGCTAACTCCAGCCTCCCATGGACAGACCACAACCTCATAATTTTCGATATCCCTGTAACTAGGAGAACTAAAGTGCCCACTACAGCAGCAGCCACCTTAGCTAGAAGTGCAAAATAACTCACGGCAGCCAATATCAGCACACTCCTTAATATGCCCTACCTTAAGCCCCCTTTCTCGACAGAACCCACTAGTATTGCAGAAGTATTCAAAGACTCCATTGCAAAGGCCGTCAACACTGCTGCCCCCTTAGAAAACAAAAAAGAGAAACAATCCTTCCACTCCAACTCCTGGTTCACCGAGGATATTCAATCCTTGCATACCGACAAACGCAACGTGCTAAAGAAATAGCAACGCAAACCCTGTGATAACACAAAAGAGATATTCAAATCCTTAGCCAAAAAATACAAGGATGCCATTTTCCTGGCCATATCCGAAGCCTATAACAACTGCATCACAACGGCTAACTCCCAATCTGAAGAACTCTTCAGTATCTTCAAAGAACTAACTGTACCGCCAACATGCCCTGATGAGATCATCAAAGACGAAGCATGGTGCACAAGCATACAATCAGCCATGTTAGCAAAAATAAACCTCCTCCAAAAAAAGATTTCCCACCACAACAACACTCTACCCAAGCATAGCACACAAGCACAGACGAAACCTAGTATAAAAAACAGCAACCTACCCAAATTTACTTTCACGGAAGTTTCAGAAACCGAGATCATTGACATCCTCAAACACCTCAAACGCTCTCTATGTAAGGGCAACGTATGCCCTCCAAAAATCATCAAAGACTGTGCAGAGCAACTTGTCCCTCTCCTAACAGCATTCATCAATGCCTCATTCAAGTCAGGCATTGTCCCCGACAGCCTCAAAGAGGCTTGGGTACGCCCCCTTCTAAAAAAGCCTACTCTAGACCCCACTAACCCCAACAACTACCGACCCATAACCACAGTGCCATTCTTGCCAAAACTACTTGACAAGGCCGCTCACATACAGATACAACACTATATCAAATCAAACTCAATCCTAGGCAAAAAAACAATCTGGGTTCCGCAAGGGTCACAGAACTGAAACTGCCCTTTTAGACCTTAAAAACGAAATCACTAACATCCTAGACAAAGGTAAGCCCGCACTCCTCCTTCTCCTCGACCTCTCAGCGGCATTTGATCTAGTAGATCACACCACACTCACCAGCCACTTGACGCATGAAGCACACCTCTCCAAAAAACGCTGCATCCTGGGTAACCTCCTTCTTACAAGCCAGAGCTATGAAAGTGTTCTCCAACACAGCCCATGCAGCCCCTTCCATCATCCACTGCGGTGTCCCACAAGGTTCCTGTACTGACCCCACTCTATATAATCTTTTTTCTAAACCTCTATTTGAAAAACTAGACGCAATGGGAATAACATACACCAATTACGCCGACGACACGCAGATTCTCCTTCGCCTATCAGGTAATTATCAAAAAGATTCCAGGTCCCTTCAACTAATCTACTCCACCATACAAGCTTGGATGGCTACCAAAGGCCTCTGCTTGAATGGGGAAAAAACCGAAATCCTCATCCTTGGTCAGAAACTCACCCTCTCCAACCTCGACCCATTATACATCAACTTCAACATAGACAACTGCATCATCCCAGTTCTATCCTCAGTCAAAACGTTAGGTGTACATTTAGATGCTACCTTATCCATGGATAAACATGTTAGCGCCATAGTCTCAGATTCAGCACTAAGCACTAAACTCATCAACGCAATAAAACCCTTCCTAACGAAAAACAACTGCCTCTCCATTGCAAGAGCCACCATAGGAGCAAAACTGGATTATTGTAACGCTCTCCTAGCAGGCACTTCCAAGAACAACCTCTCCAAACTCCAAACCACTCAAAACAACGCTCTTAGAGCAGACCTTAGCATACCAAAAAGAGAACACATCACCCAATCTAGAAAGTCAGTCCACTGGCTCCCAGTCAAGGATAGGATTACCTTCAAAATTCTCACTACCACGCACAAATGCATCAACCGCACTGCACCATCCTACCTTTCTGACACCCTTCACAAATCACAATCCATAAGACCAATCAGATCCACATACACCAACCGACTTACCATTCCACACATCAATAGAACAAAGGCGGGAGGTATTGGCTACCCGTACCTTGCACCCAAGTTCTGGAACGCACTTCACACCAACCTAGAGCTGAAACATCTCTCCTTTCATTCCGCAAACAACTCAAAAATGCCCTCTTCAACTAAACATACTCTCTGTACCTCTCACCTGTTCAACTGTGTATGTCACTAAAGCATATTCATGGCCCTCTGTAACCACGGGCATCAACATGTATGTAACTAAGTCTAAGAAACACTGTAACAAGCGCCACGATGCCCTCGGGCTGCTGTGCGCTTTCAACAAATGTGAATAAATAAATAAATATATAAATAAATAAATAAATCCTTTGGGGAAACACTTTATGAATATAATGACTCACAAGACACTGGGAAGAGATAGTTAGTTTTGAATTCTAACTCTCTCAATCCCGTGAAATAATGTGGGAATTAATTGATTTACGGGAAAAAACATATATTAGGGATCTACACAAGCAACTGGAATTCTTTCAATGGGAAATGACAGAAATCCATTGTAAACAACACATTTTCAATGGAAACAATCACTACAATGCACGGAGAAGTGAAATATCCTTCAATGGGAAAATAACTCAAATGCATGGGCAAACAACTGATTTTCAATGGAAACAATTACTACAATGCACAGACTAGTGAAATATCTTTCAATGGGAAAATGACTGAATTACACAAAGAATTTAGGGGGTGTTACCACGGGGGAATTTATATGGCAATGCTGAAGTATATAGGGCATATTTAATCTATTTCTGGGGATGTCTATACTTATAAGAGAAGGCTGAATGGTGCACCAAGGAGCATCAGGGCCTCACTGCTGGGACAGCCCAGGGTCAGTTAAGGATTCTCTCTGTCCCAAGTCATCTACTCCAGCTGCTGCCTAAAATGCAAGATTCATCCCCCTCTCTGCAAGGATTGTTCCAGATTTGGTCAGCTGCATACCTCGGATTTGGTAGGAAGAACCTTGATTTGAGGTGGAGTGACTTATTTATAAGGCAATTAACATCACTGATTTGCCATAGTTCACGCTGAATTGATAGGGCAGTCATCAAAGGTTTCCTCCCATCTGTGGGCTGATAGGTTCAAAGGAAGTGGGCGTGTTTTGGGAAGCCAAGGGAGGATAACCCATGCATCATCTAACTTAGACAAGGGGATGGGTCTGTTTTTTGCACATGGAAATATCACTGTATGACAAATGCCTTTTCTCATATATATATATATATATATATATATATATATATATATATATATATATATATATATATATATAATATATATATATTCAGTGAAAAAACTTTGTTAAAGGGACGTTATGGTTAAGTTGCGCTGCTAAAAACCTATGAAATTCAGTGAAAAAACTTTGTCAAAGGGACGTTATGGTTCCAAGTAAAACCGAAAAACCCTTGAAATTCGCCAGTTATGGTAAGCTAAGCAACCATAACTCGCGCCACCACCGTGCACGGCTAAGACTAACACCCAGGACATCAAAGATGACATCACAAATGTCATTGATGACATCACTGATGACATCACATGTGTATGTACTTTTTATGAAATATGTGTACAAGGGATTCTTATTATAATGTTGCGAAACAAGTGTCAAGGATCATTGCAATATCTTACCCTAATTAGTGCATTGAACGATGCATTGATGTAAATAGCATTCTATTATGGGGTTCTATCTAGTATACTAAGCAACTCATACAGAAACATAATATTGTGTGCAGTGTACAAGATGAAGGTATAATATTCGTAATGTTAATATGTTGAATAATGAAATGATAATTGTTTTCTTAATAGATTTTTGTGTACTGTGAAATATGTAGTAAGTAGCTAATAAAACACATGTATTACATAATTGCATTACTATAGACAAAACACAAAGACACAAGAACACATACCAATATGGGTATATACAGGGCAAGTGAAGTTAGCAAAAAAGCACAAGTAGTAGCAGAAACAATTCATAATTTAACTGATTATTTTATGCAAATAAATGATTGCTCTGTTTCAAAGCTGCTATTCACCCTAGTTATATGTATCACTTGTTGTGATTGGACCCTAAGGAAAGTAGTGTGAGTATAATGTATACAAATATGACCATATACAGCGAAAGTACAGCCATAAAAAAAAAACAACAGAACTATCAGAAAGTGTTCATAAGTCTATTGATTATCTTTATGCACAAAAAGGATTGCTGTCTTTCAAGCGTGTGTCTTCCCGTATGTATATGTTTCATATGATGTGACTGGACTCTAAGGGAATTACTGTAAGAACCTACTTGAAGGATACGTCTACAAATAAAATAAAATGTTTAGTTTCTGACTGTTACCGAAGAAAACCATGTGGCCAAGATATGTCAGCAAAAGGAAAAAGAGTGAGCCAGACATGTGAGTGATGTCATCAATGACATTTGTGATGTCATCTTTGATGTCCTGGGTGTTAGTCTTAGAAGTGCACGGTGGTGGCGTGAGTTATGGTTGCTTAGCTTACCATAACTGGCGAATTTCAAGGGTTTTTCAGTTTTACTTGGAACCATAACGTCCCTTTGACAACGTTTTTTCACTGAATTTCATAGGTTTTTAGTAGCGCAACTTAACCATAACGTCCCTTTAACAAAGGTTTTCACTGAATTTCATAGGTTTTTAGTACACAACTTAACCATAACGTCCCTTTAACAAAGTTTTTTCATTGAATTTCATAGGTTTTTATTAGTGCAACTTAACAATAACGTCCCTGTAACATATTTTTTAACAAAATTTTAAAGGTTTTTAAGAGTGCCGCGTCACCATAACATCCTTTTCAATAGATGAAGACCACTAACATCTTAAGTCCTCAAAGTGGGAACGCCGGGTGGTAAAAAAAACAAAAAGATTTTGCTTCCTACACCGAAAGGAAAATCTTTTAGCAAGATGGCCACCATGGAAAGGGAAGGCGGGGTGTATAAAGAACACAACAGGGCATGAGCGGGGGTGGGGGGGTACAGGGGAGACACTTGGGCATGAGCGGGGGGTGAGAAGGAACAGGGTACAAACAGGGCATGAGCAGAGGGTTGGGGGGAACATGAGGGAGACACAGAGTATGAGCGGGGGGTGGGGAGGAACACGAGTGAGACACGGGGCATGAGCGGGGGGTACAGGGCACACACGGGACATGAGCGGGGGTGGGGGGAAAGGAGAGAGACAAGGGGCATGAACAGGGGGTGGGGGAACATGAGAGAGACACGGGGCATAAGCGGGGAGGTAACACGAGGGAAACACGGGGCATGAGCGGGGGTGGGGTGAACACGAGGGAGACACGGGGCATGAGAGGGGTGTGGGGGGCAACAGGAGAGAGACATGAGGCATGATCAGGGGGTGGGGACAACAGGAGACAGACCCGGGGCATGAGCGGGGGGTGGGGAGAACAGGAGACAGACACAGGGCATGAACGGGGATGGGGGAACAGGAGTCAGATACGGGGCATGAGCGGGGGGTGGGGAGAACAGGAGACAGACACGGGGCATGAGCGGGGGGTGGGGGGCAACAGGAGACAGACACGGGGCATGAGCGGGGGGTGAGGGCAACAGGAGAGACACAGGGCATGAGCGGGGGCTGGGGGGAACAGGAGGCAGACACGGGGCATGAGCGGGGGGTGGGGAGGTCAGACACGGGGCATGAGCGGGGGCGTGGGGGGCAACAGGAGAAAGACACAGGGCATGAGCAGGGGGTGGGGACAACAGGAGACAGACATGGGGCATGAGCGGGGGGTGGGGGGAACAGGAGACAGACATGGGGCATGAGCGAGGGGTGGGGAGAACAGGAGTCAGATACGGGGCATGAGCGGGGGTGGGGGGAACAACAGACCCGGGGCATGTGCGGGCGGTGGGGAGAACAGACACGGGGCATGAGCGGGGGGTGGGGGGCAACAGGAGACAGACACGTGGGGGTGGGAGGAACAGGAGACAGACACGGGGCATGAGCGGGGGGTGGGGAGAACAGGAGACAGACACGGGGCATGAGCGGGGGATGGGGGCAACAAGAGAGAGACACAGGGCATGAGCGGGGGTGGAGGGCAACAGGAGAGACACGGGGCATGAGCGGGGGATGGGGGAACAGGAGAAACACATGGGGCATGAGCGAGGGGTGGGGGGAACAGGAGACAGACACGGGGCATGAGCGGGGGGTGGGGGGAACAACAGACACGGGGCATGAGCGGGGGGTGGGGAGAACAGACATGGGGCATGAGCGGGGGTGTGGGGGCAAGAGGAGACAGACACGGGGCATGAGCGGGGGTGGGAGGCATCAGGAGACATACACGGGGCATGAGTGGGGGGTGGGGAGAACAGGAGACAGACACGGGGCATGAGCTGGGGGGTGGGGGGCAACAAGAGAGAGACACGGGGCATGAGCGGGTGGGGAACAGGAGACAGACACGGGGCATGAGCGGGTGGGGGGAACAGGAGACAGACACGGGGCATGAGCGGGGGTGGGGGAACAACAGACCTGGGGCATGAGCAGGGGGGTGGGGACAACAGACACGGGGCATGAGCGGGGGAGTGGGGGGCAACAGGAGACAGACACGGGGCATGAGCAGGGGGGTGGGAGGAACAGGAGACAGACACGGGGCATGAGCGGGGGATGGGGAGAACAGGAGACAGACACGGGGCATGAGCTGGGAAGTGGGGGGCAACAAGAGAGAGCGACGGGGCATGAGCGGGTGGGGGAACAGGAGACAGACACGGGGCATGAGCGGGGGGGCAACAGGAGACAGACACGTGGGGGGTGGGAGGAACAGGAGACAGACACGGGGCATGAGCGGGGGGTGGGGGAACAACAGACACGGGGCATGAGCGGGGGGTGGGGAGAACAGACATGGGGCATGAGCGGGGGTGTGGGGGCAAGAGGAGACAGACACGGGGCATGAGCGGGGGTGGGAGGCATCAGGAGACATACACGGGGCATGAGTGGGGGGTGGGGAGAACAGGAGACAGACACGGGGCATGAGCTGGGGGGTGGGGGGCAACAAGAGAGAGACACGGGGCATGAGCGGGTGGGGAACAGGAGACAGACACGGGGCATGAGCGGGTGGGGGGAACAGGAGACAGACACGGGGCATGAGCGGGGGTGGGGGAACAACAGACCTGGGGCATGAGCAGGGGGGTGGGGACAACAGACACGGGGCATGAGCGGGGGAGTGGGGGGCAACAGGAGACAGACACGGGGCATGAGCAGGGGGGTGGGAGGAACAGGAGACAGACACGGGGCATGAGCGGGGGATGGGGAGAACAGGAGACAGACACGGGGCATGAGCTGGGAAGTGGGGGGCAACAAGAGAGAGCGACGGGGCATGAGCGGGTGGGGGAACAGGAGACAGACACGGGGCATGAGCGGGGGGGCAACAGGAGACAGACACGTGGGGGGTGGGAGGAACAGGAGACAGACACGGGGCATGAGCGGGGGGTGGGGAGAACAGGAGACAGACACGGGGCATGAGCGGGGTTATGGGGGGCAACAAGAGAGAGACATGGGGCATGAGCGGGGGGTGGAGGGCAACAGGAGAGACACGGGGCATGAGCGGGGGGGTGGGGAGAACAGGAGACAGACACAGGGCATGAACGGGGATGGGGGAATAGGAGTCAGATACGGGGCATGAGCGGGGGATGGGGAGAACAGGAGACAGACACGGGGCATGAGCGGGGGGTGGGGGGCAACAGGAGGCAGACACGGGGCATGAGAGCGCGGGGGCTGGGGGCAACAGGAGAGACACGGGGCATGAGCGGGGGGTGGGGGAACAGGAGACAGACACAGGGCATGAGCGAGGGGTGGGGGAACAGGAGACAGACACGGGGCATGAGCGGGGGGATGGGGGAACAATAGACACGGGGCATGAGCGGGGGGTGGGGAGGTCAGGCACGGGGCATGAGCGGGGGTGTGGGGGGCAACAGGAGAAAGACACAGGGCATGAGCAGGGGGTGGGGACAACAGGAGACAGACACGGGGCATGAGCGGGGGGGGGTGGGAACAGGAGACAGACATGGGGCATGAGCGAGGGGTGGGGAGAACAGGAGTCAGATATGGGGCATGAGCGGGGGTGGGGGGAACAACAGACCCGGGGCATGAGCGGGGGGTGGGGAGAACAGACACGGGGCATGAGCGGGGGGGTGGGGGGCAACAGGAGACAGACACGTGGGGGGTGGGAGGAACAGGAGACAGATACGGGGCATGAGCGGGGGTGGGGAGAACAGGAGACAGACACGGGGCATGAGCGGGGGGATGGGGGGCAACAAGAGAGAGACACGGGGCATGAGCGGGGGGTGGAGGGCAACAGGAGAGACAAGGGGCATGAGCGGGGGATGGGGGAACAGGAGAAACACACGGGGCATGAGCGAGGGGTGGGGGGAACAGGAGACAGACACGGGGCATGAGCGGGGGGTGGGGGGAACAACAGACACAGGGCATGAGCGGGGGGTGGGAGGCATCAGGAGACATACACGGGGCATGAGTGGGGGGTGGGGGGAAACAGGAGAGACACGGGCATGAGCAGGGGTGGGGGAACAGGAGACAGACACAGGGCATGAGCGAGGGGTGGGGGAACAGGAGACAGACACGGGGCATGAGCGTCGGTGTGGGGAACAACAGACACGTGGCATGAGCGGGGGCTTGGGAGAACAGGAGACAGACACGGGGCATGAGCTGGGGGGTGGGGGGCAACAAGAGAGAGACACGGGGCATGAGCGGGTGGGGGAACAGGAGACAGACACGGGGCATGAGCGGGTGGGGGAACAGGAGACAGACACGGGGCATGAGCTGGGAAGTGGGGGGCAACAAGAGAGAGAGACGGGGCATTAGCGGGTGGGGGAACAGGAGACAGACATGGGGCATGAGCAGGGGGGCAACAGGAGACAGACACGTGGGGGGTGGGAGGAACAGGAGACAGACACGGGGCATGAGCGGGGGGTGGGGAGAACAGGAGACAGACACGGGGCATGAGCGGGGGTATGGGGGGCAACAAGAGAGAGACATGGGGCATGAGCGGGGGGTGGAGGGCAACAGGAGAGACATGGGGCATGAGCGGGGGGGGTGGGGAGAACAGGAGACAGACACAGGGCATGAACGGGGATTGGGGAAATAGGAGTCAGATACGGGGCATGAGCGGGGGGTGAGGAGAACAGGAGGCAGACACGGGGCATGAGCGGGGGGTGGGGGGCAACAGGAGGCAGACACGGGGCATGAGAGCGCGGGGGGTGGGGGCAACAGGAGAGACACGGGGCATGAGCGGGGGGTGGGGGAACAGGAGACAGACACGGGGCATGAGCGAGGGGTGGGGGAACAGGAGACAGACACGGGGCATGAGCGGGGGGGTGGGGGAACAACAGACACGGGGCATGAGCGGGGGGTGGGGAGGTCAGACACGGGGCATGAGCGGGGATGTGGGGGGCAACAGGAGAAAGACACAGGGCATGAGCACAACAGGAGACAGACACGGGGCATGAGCGGGGGGGTGGCGGGAACAGGAGACAGACATGGGGCATGAGCGAGGGGTGGGGAGAACAGGAGTCAGATACGGGGCATGAGCGGGGGTGGGGGGAACAACAGACCCGGGGCATGAGTGGGGGGTGGGGAGAACAGACACGGGGCATGAGCGGGGGGGTGGGGGGCAACAGGAGACAGACACGTGGGGGGTGGGAGGAACAGGAGACAGACACGGGGCATGAGCGGGGGTGGGGAGAACAGGAGACAGACACGGGGCATGAGCGGGGGGATGGGGGGCAACAAGAGAGAGACACGGGGCATGAGCGGGGGGTGGAGGGCAACAGGAGAGACAAGGGGCATGAGCGGGGGATGGGGGAACACGAGAAACACACGGGGCATGAGCGAGGGGTGGGGGGAACAGGAGACAGACACGGGGCATGAGCAGGGGGTGGGAGGAACAACAGACACAGGGCATGAGCGGGGGGTGGGGAGAACAGACATGGGGCATGAGCGAGGGGGTGGGGGGCAAGAGGAGACAGACACGGGGCATGAGCGGGGGGTGGGAGGCATCAGGAGACATACACGGGGCATGATTGGGGGGTGGGGGGAAACAGGAGAGACACGGGCATGAGCAGGGGGTGGGGGGAACAGGAGACAGACACAGGGCATGAGCGAGGGGTGGGGGAACAGGAGACAGACACGGGGCATGAGCGTCGGTGGGGGGAACAACAGACACGTGGCATGAGCGGGGGCTTGGGAGAACAGGAGACAGACACGGGGCATGAGCTGGGGGGTGGAGGGCAACAAGAGAGAGACACGGGGCATGAGCGGGTGGGGGAACAGGAGACAGACACGGGGCATGAGCGGGTGGGGGGAACAGGGGACAGACACGGGGCATGAGCAGGGGGGTGGGGGGCAACAGGAGACAGACACGGGGCATGAGCGGGGGGTGGGAGGAACAGGAGACAGACACGGGGCATGAGCGGGGGATGGGGAAAACAGGAGACAGACACGGGGCATGAGCTGGGGGGTGGGGGGCAACAAGAGAGAGACACGGGGCATGAGCGGGTGGGGGAACAGGAGACAGACACGGGGCATGAGCGGGTGGGGGGAACAGGGGACAGACACGGGGCATGAGCGGGGGTGGGGGGAACAACAGACCCGGGGCATGAGCGGGGGGTGGGGAGAACAGACACGGGGAATGAGCGGGGGGTGGAGGGCAACAGGAGACAGACACGTGGGGGGTGGGAGGAACAGGAGACAGACACGGGGCATGAGCAGGGGGTGGGGAGAACAGGAGACAGACACGGGGCATGAGCGGGGGTTTGGGGGGCAACAAGAGAGAGACACGGGGCATGAGCGGGGGGTGGAGGGCAACAGGAGAGACACGGGGCATGAGCGGGGGATGGGGGAACAGGAGAAACACACGGGGCATGAGCGAGGGGTGGGGGGAACAGGAGACAGACACGGGGCATGAGCGGGGGGTGGGGGGAACAACAGACACAGGGCATGAGCGGGGGGTGGGGAGAACAGACATGGGGCATGAGCGGAGTGTGTGGGGGGCAAGAGGAGACAGACACGGGGCATGAGCGGGGGGTGGGAGGCATCAGGAGACATACACGGGGCATGAGTGGGGGGTGGGGGGAAACAGGAGAGACACGGGCATGAGCAGGGGGTGGGGGGAACAGGAGACAGACATGGGGCATGAGCGAGGGGTGGGGGAACAGGAGACAGACACAGGGCATGAGCGTCGGTGGGGGGAACAACAGACACGTGGCATGAGTGGGGGCTGGGGAGAACAGACACGGGGCATGAGAAGGGGGGTGGGGGGCAACAGGAGACAGACACGGGGCATGAGCGGGGGGTGGGGAGAACAGGAGACAGACACGGGGCATGAGCTAGGGGTGGGGGGCAACAAGAGAGAGACACGGGGCATGAGCGGGTGGGGGAACAGGAGACAGACACGGGGCATGAGCGGGTGGGGGGAACAGGGGACAGACACAGGGCATGAGCGGAGGGTTGGGGGGCAACAGGAGATAGACAAGGGGCATGAGCGGGGGGTGGGGGGAACAGGACACAGACACGGGGCATGAGCGGGGGGTGGGGAGAACAGGAGACAGACACAGGGCATGAGCGGGGTGCGTGGGGGGCAACAGGAGACAGACAAGGCACATGAGGGGAACAGGAGACAGATACAGGGCATGAGCGGGAGGTGGGGGGAAGTGGAGAGAGACACACGGGGCATGTGCGGGGGTGGAGGGAGGGAGAGAGACACACAGGGCATGAGCGGGGTATGAGCAGGGGGTGGGCGGGAGGGGCAGAGACACACAGGGCATGAGCGAGGGTGGGCGGGAGGGGGAAAGACACACGGGGCAAGAGCGGGGGTGGGCGGGAGGGGAAGAGACACACAGGGCATGAGCGGGGTGGGGGGAGGGAGAGAGACACACGAGGCATGAGCGGGGGGTGGGCGGGAGGGAGAGAGACACATGGGGCATGAGCAGGGACTGGACCGGAGGGGGAGAGACACACGGGGCATGAGCGGGGGTGGGGGGAGGGAGAGAGACACACGGGGCATGAGCGGGGGGTGGGCGGGAGGGAGAGAGACACACGGGGCATGAGCAGGGGGTGGGCGGGAGGGGGAGAGACACACGGGGCATGAGCGGGGGGTGGGCGGGAGGGGGAGAGACATACAGGGCATGAGCGGGGGTGCGGGGAGGGATAGAGACACATGGGGCATGAGCGGGGGGGGTGGGCGGGAGGGGGAGAGACACACGGGGAATGAGCGGGGGGTGGGCGGCAGGGGGAGAGACACACGGGGCATGAGCGGGGGGTGGGCGGGAGGGGGAGAGACACACGGGGAATGAGCGGGGGATGGGCGGCAGGGGGAGAGACACACGGGGCATGAGCGGGGGTGGGGGGGAGGGAGAGAGACACACGGGGCATGAGCGTGGGGTGGGGGGAAGGGGAGAGAATCACGGGGCATGAGCGGGACGTGGGCGGGAGGGGGAGAGACACACGGGGCATGAGCGGGGGATGGCCGGAGGGAGAGAGACACACGGGGCATGAGCGGGGGGCGGGCGGGAGGGGGAGAGACACATGGGGCATGAGCGGGGGTGGGCGGAGGGAGAGAGACACACGGGGCATGAGTGGGGGGTGGCCGGGAGCGGGAGAGACACACGGGGCATGACTGGCGGTGGGCGGGAGGGGGAGAGACACACGGGGCGTGAGCGGGGGGTAGGCAGGAGGGGGAGAGACACACAGGGAATGAGTGGGGGTGGGGGGGAGGGAGAGAGACACACGGGGCATGAGCGTGGGGTGGGGGGAAGGGGAGAGAGACACGGGGCATGATCGGGGGTGGAGGGGAGGGAGAGAGAGAGACACACAGGGCATGAGCGGGGGGTGGGGGGAAGGGGAGAGACACGGGGCAGGAGCGGGGGTGGGGGGGAGGGAGAGAGACACATGGGGCATGAGCGGGGGTGGGGGGAAGTGGAGAGACACGTGGGGCATGAGCTGGGGGTAGGCGGGAGGGGGAGAGACACACGGGGCATGTGTGGGGATGGGTGGGAGGGGGAAAGACACACGGGGCAAGAGCGGGGGTGGTCGGGAGGGGCAGAGACACACAGGACATGAGCGGGGGTGGGGGGAGGGAGAGAGACACTGGGCATGAGTGGGGGTGGAGGGAAGGGAGAGAGACACTGGGCATGAGTGGGGGTGGAGGGAAGGGAGAGAGACACACGGGGCATGAGCAGGGGTGGGGGGAGGGAGAGAGACACACGGGGCATGAGCGGGGGTGGGCAGGAGGGAGAGAGACACACGGGGCATGAGTGGGGGGTGGGCGGGAGGGGGAGAGACACACTGGGCATGAGCGGGGGTGGGGGGAATGGGAGAGAGACACACGGTCCATGAGCGGGGGGTGGGCGGTTCGGGGGAGAGACACACGGGGCATGAACGGGGGTGGGGGGAGCGAGAGAGACACACAGGGCATGAGTGTGGGGTGGGGGGAAGGGGAGAGAGGCTCGGGCATGAGCAGGGGTGAAAGGGAGGGAGCGAGACACACGGGGCATGAGCGGGGGTGTGGGGGAGGTAGAGAGACACACGGGGCATGAGCGGGGGTGGGGGGAAGGGGAGAGATACACGAGGCATGAGCGGAGGGTGGAGGGGAGGGAGAGAGACACAAGGGGCATGAGCGGGGATGGGGGGAGGGAGAGAGGCACACGGGGCATGAGTAGGGGGTGGGTGCGAGGGGGAGAGACACACGGGGCATGTGTGGGGATGGGTGGGAGGGGGAAAGACACACGGGGCAAGAGCGGGGGTGGGCGGGAGGGGCAGAGACACACAGGACATGAGCGGGGGTGGGGGGGGGAGAGAGACACATGAGGCATGAGCGGGGGGTGGGGGAAGGGGAGAGAGACACTGGGCATGAGTGGGGGTGGAGGGAAGGGAGAGAGACACACGGGGCATGAGCAGGGGTGGGGGGAGGGAGAGAGACACACGGGGCATGAGCGGGGGTGGGCGGGAGGGAGAGAGACACACGGGGCATGAGTGGGGGGTGGGCGGGAGGGGGAGAGACACACTGGGCATGAGCGGGGGTGGGGGGAATGGGAGAGAGACACACGGTCCATGAGCGGGGGGTGGGCGGTTCGGGGGAGAGACACACGGGGCATGAACGGGGGTGGGGGGAGCGAGAGAGACACACAGGGCATGAGTGTGGGGTGGGGGAAGGGGAGAGAGGCTCGGGCATGAGCAGGGGTGAAAGGGAGGGAGCGAGACACACGGGGCATGAGCGGGGGTGTGGGGGAGGTAGAGAGACACACGGGGCATGAGCGGGGGTGGGGGGAAGGGGAGAGATACACGAGGCATGAGCGGAGGGTGGAGGGGAGGGAGAGAGACACAAGGGGCATGAGCGGGGGTGGGGGGAGGGAGAGAGGCACACGGGGCATGAGTAGGGGGTGGGTGCGAGGGGGAGAGACACACGGGGCATGAGCAGGGGGTGGGGGGAGGGAGAGAGACACACGGGGCATGAGTGGGGGTGGGTGGGAGGGAGAGAGACACACGGGGCATGAGTGGGGGGTGGGGGGAGGTAGAGAGACACACGGGGCATGGGCCATGGGTGGGGGCAGGGAGACACACTGGGCATGAGTGGGGGTGGGGGAAGGGGAGAGAGACATGGGGCATGAGCGGGGGGTGGGCAGGAGGGGGAGAGACACACGGGGCATGAGCGGGGGTCGGGGGGAGAGAGACACAAGGGGCATGAGCGGGGGTGGGGGGAGGGAGAGAGACACACGGGGCATGAGCGGGGGTGGGGTGGAGGGAGAGAGGCACATGGGGCATGAGCGGGGGGTGGGGGAAGGGGAGAGAGGCACACGGGGCATGAGCGGGGGTGGGGGGAGGGAGAGAGACACACGGGGCATGAGCAGGGGTGCGGGGGGAGAGAGACACACGGGGCATGAGCAGGGATGGGGGAGGGAGAGAGACACACGGGGCATGAGCGGGGGTGGGGGGAAGGGGAGAGAGACACACGGGGCATGAGCGGGGGTGGGGGGAGGGAGAGAGACACATGGGGCATGAGTGGGGGTGGGGGGGAGGGAGAGAGACACACGGGTCATGAGCGGGGGGTGGGCGGTTCGGGGGAGAGACACACGGGGCATGAGCGGGGTGGGGGGAGCGAGAGAGACACACGGGGCATTAGCGTGGGGTGGGGGGAAGGGGAGAGAGGCTCGGGGCATGAGCGCGGGTGGAAGGGAGGGAGCGAGACACACGGGGCATGAGCAGGGGTGTGGGGTTGGTAGAGAGACACACGGGGCATGAGCGGGGGTGGGGGGAAGGGGAGAGATACACGAGGCATGAGCGGAGGGTGGAGGGGAGGGAGAGAGACACAAGGGGCATGAGCGGGGGTGGGTGGGAGGGAGAGAGACACACGGGGCATGAGTAGGGGGTGGGTGGGAGGGGGAGAGACACACGGGGCATGAGCGGGGGGTGGGGGGAGGGAGAGAGACACACGGGGCATGAGCCGGGGTGGGGGGGGGGGGAGAGAGACACACGGGGCTTGAGTGGGGGGTGGGGGGAGGTAAAGAGACACACGGGGCATGAGCCGGGGGTGGGGGGAGGGAGACACACGGGGCATTAGCGGGGGTGGGGGAAGGGGAGAGAGACACAGGGCATGAGCGGGGGGTGGGCAGGAGGGGGAGAGACACACGGGTCATGAGCGGGGGTCGGGGGGAGAGAGACACACGGGGCATGAGCGGGGGTGGGGAGGAGGGAGAGAGACACACGGGGCATGAGCGGGTGTGGGGTGGAGGGAAAGAGGCACATGGGGCATGAGCAGGGGGTGGGGGAAGGGGAGAGAGGCACACGGGGCATGAGCGGGGGTGGGGGGAGGGAGGGAGACACATGGGGCATGAGCAGGGGTGCGGGGGGAGAGAGACACACGGGGCATGAGCAGGGATGGGGGGAGGGAGAGAGACACATGGGGCATGAGCGGGGGTGGGGGGAAGGGGAGAGAGACACACGGGGCATGGGTGGGGGGAGGGAGAGAGAAACATGGGGCATGAGTGGGGGTGGAGGGGAGGGAGAGAGAGACACACGGGGCATGAGCGGGGGGTGGGGGAAGGGGAGAGAGACACATGGGGGATGAGCGGGGTGGAGGGGAGGGGGAGAGACACACGGCGTTCGTGTACAGGCGGCAGATCCCGCTCCTCGGCCCTCCGCTGGCCACTGTGTGCCGATGGCGTGAGCGGGTGGATGGAGGAACAGGGGACACACGGAGCATGAGTGGGCGTGTCGGAGACAAGAAGGACACACAGGGCCTGAGCGGGGGTGGGAGGAACAGGAGACAGACACAAGACTTACTGTGCAGGCGGCGAAGAACAAAGATGGCAGGCGTCTCTGAAGCCAGACGCACTGCACGCTTTCACTGCATCCAATGAGAGACCACGTCAGATGTCCGCAGACATCATGCAAGCTGCTTGCCCAATCACCGTCCTGTCCGCGGAGCGAACAGGGAAGTGTGTCCGCGAAGCGAACACAGATATCACTAATTTTTTTCACTTACATTTTTGTCATTTTTTTAAAAAACTACTGGACGGATTTACACCAAATTAAGCAAAGCACACTTTCGGGACCAAGCCGCCGCTCCTGCGGTTTGGGCTGTAGACGCGAGCAAAAAAATTTCCCATTATGTCTATGGGAAAAAAACATGTTTTGGGACCCCCCCTTTAACTTTGTCCCCCCTGGACGAATCCTCACAAAAACATTCAGCGTGACCCAAATACTTTTTTTGCTGAGTTTGGTGAGGATTCGTCCAGGGAGAGCGAAGTTATAAGCCGCCCAAAAAGTGCTCTTCCTATGGAAACACCAACTTAGCCATAACTACATAACATAGCGTAACATTATGTTAGTCAACAATTAACGTTTAATGACGTTAGTCAACAATTTTGCATGGACGCGTGTCTTGACATAGACTGTTAAGACTGAAAGTCTCACTCTTAATAATGTTGTGGGACCTACTGGCATACTATCCTTGATCTCATGAGAGTCTTGCAGAAGGGCTACAAAATGTGCCCTGTTTGGCAAGGGAGAGTAAATCTTTACATGTGGACTTAAAGATGCTAGTGGACAGAGAAAGGATGAGGCAACAACACAAATATGAGAGTGCTGGTGAAATCAGGGTGCCAGAGTTGTCCAAGGGCTATGGTCAGGATCCACAGCCCTGCATTCATGGGCAAGGGCTTTCTAGTGTATTTGGCTCTTAGGGTAGTTGTAAAGTCAGGCGTTAGGTACATAATTTTATGCTACAGTACGACATGGGGCAACCGTTATGTGTTAGTAAAAGAGTGATGTGTGGGAATGTGACCTGAGCAGTGTCTGTATGTGGAGGAGATGTAGCTGACACCTATGGGCATGTCCAGGAGTAAAGGGCAAAAATATTCCTTTTTTTATAATTGTAATGATCGTGTCCCACATCCTGAAATCAGAATGTGTGGAAGCGCAATTGGAGTCCAGTTGACTGGCCCGTGTTCGCCGCCCATATTAATGATCTGTTTCTGGCCACTCCCCGTTCAGATCTCTGTTCTCTCTATCATATATTCACCACTGTGGCTAAGGTTGTTCGCTCATTGGGCCTCATTAGGAATTTGGTGGTAGCCTTGCCGGTAAAACCTGCCGCCAAACTTCTGAAATAATCCGGCACTCTTTTTTCTTTTTCTTTAAATTAGTGTAGGCGTGGGCGGACCCACGCAGGCGCTTCCCCATCCGATTGGATGATGTGCACCTATCCACCATTCAGCATTCAACCCAGGTAAAACTCACAATTCCTCCCACCGCCCTGTCTGCCTCACAAAATCCAACAACACACTACTACTCCTCCTGCCACTCACCCCGTCACCTCCCAACAAAGCCTTCCCACTCAACTCAGCCACACCCTGCGCAGACAATCGAACCCTCATCAATTCTCTCTCTACAGCATGTCTCTCACACCTAAACAGAAAATGTTCCACAGTCTCAGACAATCCACACACCGCAAAGTCCCTCGACTCTCGCTTCCCCACTCTAAACAGACAGTCATTCAGCCCCATATGCCCTATTCTCAATCGATTCAGCATCACCTCCTCCCCCCTCCTCCATTCTAGACTTCCCGGATCCACCTTTACTGACACTTTCTCACAAATGCCAAACATCCACCTGCCTTTCACCCCACTCACCCACTTCTCCTGCCACTCATCCATGACCCGTCTCACCATCACTGCCTTCATCTCATCCACACTCAAAGGCAACCTTACATCAACCGCTTCCCTTCTCATACCCTCACCCGCCGCCAGATCCACTAACTCATTTCCCAGAATGCCGCTATGACTGGGGACCCAAGCCAACTCCAGATCCATCCCCCCACGCACACACCGATCAATCTTTCTCCTGATATCCAAAATCACATCCTTCCTATCACCATCCCCTGCCACAATCGCCTGCAACCCACTCAATGAATCTGAAAATACCACTACTTTCTCAAACCTCAACTCGCATACCCTTTCAATCGCCATTGCAATCGCCACCAACTCAGCCGTACAAATTGACACATCATCCGTCAGACGCCCCACTTTATACTCCCCAGTGCTTTCCAAATAATACCCCATTCCCACTCTTCCAGATACCGGATCCTTTGAACCATCCGTGAACACCCTGCACCCTTCTTTCTCTGCCACATATGCCTGACCCAAAGCTTTGATCTCACCCCGCAATCCCCGCTTCTTTGACACCACACTCGTCAACTCCAAGCACACCTTTGGAGACCCCATCATCCACATCGGACACCTCACCAGATCCATATCTGTCGCAACCATCAACTCGCCCACACTCCACTGCACCCCCTTCTCCCACATGTGAAACCCCAAAGTGCCCCCTTTCCTCCTCCACCGATCCCCATAATAGTCAAACCTCCAATTATACCGCAAACATTCACGTACCGGATGAGCCACACTCTTCGCACTACACTTCACCCACCACCTCATATTCAACACATCCCTTCTCAATCCCAATGGCATCTCCCCCACAAGTACCTGAACCGCATTCATTGGAGAGGAGCTCATCACACCCGAACACACTCTCAATGCTCTCGCCTGCACCCTATCCAACCGCAACTTCTGACTCATTGTGAAACCCCCTGCCACCTGACATCCAAAATCTAACACACTCAAAATCAATCCCTTATATAACATTTGTAAACACTTCTGCTGCGCACCCCACTCTTTCCCAGTCACCGCCCGCAACAAATTCAGCCTGCGTTTACACTTGTCCATCACTCCATCCACTTGCACGTTCCAATTCAACTTTCTATCCAGAATCACCCCCAAGTACCGGAACTCCTTCACACTCTTCACCCTCTCACCTTTCAAAACCAGGTTCAACTCCTGCTGCACTCTTTTCCTCGAAAACACCATACTCACACTTTTTTCCACAGACACCGAAAAGCCCCATTTCCCACACCACTCCTCCATGCATACTATCAAAGCTTGCAACCGACTCTGCACCATCAACAAACTCTGCCCTCTTACCCATACCACACCAATCAGCCCATCCACCATCACATTAAACAGCATTGCACTAATCACACTTCCCTGCGGTGTCCCATTCTCCATCTTCCAAACTTCAGACAGCACCCCCCTCACTCTCACCTGAAAGGTCCTATCCGCCAAAAATGCCCTTATCCACCGAAACATCCTCCCCTTCACACCCATCTCCAACAATCTTACCAACAACCCACTCTTCCACACCATATCATAAGCCTTTTCCAAATCCAAAAAGAACGCTCCCACCAACTCTCCATCACATAATGCCTCCTCCACCCCAGTCACTAATCTCACTAATGGATCAGCCACCGACCGATTCTTCCTGAACCCACTCTGAAAGTCACTCAAACACCCATTTGACTCCAAATAAAACCCCAATCGCTCAACCACCATCCGTTCCATAACTTTACACATCACAACAGTCAACGCAATCGGCCTATACGACTTACACTCCATTGGAACCTTTCCACCCTTCAAAATCGCCACCACAATCGCTCTTTTCCACAACTTCGGCAAAACACCACTCTTCCAAATCTCATTGATCAGAGCTAATACTTCCAACTTACATTCTACCGGCAACTTCTCCAAAAATACATACATAACACCATCCACCCCTGGACTTGACCACTTCCCTTTCCGAATCGCACCATCCAACTCCAACATCGAAAACGGGACCTCATATTGCTTTTCCTAAGGCCCAACATTCGCCAACACCTCCCGCATCTCCTCCTCTACCACACCCATTCGTAACCTCACCACTTCTGGGAAGTTCCCCGAACTGTGCACCCCCACAAAATACTCCCCCATCAAATTCGCCTTTTCCCCATCCTCACTAATCACCTCTTCTCCTTTCAACAACACTGACATTCCACCCTGTGGTCTCGTTAATCCAGACATCCGCTTGAACTGTTTCCATACCTCACCCACACCAGAATCACTCCCCAGGGACCCACAATAACCCTTCCAATAACCACGCTTCCGTTCCCTAATTACTCTCTGCGCCATAGCTTTAGCCTTTTTATATGTCACCAAATCCACTATCATTCCTGACCTTACCGCCCTGGCCCTAGCCTTCTTACGTTCCGCCACAGCTCTCGAACATTCCACCGTCCACCAAGGTACCTCAATCTTCCCACTCTTCCCCTTCTCAATCTCTGGAACTGCCGCCTCAGACGCTGCTCTCATTCCCTGCACCAAATATTAATTCCATTCATCCACCCCCCCATCTCTACCTCGAGGAACAATCACTTCCTGACACACTCTTTTATACATCTCCCAATCAGCCTTCTTAAAATTCAACCGTCTCCCAGTCATCCGTGGCCCAGTCCCTACCCCACCCCACCCCTTACTGTCACCAAGATACCAGAATGATCACTCCCCATGTCCCCATCCACACGCACCTCCCAATCACATTCACCCGCTATAGCAGCAGACACCCAGGTCAAATCCAAGCACGACAACTTCCCAGTCCTCACATCCAACCGCGTACCTGAACCATCATTCAGCAAAACCAGACTCAATTCATCCGCCATGTCCTCCAACAATTCCCCATTCGTATCTGTCCGATCTCTACCCCACAGCGTGTTGGCACTGTTAAAATCGCCACACAAAACACAAGGTCCCACATGTCCCCTTATCACTTCAGACAGCACACTCACTTCCACCACCTCACACGGATTATAATAATTCAGCACCAATACTTCCGATCCTCCTACCCGTATCCCCGCCCCAATCGCCTCTACTGCTCCATCCACCACAATCTCCCTTGCTACCAACCCCTTTCGAACCGCTAGAGCCACACCCCACCCTCTCCCTTCCAACCTATCCTTACGAAACAGCTCAAAATCCGGAATCACAAACCTCAGATCACCCCTCAACCACGTCTCCTGAATACAAACCACGTCAACATTCAATTCCCCGCACAGCACCGCTTTCAACTCCTGTCCATTCCTCAACAAACTCCTCGCGTTCCGCTGCAAAATCCTCATGCCGGGACCCCACTCTGCTTCCGCATTTTAGCAACCATCTTAAATACATCCTCTTCCACCACATCCACAACAGTCAAATACCTCCTCCCCGCTTCCACCACTCCTTTCGTAAGATCCGACACTGATAAACACATTCCTCTGAACCAACTCCAGCACACTCACTATGAAGCACATAAACTCAGCTTTCGAAACAATCACCATTTCTTTGCCTTTCACCTCACCCATCACTTTCTTCCTTCCCACACCCTCTTCCACTACCAGCTCTTTCGCACTCACCTCACTTGCTACCCGTGCCAGTTTCACCTTTGCTACAGCCTCCGCATATGACAAACCTTCCGCCGCCCTAACCTGCACCACCTCTCTCGCCACCCTGTGACTTTCACACCCCCTAAACGCAGTAGAATGCCCTCCCCCACAATTCACACACTTCATCGGGGTCTCCACCTTGCATTCCTTAATATCATGATCCCCTCCACACCTCCCACAATGTCTCTCATTCCTGCATACTCTCGCCATATGCCCAAACTGTTGGCACTTATAACACCTTATTGGCATCGCTACATAAGCTTTCACATAGAACCTCTGATATCCCAACTCCACCATTTCCGGACACTCCTTCCTCGCAAATCTCACTGCTACTGTTGTGGATATTACATCCCCACGTGCATCTCTCCTCCCCAACCTCCACTCTTCCACCACCCCAACATCCACCAATTTATCTTCTATCTCAGACATATTCACAGCCACCGGCACTCCATACAACACCCCCTTACACGACACACCACTTTGATCAATTGCATGTACCGCATGTCTACCCAAACAACGCACCTCCAGAATCTTAGCCTTGCTATCAGCATTCGTTCCCTCCACTAGCAACCGACCCCCAGCCACCACTAGCACCCGAGTAACATCCCCCACAGCTGCCTCTATCCACCTAGCAATTTCCAATGGATTCACCCCCAGAAATGTCTTTTCGCGACTATCAGGCTTCAATACCACCTTCCACACACTATCACACTGCATCTTCTCCGCCTCCAACACACCGCTCCCCAAAGCCCCCAGCTCCTCCAAAACACCTTTTTCCTGAGACTTCAACCCTGAGGTGTCCTGAACCAACCCTCCTTCATTATTCCTCTGAGGAGACCTGCTGCGAAGCCGTCCCCCATTTCCCCCTTTCCCCTCCTCCACAGATGAGGATCTCACAGATGACACCTTTCCCCTCTTCTCCCTTTCCTCCACCCCTCCTTTCTTTCCAGGCTTCCCGTCCCCCTTTCCCATCCTTACCTCCTCCTCTGGACACAATTTCCCCTTTCTCCCGCCTAAGGAGACCTCTCAGCCTCCTCAAGCCCAACTCCCTCCTCCCAGTCACCGCACCGCCCTGCTTGAGTCCGCCCACATGGGAAACCGGCAGCAACCCGGAAGTAGAACCAGCGCCAGCCCCTCTCCGCGCTCCGTCGCCGGTGTGCTGTCCTCTGGGCTGTCCGGGCTCCCAGTTCTTAATCCGGCACTCTGCAATGCGGAATTACCGGGTAATTCCGACATTGCCGGATCCGATAATTCCTGCATTGACAGGTGCAGGTGCCTGTCAGTCCCCATTCCCATTGAGGCCCATAGGGCTCAATGGGAATGGGGACGCCGGATGCATGGGCACCGTTTATAATGGTGCCTGTGCACCTATCATGCTGTGCTCACGGGTGCTGTTCTGCCCGCCAGTTCAGACCTGGTGGGCTGAACGTGCCCGCGAGCACAGCTCGTGGTATGGCGGTTCCGGGAACTACCGTACCGGCATGCTTATCGGTACCGTAGTATCCGGACCACCAAACTTATAATAAGGCCCATTGTCTACTAAGGCATCCCCAGTTGACTCCATTTCTCCTCCCATATTTTTTTGTGACTCACTTGCTGATTTTTTCATTCACAAAATAGGCGATTTTCGTGAGAATATTTTGCTTGTTCGTAGTCAAACCGCTGAGGTCACAGTTCCTCCGCCCACTCCAGCACCTTTGCAGTCTCCTGTGTCTCTCACTGTCTCTGCATCCCACTGGGACTCCTTTCCATCTGTTTCACGAACTGACATCTCTTCGGCTGTGGAGAGAATTAAATCTGCCTCACCCATTGATGCCATTCCTCTTAAAATAGTGAAAAAATTCTGCCTTTTATTGATCCTAATATTACGGCTGCTATTAATCATTCCTGCTCTACAGGCCTGATCCCCTCAGAGCGTAAACATGCCTTGCTTATTTCTTTGTTGTAAAAACCCTCTCTCGATGCTTTGATCCCTGCAAATGTTCTCAACTCACTTCTTCCTTATTCTATAAGTCTGGTAGAGTCATTGATTGTCCCCTTGCTTGGGAGATTCTGTGAAGACATGCTTTTGTTTGAAGCCTTTGAGGCAGGGTTTAGACCTAGTCAGGGTACCAGGATTGTTCTGGTCTCTGTGCTGGATGCTCTGACACTGATTTCTGACTAGGGTGGAGTAGCAGCCTTGATTCTGTTAGATCTGTCAGCGGCTTTTGACACTGTCGACAACTCCATCCTGATCGGTTGTCTTTCTGATGCTGGAATCTATGGCTCCATTCTTTCCTGGTTTTACTCCTTCCTCTCCAATTGCTCTCAGTCCCTATCCCTTCAGTCTCTCTTCTCTGCTCTTTCTTCATTGGTTTGAGGGGTCCCTCAAGGCGCCGCCCTCTACCCACCCAGTTAAATACCTACATCCAGTCTCTTGTTGTTCTCATCCGCTCCCACTGATTCAGATGATACTCTTATGCATACGATACTCAGATCCAAGTATGGCTGGATCTTGTCCACCCTTCTCATCCCACTCAGCTGTGAGTTTGCCTGCAGGCCGTTGGAAGCTGGATGAGTGACAACTGGCTCAAATTGAATGGGGTAAATCTGAGGTTCTGGTCATCGGATATGCCTCTGCCAGCTCTATCTGGACTCCCTCTTGTTGGCATTAGTCTATTGGTTCCATCCCTTTCCCTGCTGCGATTGTTAAAAATCTCAGTGTCAAGTTTTCTGCCTCCCTCTCCATGTGTTCCAAGATTAGGTCAGTGTGCCAGGCAGGCCATTTTGAGTTGAAGATTCGGAGAAAGGTGTTGCCGTTTATTCCATGTCATCTTTGTGCCCTTCTGGTTGCAGCTTTATTTCTTAGCCGTATTGACTACTGCAACTCCCTGTACTTGGTGCAACCAGTTTGCCTGGTTCAATTGTTGCAAATCCAACAGAATTCTGCTGCCCGGCTAGCCACCGACACCCCTTTCAGGGATCACATCTCCGCTATTCTGCATGCTCTCTGTTGGCTCTCTGTGGACAACTGTGTGCATTTCAAATCTCTGTGCCTTGTACACAGTGCCTTCCATGCTGTGTTGTCTGACTACCTGCAGCATTTGTTCAGGCCTTATGTTCTGGCCCGCCCTCTGCATTCTGAGGACATGTTTCTCATTTATGTGCCTAAATTTCAGTTCATCCGTATTAGTGACCGTTCATTTTCTGTAGGGCTGCCAAATTGTGGAATGTTCTGCCTATTGCATTTTGGTCCATGCACTTGCGCAATCTCAATGTCACTGGGCCTAGTAAGATTGTCGTCTTGTTCCCCCTTGTTCCCTTCCCATGCCTCGTCGCACCTTGAAACCCTTGTGTATGGGTGGCATAAATAAAATATCATATCATATCATGGCGGTGCTTTGAAAACTCTGCTCTTTTGATTTCCTGTTTCGGCCTTCAGTGCCTCCACAGCCTTGTATCGTCAGGTTGCCTTTTGGTGTTAGTTGCACTGTACCTCGGTATAAAATGGATAACATCACATAGCATAACATAAAGGATACTGCCTGTCTCTTATCTGGGCATTAACTAGCTCAGTTTGCAAGCTAGCAGAAAGATCTTTTGAATGTTTTCCCAATAGGTTGTTCAAGAGGTCCATTAGGAACTGCATTCAGGTTAAAAAAGACTTTTTTGTGATGTGTCCCTTCCTTCTCTCCTGTGCATTGCCCCATGGGTTTTATCACCTGGTTGCACATGTACAAAGGTAACATTTAGTAGGCGCATTCTGCCTGTGTACCTTTCATACAGTGTTACTTGTTCAGTTATGGAATGCAATGATGTAACTGCCAGCCAGGGTCTGCAGCCATCTGGTACCCTGTGAGGTCATACCCAGCGGCGGTTCATACCTTGGATGGTGGCTGTAGGGCTGCTGAAAATAAAATGCTTGTTGTCTATCAATAAATTGCGCAGACATGGTCTGTTCAGATTGGTCAAGGAAAGGAATGCAGCGAATCCGCTTTCCGAATGGTTACTCTCACTAGTCTCACTTGACTACCATATTCAGCAACCGCTGCTACTGCCATTTTAGTTTTTTTTCTGTCTTGTCTTTTTCCAGCTTTCACATCTGATAATTATTGTTTGTTTTAAAATGCCACTTGAATTCTGATAAGATAGTTAAGGAGTATAGATAATTAAAAGCTCATAATTCTAGTCATGGGTTTCGATTCAAACTACACGTTGCAGCTGTTTTTCCTATAAAATTCACAGCTATGACATCATTCCCGTGAAGGAGTCGGATACATAATTCATGAAAGTGTCTTAGTAAAGTTAATGACAGTGCATTGTTGGTTATGAAACTTCATTTCTCATGCAGTAAACAAGAGTTTGTATGCCACATACCGTATTATCCAATAATCCTGAGGCCTCTAAATATTAAAAAATATCCATATTCAGTGGAACACATTCTCAAATTCTGATTGGCTGATAATGATCTTCCAGTGTTAATAAGCACATAATTATGAGATCTCTAAACACCTAAGAATATTACTATTCCCTGGACTTAGTATCTGCTGTCACTGGGAAAGAGGGATCGAAAATTGAAGTTTGGAACCGGAAGAAGATCAGGATAGGCGAAGTCAACATTGTAAATTCACAATGCAATTCAAACACGTGCACGCATTTTGTGTGATGTACATCCTCTGTATTTGCTACACTTATCTAGACTTTATTTTTCGCGCAGTAAAAGGCTTATTTGTAAATGTATTCTGGATTTGCTAATCTGTCAGTGTGCTATTTTGCTGTATTAAAATGTTTGGCCTAAGCAAATTCAGTGGATCACTAGAGAACATTTTGCACCTACACTCCTTTGCTAGTTTTTCTTTAGTTTCTCACCTTCCGGCCAGGCTAATTCTAATAGCGCCATCATTTAGCAACTGAAGAATTTTGATGAGTCAATGATTACAAACTGTAATGTGACTGTTTTTTAGGAATTATATTAAAATAATTCTGAAACATAAATGTGGTTGCATTACTCCAAAGAACTGGATTTTTTTTAGTGGAACGGAATAATAGTATAACTTTAAGCAAAGGAATCATCCTAGATGGCCTACCACTTTCACTTGTCGGAGAAACCCAGCTCACACATTAGTTCAGGGGAGTGGCAAACTAGAAACAGCTTTATTTGTCCTGCAAGACAATAGACGACAATCATATTCACCATCCTGGAACTGACTTTGACAGCCTGAACCACCCTCCAGAACGCCTTTCTTTACAGGCCACCTGTCAGGTGACGGATACACAACTTTAAAAAAATCTTCCAGTTTGTGCCTTTGGGATGGGAAAAATCCTGTCAAATGCATTGTAAATCTTTACCACAATAGACATTACCAGTAAAGATGCTTAACTGGTGCATCACAAGATTAATTGCTAAATGGTGCATCCTGGATGGCATCACTGTTAAAAACAGAGGACACATCTGCAGTAGTAGAGGAGGTAGGTGGTGTTTCACCTTCACCTTTTTATCATTCTTGATAAAAAATGTCAAATTGTGCCTCAGCCCCATTGGAGTAGTGGATAACAACACCGTATTTTCTGCGTAGAACATCGCTGGGAACTTATCCAAACCCAGCTGTGGGACATCAAAACCGGAGGCCAACAGTTCCTCTATTGTAGTGTTAATAAGGGGGTCACCGCACACCCGTGTCAGACCCCCATATCTACAACAAAGGAATCCCTTCTCTCCCCATGCAGCCCTCATCTCAAAGATGCCCTGTTATCCGTGTAAAGAGACTGGATTAAGGCCAGGAGAGATCCAGTGACCCCCTTCTCCTGCATCACAGACCACAGTTTTCAACTCGAAATCCTGCCGAAAGCTATGCGAACGTCTACACATATTGCATAAACTCGGACGTGTTGTAATGCTACATCCTTGGCCAGAATGACATTCAGCCTGAAACATTTGCGTACACCTTGGACACTGCGTTCAAAAGCGAGATGGGTTTGCAATTACCTGGGTACTTCTTGTCGCTTTTGTTGTATAGTGAGATCATTATCGCATCTCTTCAGGACTGTGGGACCTCCCCTGTTCCTGCCACAAAGTCCAACACACATTTCAGCAAGGGGGCCCAGACAGAAGGCTTATCTTTCAGTAGGTAAATTGGGACGCCATGTGGCCCAGGGGCCTTCCCACAACCGAGTACCTTAATGGCCTTTTCCACTTCCCCAACCTAAACATTTACAGGGCTCCACTCACAGTGCCCACTATCGTATTGTTGGAGAATGTATTGTTGTTTTCCCTTCTCCTTTATATAGAGCATGCTGACATTTTTCATCGAACCAGCGCTTATTACCCAGATTGTTCCTTCTTATATTCCCCCCTCCCCCGCTGGTTTAATGAAGAAGAGTCAACATTATATCCATATAAATTTCACCTGTGTTGACATAGGCGTTATCAGCCAAACAGATGCCCGCAATGTGGGGGTCAATGCTAGCATAAATTCATGGCTTGATCACGTCCAGGTCTAGTGATGACTACTTAACCACCTTTTTGGACTTCCCAGAGACAACCAGCCCACTCTCTTCCCCCTGCCACCCACCCACACAGCTTAATGGGTGGTGATTGCTGTCTCTACGTGTGATCACTTCAATTCTTTTGCCCTTTTCCCAATTCACCATACTAATCAGGATATCATCTATCCGCAAGCTGCCCTGTATAGGTAAGTCCGGCTGGTTTGTCTCTTTGGACCCTCCCATTACATGAGCGCAGTTCTATGTCATATATTAATCTTGCACCCTCTAGTGCAGCAAGGTGTATCCTAGCCGTTTTTTCTATTTCCAATATGGGTATTCCAAACACTGCATCTTGATCGTCCCACAAGGTGACCAGTGCTTCCATGGGTTCATACTGGTTGGTAAGGTCCCCCATTGCCATAATCGCTGATTGTTGACTATTAAATGTCTGAGAGTCGTTGATTAATTGACACATGTTCCCCCGCCGAGTCTTTTGTAGATATTAAATATCAACAGACTCTCCCCCCTTCTTGTAGCCAACTCTAGGCACAAAAGGTCATGTGGGAATTTCTTTTACAAGAATGTCCATGGCAGGGCCGACAAATATTGCCAGCCCTCCCTTTTGTCTTCCTCTAGTGTCTTTACTGACATTCAGGGAATACGAGCTATATCCCACCAGCTCAACAGGATTTACAGCCAAGTTTCCTGAAGACAGACAATGTCATATTGATGGATAAATCTGACCCAATCCTAATCCGGCAGAAGTCTATTGGCCCCTGTCACATTCCAGGACATTGTCTTCATTTCTCCACCTCTTTCTTGACTGTTCCTTCGTCCTGGGCTGTACTTGCCTGGCG
The DNA here is from genome assembly GCF_040938575.1 of Ambystoma mexicanum. NCBI lineage: Eukaryota > Metazoa > Chordata > Amphibia > Caudata > Ambystomatidae > Ambystoma > Ambystoma mexicanum. Next base: position 409,940,885 of record NC_090931.1, on the reverse strand, counting down.
TCCAGTTCTACGGTGAGCTGTGGTAAAAGAAACGGGTTCCACTAGATTAGTCCCTTGCCAGGGCAGGTGTTTAAATCTGAGACTGGGATAACGTAGTATTGCCATCTATGTGTTCGGGTGGGGGGGTTTATTGCCTTGAACACCTCCAGCGGTGCTGCTTTTTTTCCCCACCTGCATAACCTACTCCTTTGGACTTTTGGAGCAGTTGCACCTGGGGGGCTATGGCTGTTAAGTGAAATGTAATATAGTCCACACTACAATTTGTAGTTGGGAGGCATTCATCCAATGATACTGTGGGGACTGATGGGGTCATCACAACTCTATTCCTCCCGTCGTTGTTACATGACCTCCATGTCACCCAGGAGAGCTCTTATCTCTGTTATCAGTACATTGACATGATATATCGGTTTAAATCATTTGAACAGTTTGTTGTGGCCAGCCGCTGGGGAAATCAGGTTCACAGTTTTTCATTTCCCCATGGTTCAAAAAGAGAAAACCAGTCACTTTTAATTTCTACACCAACTATGTCGACTCTTAAGTGGGTTGTGTAAATATGGTGTGCAAATATAGTGTGTGCAAAAGTTGTGCAAAATATACAAATAAATAGAGTTAAAAGGAGGGTAAAAGTAAGGTTGTCTGTGGGAGGTATTTTAGATATTTTCAGCTTTCGAGAACGGACGTGCTGAACGCTGACCGTTATTACCCACACAGAGTACTGCCTTCTTAAAATGAAACCTTTCAAACAGATAAAAAGGAGTAACCTTAAATTAAAGTGCCTGCTGTTACTCTCGCCCTGTGTTAAAGGCGGCACTTAACACGTGAGGTCC